>NC_135625.1:12349712-12658997 GCF_053574225.1 Canis aureus | reverse complement strand
AATGAAAATTGGGATTATGAACTCAGTTTCTTCCAGTACACTTTCCCATCTAGTTGGAAATTTCTAAAATTTTTTACTGTGGTGACCATTTGGGCTCTGGGTTTAGAGACACTGTCCTATTATACAATCCAAACTGCTTTCTTTTAAAAAAAAAAAAAAGAATTGTATTTCTTTATTTTGCTCATATGCCTAATGAAGAGGAAACAAAATGCAAGAGGAAACAAAAAAATAAATTATAAAACTGAATTTTTTCTTCAATTTACCTGTGCCTAAACTCTAAAGACTAAAAAAAAAAAAAAAAGCACGCACATCATTAAAAGGTGATGCTTTGGGGCCTGTCATCATTCCTGTTATCATCATAGTTAAGCACAGCCAGAAGGAGTTTATTTATTCTTGCTTACCTTCTAGAATCCAGCACAATGATACAGCGTTCCTTCTGGCAAGCATTAGCAAGAGAAGCAGCATAATTCTAAATATATTCATGCGTTTAGAAACTTAATCAGTAGAATATATGTTTGTGGGTCATGGGATAACATTTCAGTGCTTGATAAAATTCTAACATTGTAGTATAATAACATACAATTATAGTGATTGAGCACAGCAAAATTCCTCCTCCATAGGCTTACCCCCCTTACCTTTCCATCTTTATCAAAGATGGAGATTACTAATTACTTTATCAGTAATTAGGAATGTGTTAGCTAAGAAACTGTAGATTTATGTACACTATTCTGAATAAAATACTCCTCTAATTTAGCACGTTTTACTGGATAATATGTTTGTATCCTATCTTAACCCTGAAGTAAAACAGGATTTTAAAAATCCTTTAATAATTGCTGGAACTAAATACATTTTTAAAAGTCAAAATAAATATTTATTCCAGCAGGATAGCCTCCAAAAAACCAACATTCATTTTTAAAAAGAAGTTACTATTAAAAATGTTGCTGCTTTTATATCTAAACCAAATTCCATGAAAGGATTTTTGGCCCTCTAAGTTTCTCGAAATGTCATTTTTTTTTAAGTTTGAGAAAATAAATGTGAGTGATTGAGGAAATTACATGTGTAGAATGCCTTTAATAGCATATGTTTTTAAATGTTTTGATTAAGCAATATGATATGTATCCTGGATTATATTATTATTATGGATTTGACTTAAAACAGTATCAGTTTAGTTGATCCTCAAAAGGTCTAGATATATCATTTGCATTTTCCAAAGACCAAAAGGCTATATATCTGTCTTAAACATGAGATGTATGAAATAGCCTCCAAAGACAGATCTTGAAGAATTATTTCACCAAATAAAATGTATCTTCTAAGGCCTCATTATTTATCATTTCAAAAATGCGTTACTGGATTTGGCTGCTAGATGAAACTTTATTTTCAAAGTGCTCATATTGTGAAAGTATAAAGTTGAGTAGTAACTGTTTTAGCATTGGGATTTTGTTCTGTTGGTTCAATTCTTGAAATTCCTGTCTTTTTAGAGTTAATTTATTTTCTTGGTGAAAATCAGTTGCCAGTTGACAATATGTAAAGCTGTTTTTCACTACTAATTTCTTCTTCGGATTCTTCTATTATGCCTTGTTGATAGAAAAAGATGTTTTAAGATGAATTTTCTTTAAAAAATGTCTCCTGGGGCAGCCCGGGTGGCTCAGCAATTTAGCACGGCCTTTAGTCCAGGGCGTGATCCTGGAGACTGGGGATCAAGTCCCACGTCAGGCTCCCTGCATGGAACCTGCTTCTCCCTCTGCCTGTGTCTCTGCCTCTCTCTCTCTCTCTCTCTCTCTCTCTCTCTGTCTCTCATGAATAAATAAATAAAATCTTAAAAAATGTCTTCTGCTCTAAGGTGTAATAGTTATTATTTTAGTATATAAATTACGTATTTCAAAATATATTTTCTTTAGATATGGATGCTCAAATGTTTTGTGCAGTAATCATTTCTTAGACGAACTTTCCATCCCTAGCACCGCACTCAGCCCAAATAATACCCTAACCTTGTGGTTTTCCCTCTTGACATGTGACACCATCTCGAGTCAGAAACACAGGGGTCGTCCCTGACATTTCCCTTCTCAGGGGACATCCAGCTTGTCCCCAAGTCAAGTGTTTATTTATCCCCTAAGTATCTTGAGTCCCCATGTCTACCACCATCACTGTAGTCCACTGTAGACGCCTTTCATCTCTTTCCAGTTAATAAAAAGCCATGCCCTCTGCTCTCTTCCTTCCATTGTCCCTCATCCCCATGCATTCTCTTAATTGCCCCCAAATGTGATATTTTTAAAATACAAATCTGGGACGCCTGGGTGGCTCAGCAGTTGAGCATCTGTCTTCAGCCCAGTCTGTCTTCACTTGTGATCCCGGGGTCCAGGGATCAAGTCCCACATCAGGCTCCCTGCATGGAGCCTGCTTCTCCCTCAGTCTGTGTGTGTGTGTGTGTGTGTGTGTGATGAATAAATAAATAACATCTTTTAAAAATAATAAAATAAAATAAAATAAGATAAAATAAAATAAAATAAATAAATAAAATAAAATAAAATCTGGTGGTGTCAGTCTCCAGCATGAAGACTCTCCAATGATCTCCCACTGCTCTTAGAATAAGACCAGAATCTTCATCACAGACCTCAGTGTCTGCCCATCTCCACAACATCATCTGACATAGGTGTCCCTTATCTTAAGTTTGTTCTTCTTAATGCGCTAGGCTTCCTTGAGTCCCTGGGAACCACCCTCCCCTCCAGCCCTACAATTTTACTCCCATCTTTAAGTCACCCTCACCTGTTAGCCTCCTCCCTGCTGAGGTACCACTTCTTTGAGTGTCAATCACGTGGCTCAAGAAGTCCTTGGAGATTTTTCTAACCTCCCTGGTTGGATCTTGTATTTCTTTAAAATGCTTAATCGTTTCCCATACTTTTCTTTCATAGCGCTTACTACAGCTTATAATCACAGTTTATAACAATATAGTCATTATTATTTGATTAATGTCCATCTCCTCCATAAAGCCAAGAACAGATCTGTGTTGTTCATCGGTTCCCTGAGTGTCTGCCACAGAATTAACAACATTCCCTTTTGGAAGCACATTAAAAACGAGACCCTGGGATTCCTGGGTGGCTCAGCGGTTTAGCGCCTGCCTTCGGCCCAGGGCGTGATCCTGGAGACCCGGGATTGAGTACCGTATCAGGCTCCCTGCATGGAGCCTGCTTCTCCCTCTGCCTGTCTCTCTCTCTGTCTCTCATGAATAAGTAAATAAAATATTTTAAAAAATAAAATAAAAACAAGACCCTCTCACCAGAAAAATAATGAAGATATGGACACATCTCCAGTGCTTACCCCACCACTGTGAGGGGGTGTCCTTATCCTAGTCCTTACTCACTGAAGCAGATTTTAAAACTACTGCCTTGAAGGCTAATAATAATATAGCTGATTAACTCACTTGTGTAATTTTTAAATAAATGGATCTGATTGCCTAACCAAAGTTGTATGCTATAAATTTCAGATCCATCTTTTAAAAAGGTTTGTTCTTGAACAAATGAAAGAGAAAATGCTCCCCTTCTTTTCCCATTCATAGCTGATATGAGTAAAAGTCACCCTTCATTCTCTTCCTCTTACTATTGTCTTACTGAATACACACTTACTTTACACGTGTGCCAAAGAGATACTAGGAATGCCTTAGGTAAAATCTGAACTCAGCAGAAAATCATTGTTAGTAAACAAAATGAATGAACGGAGTCTTCTGTTCACCATTGGCAGTTTTTCTGTGACGACTGTATACGTATTCCCTATAGTGGCCTGATTAGGTCCGTGTTGACCTAACAGGTGCCCGAGTGAGAGCATTTATTCAAGGGTAAGAGTGTATTCTAAACAGCACACAAACTTCTCTGTCAGGTGGAAGCCTCAGAAGGTTGCAGGCTTCAGAAAGTAAAAGGCTTCCAAGCTAAGAAGAGTATTTAGTGCTAAGTGTAAGGTATGTGTAGGTGAAACGGAATGTGGTCTGGTATCCTCACATAGGATATTTTTTCTCTAAGAAAATCAAGTCTAGATTATATGGAATCCATTCTCCCTGAATTGCATCCTCTTTCACAGCCAGCCTTCAGGGAATTTAGGATGACTTTTATAACAGATTTATGATGTTGAAATCTTTCATTTTGCCCACTTCCTCCCAGTCATCTGCTCATACGACAAATCAGAATTTACCTATAAAATTTTCGAGGTCCGGTTTCTTGTTGTCGGTTTGTGTTGTTTTCAAGTTTTGTTTTGATAGGCATGACATGTACAATAATCACAATTCTTGCAAATTTTGATCTGCGAAGCGGTAGTGTTTTTCATTATATGTATCCTTAGAACAGCAGAGTAGTTTCATCTTAGCACTTCAGTTTTCTAAAGATTAGCAGAGTTTGAATTAAAAATTTGAAGTGAACTGAAAATAAGGTACTCAGGTCTCAGTATGCTGTCCCAGCATGCCTTTTCTGACTCCACAGACTCTCTCTACGTGTCTTCATTAGCACTGTTTTGATTTTCGTGAGGATTACCCAAATCCTCATCTCCAGCTCAGATTTCTCTCGTGGTTCCCATACTCAAGGCTGTGACTTGGCTTCCATTCTCATAGGTCATGGTTCACGTGCGCCACCCCAGCCACACAGATAGAAGAGCAAGTAACTAAACATTTGTCTCCTTCCGGTATTCTCTTAGTAAATGACACCACTCATCTTGTTGGTTAATCCAAGTTATTCTTCCTTTCACTCAAAGCCCAATCAACAATTCCAGTTAAATCTCCCTTCCAAACATGGCTAGAATCCATCCATTGTCTTCATCTTGCTGATCTCATTTGATATAGGCCGCATTCATCAATCACCTGGGCCAGCCTAGTGACTGGTCCTATATCTCCACTCTTACTTCCCTCCGATCCATTTGGCTACATTATACCACTGAGGTTTTTTTTTCTTTAAATGATAAGTCAGTTTCTGCCCAGGCTAGCATGGGTTCTGATGGATCAATGCAAACTTTATAAGCTGTTAAATATTTGGGGCGGCACTCTCCTTTTAGGTGACATCCTTCAACATGGTTTACTTAGGCCCTGTGATCTGGCTGCCACCTAACTCTGCAGCCTCAGTTGTCACTGCTTTTCCCCAAAACTACTTTCCACAAGGATCCAAATTCATTTACTTCTTAAATTATGACAATATCTCTTACCTCGGAGTCACTACAATACTCTGTGTCTGAACCATCTCCTTACATACTGTCCTGATATTCCTGCTCATCTAGCTAATTTCTGCTCATCTTTCGTTCTAGATATGAATTCACCTCTCGGGCATCCTGTTGTATGCTCCATAGCATTCTCTATTGCCCATAGTTTAGCCTCCTTACCTCATCTGTCAGACTGTTCTAGTCTCTAAGCTCTAAAATCCATGAAAGCAGAGGCTGGGTTTGGGTATTTCCCTGGAGCATAGCACAGTTATTGGCACATAGTAAACACTAGGCACTAAATTGAATAAAGAAAAGGGAACGGATTTAGAGTCAAGGGTAGTCATGAATTTGTTGATTTTGAAAAATCTGAGTGATATTTAGGTGGACGTGCCAGAAGATAGGGCATGTGATTCTAAAATTCTACAGCAGTGACTGGATCCTTAGCTATAGATTTGAGAGGAAACATCATATTGATAAATGCTGTTTGAACCCTGGTGTACTTGTCACTAGCTAGATTGTTCACATGTCAGGAGAGAAGAGCAAAAGCCAATGCTAAGGGAAATCCAACATTGAATCATTGATAGTCCCATCCATTTCTCCTTTTGATTTCTTAATATCACACCCCCTCTCCCACCCGAAGAATCCACTCAGATTGTTTTTAATCATAAAAGCAATTATTTTAATTTATATTCAATTAAGCAAGTGTGATGAAGCACCTACTATATGGTGCTTTGTACTCTGCTATATAGTGAGTATACGGTGATGTACGGGTCCTGCAATAATGGAGCTTAGAATTTAGTGGGGAAAGTCAATCAACATTTATCAAGTTATAAAAGTAGTCTAAGTGTTGTGAAAAAGAAATGCAAGGGTTTATGAAAATGCGTATCAAGGACAGTGAGTTATGAAACTCCCAAAGGCAGTATTTTAACATGTATTTAACATTTTTGCTAATATTGCAACTTGTAAAAGCTTATACCTAAGCAATACCTTTTCAAAGTGTATTTTTTATTATATTTTCAATGTACTATAAATGGGAGCATGTGATGATCTCTTTCAAACATAAAAGGAAGTTTCTTACCGCTGTATTTTCTGAAGGGAAGAAAAAAAAAAGAGTTTTTGTCTTGTTAAAGGAGTTCCAGACATATATTTTAGCAACAAAAGTCACCAACTAGAATCATATAAATTTTAAGGACAATGTACCTTAAGTAATTTAAAACCCAAGTTTTTTTTATAAAAACTTCCTAGAATTTTTTTATGGGGCTCAATGAAGGGCAGGTTACCAGAATGTGTGAGGAAGCCAGCCATTAGTTGAAAAGTGAAACCATATGCACTAAGCATTCCAAAGTGAACTAATAGGTCACAACTGCTTCAAAGTCCTCTTAGCTATCTGCTTCTAAGAAGTAGATTGGGTGTCTTTTTGACCTCTTTCATAAACATATGCTTTCAGTATATTTTCTTATGAGAAGCTGTATATTTAAGAGATAGAACCAAAAAGTAGAAAGCGAATTTTGCAAAAGATAAATTATTTGATGACTCAAGTAGAAGCAGAAGGAAGTCCTCTGCTTTTGAGCCAAACATTTGGACTAAAAAGTTATTTAAATGTTAGTATTTACCTTATGTAGGTTTACTGGAGATAGGAATGAGAAAGAAAAAAATACCAAGCCCATGGGGCTTCCGTAGAAATCTTGGGGTTGGAGCTGAAGAAAACACAGCTTCTTTGCTGTGTCCATGAGTGCCAGCTGAAGGACTTGGCTCAGTGTGGAAGCTGGGTCTCTTCTAGCTCATTCTGATGGACATGCACAGCAGTATTTAAAATTCTGTGTTGCCATTCCAAAAAATAAGCCAGTCTATTCTTTATTATAAAGAAATAATAAAATCATATATTAGCAAAAACATGCCAGATTATATCTGAGTTGACCTGAGTGCTTCACAAAATTTTCCTTCTGTAGCAGAATATATTTAAACCTAAGTAAAATGTACAACTGTAGAATGAAACTTAGAGGTATTATTTTGCACTGCAGCAGTCTGAAAGATTACACTCATATGTACTCAACAAGCAGAATGTGATTTGTTTGAAATCTTTAGCTAATTAATATCTGGCAAACACAGTTGTGGGAAATCAGGTTTTATCCAGATGTGAGGGGAAAATACCAGTTATCAGAAGTTTAGGAAGAACATTTGCTTTAAGAAAAACAAAATGCATCTGCTAAAAATACTCCTTTCTTCCAACTCCAAGTATTGATCCTGTGCACAAATTTTATTCAGTATTTCTAAAACTCCCGAATTGGAGTTTTTAATTATAGCATTGTGTATGCATTTCACGTATAACAACATGTGAAAATTAAGTAAGTACAAAAGCACATCCGGTAGGATCTGCTATCCTGTGTTCTTCCCAGATCTGATTTCAGTTCTGTAGGCCCTTGAGAGTGAGCCACGTGTTGTATGCTCACTTGAGAAGCCGTCAGTGGACCTTTAATTTTCACCTTTTTCAATTTTTAGGGGTTGTTTCTTTAAATGCCACATAGTTCCTCTCTCTCATTTTGCAATTATTAACCATACTTTCCAGAAGCTATAAAGTGCTTCTATACTTAATTATATACTTAATTGATGACTCAAAGTTGGATTATTTAAATTAAATATGGCAATGAGATATGCTATAAAGAGAAACTGGTTATATTTCAGGGTGTAATAAAGGTGCTGTAAAGGGAGGCCTTTTTTTTTTTTTTTTGATGATTGTTCCCACACAAACATTCCTTTTGAATGTAATACTAAACTGTAATCCAGGATCTCTTCAGTAAGGAAGTTCTACACCTTTTTCTTGAATAGCCTGCAAGATAAGTAGAAGTAGGAATTGTTGCTTTACAACTGTTGCTATGCTGGTGTAAACAATCTATTGTTTGAAAAGATGGCTTTATTCGAAGTCCATTCTTGTTGGTGAGAATCGACTATTTAGATATTCTTATTAAGGAATTCCAGTAGGTAACAAACAACTGGTAACCTCTCATTTGGAAATGCTTGGTTTCCTCTTATTTATTGCAATTTTGTAGAATACACATTTTTTCTACTCCCCCCCCCCCGCCCCCGTTCAAGCTTGTTTAAATGCCATCTTTATATAAACCTTTTGATCATCAAAACCAACAACTGTTCTAACAGGCATGTGCAGAGAGTGTACCATCAGTCTCCATTACGAACTTTATTACTACTTAGATCCTAAATTAGGTACAAGCTATTATCGTGTATTGTTCAAGAACAGTTCACTTGATAGCATAAAACTGTTTTAGGAAAATCATCATGTTTAGAATATCAAAGAATAAATGTCATCATCCTCAATTAGTACTGACTGGGCACACATATACATGGAATTATTAGCTAATGCTGAGCATAATACATGAACATTACACTCTATGAGCTTAATTCTAAAATAGAAAATACTACTGTGCACACATGAAGACACAAAACAGTTTAGTATAAGCATTCCTGTTTTATTAAAATATAAATAATTTATTTATTGTTTCAATAGTGATGTGCATGGATAGAACTTGACTCTTGAGGAAAAGTTATAGTTACTATGTTGGTTCAGATCTTTCTATAATGGCAAGCACAGATTTCATGAGAGTTAAAATGCAGGCATGTTAAGAGAATTTGTTGAACTATTTGATATTTCAAAAATTCTAACATAGTATCTTTATAGATATGTACATGCATGCATGTATGTATGTGTGTGCATATGTGTATGAGAGAGGGAGGGACAGAGAGTTGCATGAGGCAAGGGTCATTGATTGATGACTGTTATTTTGAGAAGCTAGCAGGTGCTTGGAGCTCTGTATCTCATAGGTACTCAATAAATAGTTACTGAAAACTAAAGAAGGTAAAAATTTAAGCAAAAATGTTATAATTCCTCAAATGAAGATTAAACTCCATTTTGAAGGAGAATCATCATCCAAAGAACTCCACTAGGAAATCACACCATTATTATCCCTATTTTATAGATAACAGAAGAGAGGCAAAAGGCAATTAGATCATTCTTCCCAGTCATAGAAGTAGTAAACTGCAGGTGCAGAACTCAAATACTTGTTTCTAAGACTCTGCTCTGGGTTATTCTTCTATCTCTAGTAAAGGAGGGAAATTGCTGGTTAATTTGGAAAGTTTATTTATTTGCAGGGGGCGTCTTGTGAGTTTATATGGTGATTCAAATTATTACTATTTTTAGTTCAAAAAAGTTTACATTTTCTAAGCATATACTATCTGATTAGGAAAAAAGGTCTGTGGACATTCTTAGTAATATAAGTAATTCAAAATTCACAAATTGGTCTGTAAGGAAGAAAACAGAATTTATCATACTTATTAAAAAGTTAGTAGAAACCTTACAGTCCTAAGTGAGAAAAGTCAATCAATATACACACCTAAGACCAGTACAGAAAGATATTGGAAAATGGAAGAGTCCCCTTCAAAAGAGCCACAATAGGTACAATTGTGCCCTAATACACACACATATGGCACACTCTCCTCATTTCTCCTTTTTTTTTTTTTTAGATTTTATTTATTTATTCATAGAGATGCAGAGAGAGAGAGAGAGAGAGAGAGAGAGAGGCAGAGACACAGGCAGAGGGAGAAGCAGGCTCCATGCAGAGAGCCTGACGTGGGACTGGATCCTGGGACTCCAGGATTATGCCCTCGGCTGCAGGCGGCGCTAAACCGCTGTGCCACCGGGGCTGCACTCTCCTCATTTTTCTGAAGTTGATAGATTATAGAGGTTGGTAGTTGGTAGAAGTTAATAGAGGAAGACAAATTGATTACCAAGAACCTTTCTACGTTTAATATTGGTCAAGGCATCTTTCTCTGGATCCTTGAATTTTGTCCCCGCTGACACAGTCAAGCAGAGAATTAAAGAAACTAGATGAAAAATTCAGGTAAAAATTTGGAGGTGGAAGATGCATTTCAAGAGAAGGAAAGTTTTGGGTTGTTTTTTTTTTTTTTTTCCTTTGCTTTAAATTTTCAGCTTATTGAATCCTTTTGATCAAATTAACTGATTTCAGCTGGTCAATTGCCTACCTAGACTTAAATAAGAGAAATGAAACATCAGTAGTTAAAGTGTTGGGGTTTTATTTATACTATTAGTAAATTTTTCTCATATTGAACCGTAGGATTTTTTAAAGAATTTATTTATTAGATAGAGAGAATTAGAGGGGAAAAGGCAGAGGGAGAAGGAGAAGCAGACTCCCTGCTGAGGAGGGAGCCTGATGCAGGGCTCAATCCCAGAACCCTGGGATCATGACTTGCGCCCAAAGCAGACACTTAACTGAGTGAGCATAGTTTTCATGCTTATGAATGAGTTCAACTTAGAGGAAAGAATAGTTTTCTAAATAGTGATTTTTTTAGTGCCTCTTTTCTTGTCCCTTTATCCCTTTAGTCCATGTGTTCACGGATACAAATCTCTTCCACCCTTTGAAAATAGAGTCAGGCTTATTTTCAGGAAGATGCTTTCGTGATGTTCACTTAAGTGTTCTCATCTCATTACAACGTTCTTCAAAGCCCCAGTTCCTAAGTATACAGGCAGGTCCTGATTGTGGTCCTCACAGGCAGGTCCTGATTGTGGACATTAACACCTCCACCCCCACCCCAAGCAGTGGCTGGAGACTGTTCCTCCTCACTGCCTCTCCATCCCTTCCTGCCCCTGGCCCCCACCCAAGCCCTACTGCTCCTGTCTCATAGCCTGGCCCCCCAGATCACCTAGGGCAGCTTTTGGTACCCATTTGTTCCCACTCTATCCTTACACTTTATTTCTCCGGGACATCACACCCATACCCACAGACACCTTTCTGAAGCTCTCCTCTTTCCTTTGGCTTCTTTTGGTTTAACAATAAACCCCTCTTGGTTCTCTGTCTTCACATCTTTCTTCTTCCCAGACATATTTACTACTTCATTTGCCTTTTTTTTTTCACTCCTTAAGTGTACCTGTTCTCCGGGTTTCTATTATGAGACATTTCTTCTTTTCATTCAAAATGATCTCGCCAAGTAATCTCCAAGTAATGTCCAAGACTTCAACTACAGCTTTAATATCGTTGGCTTTTAAATGGCTTGCCTAAGCTCTAGACACAAATCTAAATGCCTATTAGACATAAATTCTTAGGATTTTATAAGCAGATCTGTACATCTTCCTATCATTTCTACTAATATAGGGTTTAAATAATGGTCAAATTTTATACATACAAAAATCAAATAAGCAATTTATTAAATATTGCTTATTTTCTAAACCACTTTATGTTTCTTCTCTTACACTGGTTTTTAATGTAGGGTCCTGAAACGTCCTAAGAAGTAGATAAAATGCAGTATATTTAGACCCTGCAGAATTCTCTCTCTTAAAATAGTTTTACCTAGTGCAAAGGATTTCTATCAGTGACATTTTGTCCAATAGGAAGTTTCCCCCAAACTGCATAAACAAATGTCCTTCTAGGGAAGACACTGGTCAAAGTCGTAGTATCGGAATATGCTGAGATTATCTAGGTAGCATGGATAGTATTCTGGAGAAGATCCAGAATCTTGAGAATGTATTCAAATAAGAACACATCGTTCTGGCAATCGGTATGCATATCACACTCATAGTCATTAGCTTGTGTAATTTTTATAAAGTCCCATGAGCAATGGGTCAAATGATTCCTCAGTTTACTGATTTTTAAAGAAATTTATAGCTTAGATAAATTAAATGACTCTTCCAAGTTCACACAAATTACAAATGGGGTTGCTATTAAAAATGCCCTGTCAGGGTGTGACCCTGCACCTATTCTTCCTAAGGGACATATGCTAAGTAGCTGAATTTTTCAATGAATATATATGAATACCTTTCAAATGAAGAAAATGTACATTTTATAATTTAGGTATCTGTTTCATTATTCAAAATTCATTTCCTTGGATCTCCTGTAGGACTAAATTAGCAACTAATACAATTCCCTAAAGATTTTCAATGATCTTTAGGTGTTGGCATGAAATTATAGTGACGGGCCAAATCACAAGGGTCTGGAGTTTATCATCATTTTTAACTGTGCTCAGATTGCCTAAAAGGCACCAAATAACATCAGAGCAGTTCAGCTACAGTTTTTGGACAACAAACTGATCTTATCAAGCAAGTAATGGCCAGGATTTCACTTTTACCATTATTATTGATAATTTAGATTTTAAGAACCTTGGGAATGTAAATCCACTTAGTTTTCTTAATTACTAATTTATTTGTATATTCAGTTTAAAATGTTGACTTTGAAGAAGGAAGAGGAGAATTAAAGTCCCCTATAGACAAGGCATTCAGAATAAGACTTTAAATCTTGAGACTCTAACCCACAAACATGCATAATGTCCTACTGTATTTTAAGCTTATTACTTTCATAATACCTTTGTCAAAATAGCAGAAACAAACCTCTATTCAGTGATGAATGTGTTTATTTTTCTTTCAAACATAAGAAACTCATAAGCTATCTTGGACAAATGTAAAACTACTTTGAGGTAGAAATTTAATTTGGAATAAAAATCAATTTTAAGTCTCTGTATTCAGTTTACATAGAATAGGACTTAACCAAACACTTCTAGGTTGTGTGGCCAATAGCTCTTTACTCTTATATCACAAAGATATTTATATCTGTGTGACTTTTTAGTAACCCTTGGAATAATCTAGGACTCTGAAAAATATTCTTTTTCCCTGAACATGGTGGTCTGTTGTGTCTCTGGTCTGTAATCATTAGCTGGTTATCAAAATTGTAATATGCTTTATAAGAGTGATATGAGATAAACATATGGACTATTTATTATTCTGATAAAGGATACAGATTAGAAGCAAAACAGTTTTTGCGATGTAATCATAAAAAACTTTTGCATCCTTGCATACATTATGCAGCACGGCCTCATCACAAAGAATTAATCTCACTCTTTTTGGATGCCAACATTTACCATAAGTGCTTTCTCGCATTGATATAATTTTTTCTTCTCTTTGTCCCTTCTCTGTAGTTGTTTGAAATTACAGTGCCTCTCTCTCAAGGCCCCAAACCAGTAACAATCAGTTTTGCCAATCACACTTCCTGCCGATGCATGTCTAAACTGGACGTTTACAGACAAGTTCATTCCATTATTAGACGTTCCCTGCCAGCAACACTACCACAGTGAGTATGAATTAAATCTTTTTTTAAATCTTTTTTTTTCTTCATCTACTAATATAAAATTATTTTCAAGTAAACACAGTTTATTAAGAGAATTTTTGTGATGTTTGCTATAACATACTGCACCAAATACAAAAGAAGACATTAATTATTTGCACCACGAAAATAAAATTAGACTGAAACAGGAAAGCCCTGTAGTAGTAATTCATAATATAAGTAATATATAATATATGACAATATATAATAATATAAAACAAGTATTTCTGTGGAAGGACACACATCTCACCACTCTTCATATTATCAGTGATTTAGCCTAATCTGACATCCCTGAAATCAAGTGTGCAAAGTCATAGGTGATGTTACAGCTAAAAACATTTAAGCCTCAGTAAGATTTTTGGTCCAAAACAAAAACATTTAAAAAATTATTTTACATCTGTTAGCATTCAGTTGCCTTTCTTCAATCTCACTTATTTTTTTCTCTGTTAATATTTGTTGTTGCAGCAAGGAGTGAATACTGAAATATTGATGAATTACTTGACAGAATTTTTGCTATTATTTCATACTAACATTCAAAGTAACATTTGCTATTCAAGTTCCTTTCTCATATTTTTTAGTCTGGTAAATGGCAGCAGATGCTGCACTGGGTCACACAGGAGGACCTGGACAGAGCATCAGGTATTGACTCTGTGGATAGGTTTTTTTTGTGTCTCAGGAAAAATGAGGCCTCCTCTCTGCCAACTAAGTAAAGCAGTTATGGCAAAAACTAAGGATAACCTAATTTGAGTGAAGTCTGTCCCGAATGTGGGAACAAAAAGGCCTTACCAGCATCTGTGAGTAAACTGACACTGCTGCATAGTGGTACAAGTACCCCCCAAATTGCTGTAAGTGCAAGTTTACTCACACAGCTCCTATCCCTACCACCTGTGGCAGCTCATCCATGCTGAGGGCTCCAGCCATTATCCCCATGCCGTTCCCAGAGTTAGGTTTCAGGTTGATTGAAAATATTACATCTAAATCTCTCATATTGCTGTGTTTATAATTATATTAGATAAAATAGGTACAAAAATTAAAGATTTATAATTCTGTTTATTTCTACATTATTCATAACACTTGGCTCTCATATTCTTTGAGACCTTGAAATCACATGGTTGTTATTTGTTACTTTTTTTCCCTTATGTCACAACCACAACACTATTGATTTTGGGGGGTGGACAGGAGAGATCTGCCCCAGTGTGTATCTCATTTCCATCACTGGCATCCTCGTCCACTCCATCTTGCATGTATGACTGATCTCATGTCATGGCATTCAGATCAGTTTTTTAGTATCAGATCTCTCTCCAGCTCCTGCATGATGTCACATGTAAGCTCTAAAAGGTACCACTTCATTCATCTGACCAGAAACTGTTGGTGGCTTTCAGCTACTCAAAGAACTGAATGCAAATTTGTCAACTCCTCATTCTGTGACTAACCTTCCATTCTTGTCTTGCTTCTCATTTCTCACCAAGTGTGGGTTTTATAAAGTCTCATTCCCTGAACACCAAGCTCATTTCCTGCTCTGTATCTTCTTTCTATTCTGGCCCTGGCTTAAAATAAGTTCCCCTTCTTTTCTGCCTTCCTAAGCCCTCTCCACTTCTCAGAGTGCATGTAAAGGTCTCTGACTGGCATTTATCCTGTCCAAATACTGCTGCTATCTTTGCTTCTTGAATGCCCACAGCAATCACTGTATTTGCTTTCTCTTTGCATGAATTTGTCGGGGTCTATAAATGTGGCATGTACAACCAGACTGTGTCCATTTCAGGTACAGGTAGATTCATATCCTCCTCTATATACAGCTTATAATCAGGCTTGAAAATTATTGAGCCGTTATTATACTTTCAGCCCTTTACATTCACTGTTTCATTTAACCTGTCCCAAAAGCACTTATGAAGTTGGTGGTAGTTATTAGCCTTATTTTACAGATGAAGCAGCTAATAACTCCAGTGTTGAGGCCAAACAATACACCACTGACCAACCAGTGCTTGTTAGATAAAATAACTTATTTCTCCACAGCATTTTGTAGGAATTGCATGTTTTCCCCAGATTTTTACCATTATTTATTCATATAACTGCTGTACTATATACACAATCAAAGGCAAGAACAGACAAAAAGAGCAAAAAGAGCCTGTGCCTTTCAATGAGCCAGGTCTAAGCATAAATTCAGGTTTGCCACTAAGTCAGTGTTTAAGGTTGGGTATTCCATGTGTCTGAACTTCAGTTTGCTTATATGTAAAAGCACAAAGATGTAAAGAGGAATGCATGAAATACTGAATGCTTAGCACAGTACCTGGTGTGTAAGAGAGAGTCAGTAAAGAGACTTATTATTACCATTGAGATTCATATCTGATTCATTCATCTGTGTTTTTCAGTATTTTTTACCACTATCTACAATAAGAAATGCACCTCATATTCAAAGTCAGTATGCACTTGGGTCTGTGCAGGTGCAAGATCTATGTTTATATAATATGTGTATAGCATATCTAGTGTATAGATGTAAAGTAAATAAATATGTAACTTTATATGTAGTTAAAATCATATGGAACTATAAAGGTAAAACAAAATATTATTTTAGAACACTTTCCTTTACTGCAGTGCTATCCAGCCCTTTTTTCATTATCACCCCCTAAGGATCCTTTTATAGACCTTTTCCCTTATGGCCTCCCCCATAAAATCTTAATACCATAAACCTACTTATATTGGGGCTTTTTACATACAGAAAGTAATGCAATGGATTAAAAATGACAAAAATATTATAGTTAAAAGTTACATTAAAAATGTAAAAGCTGTTAACATTGAATATAATTTTATAACTACCGTATTTGCTAAGACACTTTTAAGGTAACTTATTTAGTGGTAATCAAATTCCATATGGAAAGTACCAATTAATATAAATATGTAACCACATAAACATATTTTTAAAGAAGAGACATTCCACTCTTATTTTTCCAAAAAAAAAAGGAAGATAAGTTTTTAAATAGTTTCTGTAAAATCTTTTAGAGAACTTAACTTTTGCTTCATATGAGAAAACAACTTGTAACTTCTACAGCTGCTAGATATTCATTTAAATAGTGTCACCACTTCTTTCTTCTCAGCATTTGACATATTCTAATGGATTTGGTAGCTTCTGTAAAATTAAATAATAAAATATAAACTATTTTTACTTAATTCCCAAAGCTCACATCACACACCAAAGCACCAGGGATCAAGCGTAAGCAGCACCCACCAGGCAGCTACCAGGCACCTACCTGTCACTCTATGACTTTGAGATTGAGCACTTGGTCCAGAGAAAGTCCTTTAGTGACAGCCCTCTATTCACTATAATTTTATAGCCTCTATCTTTCATATGCTTTGGATATCCTTAATGCCAGTGCTACTCACATGATAGCCCATAAAACCCAATAGAAATTAAATGCGGATTCAAAAGCTATGGTTGGGTTTTGGAGAGCCAAAAACCCATTGGAAGATCTAAGACTTCTCCCCAGCACTCAATTTTTACTCTCTTACAGATGATAGTGTCCCCATCAGTGTATGCCTTTTTACACGTGATGCCCTTAGATATGTTTTTTCTACTCTATTTTTTTTTTTTTGAATGTTGGTCTCCACTTATTGTGAATTGTGACCCACAATTTAATTAAAAACTACTGGGCAGCCTCGGTGGTGCAGCGGTTTAGCGCTGCCTGCAGCCCAGGGCGTGATACTGGAGCCCTGGGATCGCGTCCCACGTCGGGCTCCCTGCATGGGGCCTGCTTCTCCCTCTGCCTGTGTCTCTGCCTCTCTTCCTCTCTCTCTGTTTCTCATGAATAAATAAATAAAATTTTTAAAAAATAAAAAATAAAACCATTTGTTAAAAGGGAACAGCCGCCACAATGGCCAAAATTAAGAAATGACAAAAGCAAGGGCTGGAGAGGATGTGGTGCTGCTGGAATGCTCATATATCACTGATGGGAATGTGCAATGGTATGACCATTTGCAGAACATTTTGGCAGATTCTTATGAATTTGAATATATACTTACAAATGCAATCCATAAATTTCCTCCTAGGTATTTACCCTAGATAAATAAAAACACATTTCTCCACAATAACTTGCACACAAATGTTCACATAAGCGTTATTAGCCAGTAACTAGAAACAACCCAAATGTCCATCAAAGGTGAATGCCTAAGTAAACTGCAATGTATCCATACAATAGAACATTACTGAGTAATATGAAAAAAATTAACTCTTGAGCTGTGAACTACATGAATGGCTTTCAAAACATTAAGCTGAGTGACAGAAGCTAACCTAAAAAATACATGTTAAAGGATTCAATTTACAAGAACTCTAGAAAAGACAAATACAATCTAAATTGAGAGAAAGCATTGCAGTAGTTGCCTGAAGATACAGATGGTGGGGCATTGCTGGAAGGTGCAAAGGGAAGTTCTGGGGGTGATAAAAATATTCTCTATTTTGATTGTGGTAATAGTAACATGGGTGCATAAACTTGGGGGAAAAAGAGAGTGGATTTAAGATAGGAGCATTTTATCATAGGCAAAATATTTCTCAAAAAAAAAATGGATTTTTGAAAAGCCAAGAGAAACAGGTACTTTTACTAATGATAATTTTGAAATTCATTTAGGTTTAAAATGGTAGATTGCTTAAAATCTTTATGGTAACTAGGTCAGATCTTTTAAGATTCTCATGATTTTCCCCAGTGGGGAGAGCCTCCCAGCCCTCCTTTGTGTGGAATTTGCAATTTCTCAGCAGTGGCCCCAGCCCTCCCCAAGCTCTGTGGTGTCAGCAAAGCTTTCCCAAGTGCATGGCATTATGTCCCCATTATTATGAGGTTAAATAAGTAGTAGACCATCTGTTTTACATTACTTATGAAGAAGTATAATTCAATAAATAAATGAATCGTTCATAAAATGAGTCATTCATAAAATAATTGTTGAGTCTCTAAAACGGGCAAAGAATGCTTCAAGGTAGTGTGAAAGAGGATAAGCATGAGGCTAGCTGCTTCTGGCCTCATAGCACTCACAGTCAAAGAGAGATGACACGTGTTATATCTGTAGTAGTAGTAGTAGTAGTAGTAGTAGTAGTAGTAGTTCACTAAATATTACTATGCACAAGCATTGCCCGCACATTGCCTCATGCTCATCCTAGCCCTGTCAGGTGACTGCGCTGATGATTCACACCACAGAGCACAGGGCTGAAGGCTTTGCATACTACATGCAGCCTCCTGGTTAGAAAATTCATTTCCTGCTTTGAGTTTTCACTAGTTTCTGTAAACTTTTTGTGACTCATTTTCTTCATCTGCAAAAAATAAATAAATAAATCCAAATGTTGTAAATAACAATGCAGCATAACATTTATAACCTAATCCTCATGATCAACCCATTCAGTGACATTATACTGTATTACATATTAGTCTGATATTGTATAATGATGTAACAGGATAAGAGCAATAGTGGGAATGATGACAACACCTAACAAATAGGGATGTGGCAATGTTTATAATCTGTCATCCCTGGTCAACATTATCACAGTGCCTGACACCCGACAGTGAGTTTTCAATAAATTTTGGCTGAAGTTTTACAGACATTTTTACAAATGAGAAAATTGAGCACTAGAAATGTTAATTAGCACAAACCTAATAGCTAAGAAAAGTGCCAGAAAAAATTAAAATTCAAGTCTTTTTAGCTCTTAAATCCATGTTTTCCCCCAATAGCTGATAGAATTTCTAATATTTACAAAACAAAAACCTTTCAAGTCTCAATACCAGCAGCACTAAAATAGATCAGAAATTCCAGAGACAGAAGAGATTATCTCTAGAAGCAGTTAGATATCAATATTCTTATTGATGTTCTCACAGATTTTTCTCTCTCCTTCCATTTATTTCCTCTTATATTTTCCTTCAGCTTGAACACCATGGATTCCCATGACCCCTTACATGGAGGGCCTCTTTTCTGGAGGGAGTCATTTGTGAATAAGAAGTGATGCCCTAGATTTTGTTAGTTGGTAGAAGTAGTATTCATTCACTCATGAAATTTTTAGGTTGAGTCTTACATATGTGTTACACCATCCTAAGAGATGTAGGACATTTAAAAAAATAGATAATAGAATTCCTTAACTAAAGCAGCTCATGTGCCAGAGTATAAACACAAGTATATCTCATATAATAAGTACATAAAACACATGCTCTGATTTATTGAGTCATTCATCAAACAGTTTCTGTGTGTCTACGTGGTATTGCTATGATGCTAGGCTGAAAAGAATGGTAGACAGGATCGCTCCTCTAGAGAAATCTCATAAGCAACTCAGACCTGTGAACACGGAACTGGACTAGGGTTGCAGAAGAAGTATGTATGCAGGATGCATGCCTACCATCGAGCAAGAGACAGCGTGGACCTGCCTGAGTCTGCAGAACTACACAGAATTGCATCTGCCATGCCAAAGGTGGACTTTTTCTTCAAGTCTCTCAAGAACCATTAGAAGGTACATGTAGGACTCGTGGTATTTACATTGTATATTATAGAAAGAACAACTTGTCCTGAAGGCAGTATAGTAGGTGGGTTGGAGGAGCAAAACAGGAAGTGGAAAAATTGAAGAAGCTTCTGAAATAATCTGATACAGAAATAACAAGGGTGGGAGCCACAGCAGTAGAAATGGGGATGGAGAGGAAAGAGGCGGAAAGACGTTTTTCAGAAAACCCACCACTTGGGAGCTACATGCGTGGGACAACACAGAGGCAGGAGTTGAGGATGAAAGTATACACAGATGATACAAACACGGAATATGTGCTCACAGGAAGGATGGATTGGAAAAGGAGAACATGGGTTGGATATGCACATTGGTATTTGTGGTCTCTGTAAGAAATCACGCCGAAATGATTGGTAAGCAGTGGGATCTGGAGCTGGGAGGACACGAAGATGGGCATACTTCTTTGGTACTACCAGCATGAAGCTGGTGGAGCATGGAAGAGATGAACCCAACCAAGGAAAATACCGTAAAAGGAGAAGCAGCAGCTGACATCATGAGAATTATCAATATTTTGGAAGCTGGGCGAAACAATGGTCTGTGCAGGAGACTAAGAACAGTCAGAAAAAATAAGATTAAAAACTGGTTATTACAAAATCCAAAGGATACTGCAAAACCAACAAGAATTCAAGGAAAGAAGTGATGAGATGACCAAGTATTAGGTAATGCTCAAGAATGACAAGGACTGACCCATTATCTGAAGGACACAGAATGGAGATAGCCTGTTTATTTATTCATAACCTACATTGCATAAGGACCTTGAGAACAAAGCAGAGGAAACAAGAGGGTGAAATTCTCAATTACACATGAGAAACTAAATCAGAGGGATTAAGCCATTTTCCCCACCATCTCACAGCTGAGAGGAGCAAACCAGGGATTTGGAATTGATCCATTCCTTTGGGGACGTAGTCTTACTGCATTTTTAACTTCTTTAAATTAAAAAAAAAAAAAATCAATCTTCAAACATAATAAAGTCCAAAAAAAAAAAAAAAAAACCATCCCAATATATCTCTCCAATCTGATTTGAAATTCAACTGTGTCATATTCACTTAACATACAACCCAAAGCCCCAGTCATTATTCTTCATTCTTATTCATGCTCTTCCATATGTATGGCACACGAATGTGTTAACATATGACAGAAGAAGTAGTACAGCTTGTGGTTAAAATATTTGTGTTAAAATGGTGACTTTATTTTTATCTCTCTACAGTATGTTTTAGACATGTAATCATTTTGAGGTCTGTAGGCCTGGTTCAGTAAATACCTGTATAGCATTCCATTATATGAATGAATGAATGAATGAATGAATGAATGAATGAATGAATGAATGTTCATGCTTATTCTATGATACTCTGTGGGAGGCACTCTACTACATATTAGGAAGAGAGTAAAATCAAAGGAGAGGGAGGTCACATTTGAAAGGCAAGTGTCTTGAAGTGAATTTTACCCAGTGGTCAATTTATTGGTCACTTGGTTCTCATTGACAATGTCCCTATAGGATTCCTAAGGGAAACAACACATTCTGGGGACAATGAATAGACCAGAATAACTTAATTGAATGTTAATCAGTGAAGGCCATAGGAGATTAAATTAAAAGGCAATGCTAAGGCTGTGCTTTAGAAGCTTTGGGCACTGGCCTGGAGAGTCTCACCTTTTCTGTAGAGGTATTGGGGTAGCCTGAGGAGTCTTTTTGTGGAGGAATGATGAAACCATGTTCAGCAGAGCCAGGGAACCTTGAATTTCTTTTTTAATGAGTGCCAAAAATAGGTGATTTCAACCTCATAAAGAGGTTCTGTCAGTCTTTGGGGGAGAATCTTGGTGTGGTGAGAGAGGAAAAGAAGGGTGAAAAAATGAGAAAATGGAAAAATCTAGCCTGAAGGCTCATTGTTTTTGTTTACTGGTTTTCATTTCTTTTTTAAAAAAAATGTCAACATTGCTTACCAAGACACTAGATAAAACATACTTGCTTCTAAGAAGTTAGAGTTATTTGGGCTTATTAAGGAAAATTTCATTCTTGTGAGAACTCATCTCTTCTCTAAGGAACAGAGTAAATTTATAGCCCTGGCAACCTTTGATGTAGAACTTGAGTGCTCACTGTCTTTGTTAATCTATAACAGATCCTCGGTCTGAATGCTCAGAAGTTTCAATATCCATGAAGGTTTTTTTCTCATTTTAATTGTTCCTTTCCTTTTCATTTCAAAATCATACATAGTTGCTTCACCAAAATTAGAGATAAACAGAACAGCATGATGCATTTAACAAACTGCATCAGAGCAGAAATGCAGAGATAACACATCTGCCAACTAAACTGGGACACAGTCTTGCACCCATTGATTAGAAACTACTTTTCCAGTGTTTTAAAACACACATCTGTGTTCTGGCTTAAAAATACCCTCTTTCTAGGTTTAAAACCCTCATGATAATATGCAATTATTTGTTAAATCTTAATTCACATGTCTGTTCATCCTTTTTGAAAAAAAAAAACTCGTTTTTATCTAAATATTGTCTAACACCTTCAAGTGAGCGCCTATTGATAGGAATTGATTGATCCATGGAACTCAAGTAAGAGTCTCTAGACCCTGGAACATGTTTTTTTCTAAAAGGAAGCTAATTGTGCTGTGCAGAGTACCCACCTTTTGGACTATCTGGTTTCTGCCTTCTAAAAGCTAGCAGTTGGAAGCACAGCATTCCTATGGCTTGCTGACTGATTGGTAGAAATTTTAGCAAAAGGTGGGAAATATTCCATCAGTATATCCTCTGCACTGAGGTTGTCATTGTCATGTTACCCAAAGGTGGGAACTATTAGATCAGTTTCTCAACTTAATGTCAAGTTCAACTAAAACACACTGATGATTATTTTTAATAACTATCTACATTAGACCAAATCTATCATTTTCTAAATATTTTTGCTAGACCTCTTTTAAGCAGTTTTAGGCTCACAGAAAAATTGAACAAAAAGTACAAAGAATTCCCATATACCTCTTACCCTCCTTCCCCAGATTCCTCCAACACCTTGCATTACATAGTCAAGTATATTCAAGGGCCATGCATGAGGAACTCAAAGTAAACACAACAATTCAACGTCTTTGGGAATAAAACTGTTGAAGTACTTTACCCAGGGCTCTGTGGCTCTAATAATGAAAGAAAAGAGTTGCCCTTCCTGCTGCTATTCTGACAAGCAGTCTTGGGCCAGAGGGTCTGGACAGATACTCTTTCAAAGGATAATTACAGATTTGAGTGATTGTTAATCACAGTGGGTGAAGTTCAGATGACATCAGCAGTTGGCATTTAGGGAATCAAAACTGTATTTGGATATTTATCAAAATTATTAACATGGTCAGAGTCCCCTCCCCCCCCGCCCTGCTCCATATGTTTTCATAATACAATACAGAGCATCTTACTCAATAGATATAAAGATGCTTAGAAGGAATGTATGAGAGCTCACAATACCATGCTTTCAACCTAATGTTACTGGATCACATTCCACATTTAATAAGACTTTAGGCAGGATAGCTGTTTGAGAAACATGATTGTGTACTATAGGTACCACATGATCAGCAGAATTTTAATCACTTGGGTTGTTGTAAAGACACTTTATGAAAAGAGATGCCTTTGAGAATATTTGATTAATATCACAGTTAATGTCCACAGAAAGAATTTGCTTTTCTAAAAAGTCATTGAGTGCTACAAGTTGAATTGGTATTCGGTTAATGTTGACATTCATATTGGATGATCTATGTAATATTTTAAGAGATATTTGGTAAATTGGATCAAAAGTAGTTTAAATAAATCAAGATGCAGGATTTTTTCACTTAGAAATATGTTACAAATATATTACATTCAGCTCAGTTCTCCCTAATACCAAACAAAAGGTGGTAGTGTGTCTGCATTCCTTAAATATGGATATTTGGGGAGTCAGGGAATTTCCCAGTATACAGACACTCTAGTGCCAAAAGTATAGAGAAGATGAAAGAACCCAATCAGTGGTATGCACAAAACAGCCTACTACAGTGTCCAAAGCATGAGAGCTAGCAACTATTACCCAAGATGTAGGATTTAATCTCACAGAACATACTAGTCATAAAATTTCAAAAGAGAGATAAATAATAAGAATAATTTAATCATTAAATACATTGTTTTTGAACACATATATACCCTTAAATTTTTGTCCTCTGATTTTAACTAGCAACAGCTACTTAATTAGCTGAATGAGTTAATGAAATCATTCTTAGAAAAGCATCTTTTTCCTTCATAACTATTATAAACAGGATTGTGGTTGTGTTTATGGGGCGTGGGGGCGGGCTGAGAAAGGCAAAGTAGGAAAGTTAATTTATTTACGTGTGATTCTCAGCATCGACCTGCTTTATAAATAATTGCATAATCTTCTGCTTTGTAGACAAATTGTGTCTTTAAATCAATGTTTTATAAATACAGTATAAAAATTATTTAAATTTGTTACTGTATTTTACACACGTTGGCCTTCAGAACTTGGAGAACATTTTCAATAGGATAAAAATGCTTTGGAGATGAAGATATGTAGGAGATAAGTAAATTGTGCTAACTTCTATCCTCATCAAAAACATTTTCTTTCACTCTAAGATAATGTTTGGCAATTGTGTCTCCCTTGTTTTCCACACTAGAAGCTTTAAATGCCAAGAACTTGCCATTCACTTTTAGGGTAGGGAACCTCATTTAGTAATTATGAAAATGCATCCAATGCAAACATATGTATCTTTAATTAAATGGTATCTAACAGGAATCCAAAGTTCAACATTAAAATACGTTAACATTGATAAGTAGTATTAGTTTCTTATTTTTGGCAAAGGTTCTAAAGTGATATTTTTCTAGAAATTTAAATTAAGTTGTAAGACTATTGGAAATTAAAATATTTAATTCACCTTGAGCAAAGCATAATTAGTCCACAATATAAAGTGTATGTTGGCAAAAACACTTAAGTTATAACATAATTGAAATTGTTATTCTGAAGGCCATATTTCTATTTATCATGAATGTGCAAAACCAAAAGGGTTAGTGTAGCCAGATTATATGAAATTAGTCAATGTTGTAAAACTAGACACTAGACACCTTGTTGTTTTGTCTGACATTTTCAGAAATACATTCCTACATTTGTTTCTACAAACGGTCCATGGTTTTGAATTTATATTTTTAAAGATGTGAAATATTCAAGAGGAAACTCTTTTCCCTCACCACATGAAAAATAGGAAATGTTTTATTTTCCTATCCCATTAGGGTGAACAATTTTGTATACCTACTTTAACTTCAGCACAGATACTTTAGTGCATTCCCCTGCAGTTGAAGACCTCTCCTGGACCAGTCCCACTGAGGCTAGTGACTGAGCTCATTCTTGACACTTTTCCCCATAGAAATAAATAGCTCAGATGCGTTTATCACCTTTAATGACCGTAACTAAAAAACGAATACACTGGACTTTGCTACCATATACACACATACACATACACCACACGTGGGAGAGGGGGAGGTTATATATTTGAGGGAGTGTACATGCATATTTACATATGCATATAACAAAATATATGCATGTAGAGAACTGAAATATAGTTGCAGAAAGAGTCTTTGTCACATGCATTCTAATAGTATTTTATTATGTATCCTTCTTTTACCTTACAAATGCATTTTCCAACCCTTATAATTGATTTCATAACCCACTGATGGATTATAACTAACAACTGGAAGAACACTGGCTTAGGTAATAGCAGTATAAATCACGTATTGGCAAAATGATAATGTCTTTCTACTGCAACCACCATAGCACTGTGCCCTCTTGATACCAACATGGGAGTGTGTTCCTTAAATCATGTATATGTCAACATGGAAGCAACACAGCCAAAATGGATTACCTTCATTTATAGAAGAGTGGTCTGAGTTTCATTCAGCCAGGATTTATTGCATTACTATTCTATAACTAAACGTAGGAGCATCTTACTTGATGGAAGGGACTAAAGCTTTGGAGAGGAGGTAAATGAAAAAACAATGATATTGTTTTGGAAAATGGAGAAATACTGTTCAAATATTTTTGTGGGACAATGTACAACCATGATTAACCAAGAAAATAGTAATGACAAAAATATGTGCTAAATGAAGACTTGCTCTTGGGAACACATAAAGTTATTAGGAACGTATAGGGTTCGCCAAGGCATGCAGCTAACTGAAAAAGCAAGGTTTCGAATAGCATGTAAGCTTCTGTATAGCAGAATGGGAAAAATATAGCAGAATGGGAAAAAATACATACATATACATTTTATTTTATTTATAAAAAGAACCACTGAAAACATAAACCAAAACTACAAAAAGGATCAGCATGCTGAGGACATGGATCAGAATCCTCTGAATATCTATTTTTCTCATAATTTTAACAGGAAACACACAAATTTTCAAAAACTTAAATTATAAAGAAAAAGGCATATAGTATATGCAGGATAAGGCAAATATCTTACTTTTATACACACACACACACACACACATACATATATATTGTATATACCTAAGCAAATATGAAGATTGTTAGGAACAAAACTTTTAATGGAAGTTATTAGTATGAGGTCAAGAGGTAAATTTAAAAACCAGTAATGTTAAATCATATTTGGAAATAACACTGTTTTTTTTTTTCCTTAAAACTACCTACAGGTATCTTTTACTTAAGAGCAATAACCTATTTCCAAAAATATATATTGCAAACAAATTTTTATTGTGTTAAACGGGAGGAATTAAGCCCCACACATACCTAATTTCCTACAAAGAACTTAAAGATAATACCTGTAGAAAAGTAACACCCTATCTTGATAGGATCTGAAATGCTCAGACATGGTTTCCTTGACATCCAACAATTGTTATGGTTGTCAACACGTGGCTTCCTTATATGTGATTACCTGGGTTATTTGCATGCTGAATGAGAAATTATTAGCCCATGTTATGGGACAGCGGATAACACACAGCGTTCAAAAACTTCTTAAAAATCAAAAATAAATTCAAGATAACTTTCCATCATAGATGGTTTTCATTAAGCTGGAGACATGGCCCTTGAAGGAGGTTACAAGGGAGGAGGATAAGGGTAAGACAGTCATTGCCATTTGAGGTTGTGTCAAGAGGTGTGCGGAGAGGGTTTTAGGCAGACTGCCTCACCGAATGGAGCAGATAGAGATCCTCTGGGTCTTGGAGCTGCTGTAGAGACTCCTGGGTGGGAGAGATGCCGTGTATCCTCAGAGGTGGTTGTTGAGGAAAAATGCATTAACAAAGCAGATGTGCTTACACGGTTCAAAAAGTCCTTCCTGAGGTGCTAAATGAGACATCAGGCTGTCTTTTCAAGAAAGGCGTATCGCTGTATCATCACACAGTAGGGCCCTGAAACTTTTCTTAGCAATATCCAAAGCACATGACCTGTGTGTTTACACTCGGTGCACCTGTTAAGATGTCTACGCAGGACTGTCATGTTCTATCAGCCTGGAATGTAACTCAACACTCTATCACATATTGTTCACGATATTGAATGTGAAAGATCATTATTTCCCCTGCACTGACATCAGCTGAAAAGTAAGGTAGTGAGGGGTTTATAAACACTCCGTAAGTTAGGATATTAAGAGCCAAGAATCCTTCTAATGGGTGAACATTAACTAAGGAGACATTCTGTGGGGTATGCGTGCACTTCCTAGCTCCGCACCCTGAAAAGTCAAGAAGTGATGTAACCTGATGGCACCCAACAGACCGGTTCCCACATGCCATTTCTCAACAAACAGAATTGGGCTCCTTGAAGGAACGGCCGTTTCTAGGTGTGGGGGAGACAGTGGGCAAGAAGAGCTTGTGACTTCTGTTTGTCTCAGAGAACAGAGAAGCCCCCCACTGCCCGGCTCATTTCAGCCAGGCGCCAACATGAAGGAGTCCCAGTTAACCAGCAGTCAGACAGCTGGAGCAGAGGAGCACTCCGTGGGCTTGATTGAAGCCCGTATGTTCGTAATTTTTACTGAAAGAAGTAGTGAGGACATAAGAGGAGAGACGGAGGGAGGGAGCGAGGAAAAACTAAAACAGCAGCAACAACGACGGCAAACATGGTCTTCGATGCCTTCCCGGTGGAGTGTAGAGAGGAAATTTTGGATTCATAGACCCTTTACAAGTATCTGTGTTTCAGAAATAAGTCATAAAGGTCAACATGTGAAGATGTTTCCTGTGGAACTGTTTGAAAAAGCCACAAATTGGAAGTATTTAAATAATTCCCAAGAGATTAATCGTAGTGCTCATGCATTTTATGGACCACTGTGTAGCCACTAACAGAACATTTTGGAATGACCTACGAAGATATGCACAATATACTGTTCAGTGGAAGTGGAAGAAGGCAGTTGCAGAGTGATATGAGAGCTTTATCCCCTTTTTACACACATAAAACCACCATGCGATTATACAAATAAACATATTTGCCTTATCAAGATAAAGGTCTGGAGGGTTAGAAGACGGGACCACTAAGTGGTCAGCTCTGGGTTAGAATTTGACTGCATATGTAGGGGCGGGCGGGGGGGCAGTTTGAGAAGGAACTTCCACATCTCATTTCATATATCCTGACGTCCTTCCACAGCTTCCTCTCAAGCATGCGCCGGCTTTGTGATGCACGGGTAAGAGATGCTCCCTTCTGTGTCCCAGGTAGACCATTCTTGCTTAACTCGTCTGTCTCTCCCACAGGTGCCAAGCTGCAAACAAGACTTGCCCCACAAATTACATCTGGAATAATCATCTCTGCAGATGCCTGGCTCAGCAAGATTTTATTTTTGCCTCAAATTCTGGAGATGGTAAGCAGAACGGTGTTTTAAAGACTAAATGCCACGTGTCTCTGGTTTGATTCACAAATAATTTAATATTGCTAAAATCACCTGCACAACCTTCAGGTTTTCATACTCTGAAGTAAGCGGCTGTAAAACGGGATGCTTTCCACTTGACATTGGTACTGTTTTGAACTCCCTTGTAAAGGAGCGTACCCATGTTTGTGCATCACCCTCTAATGAAAAACATAAAGAGAGGCTTCTAAATGCTTTTAATTGTCTCAGGCCACACCCGAACGAAGTAAGGTGTAGTAAAGATGTCTGACTGTGTTTGTCTAGACTCTACAGATGGATTCCATGACATCTGTGGACCTAACAAGGAGCTAGATGAAGAAACGTGTCAGTGTGTCTGCAGAGGGGGGCTCCGGCCTTCCAGCTGTGGACCCCACAAGGAACTAGACAGAAACTCCTGCCAGTGTGTCTGTAAAAACAAACTGTTACCCAACTCGTGTGGGGCCAACAGAGAATTTGATGAAAACACGTGCCAGTGCGTATGTAAAAGAACCTGCCCAAGAAATCAACCCCTAAACCCTGGAAAATGTGCCTGTGAGTGTACAGAAAATTCACAGAAATGCTTCTTAAAAGGAAAGAAATTTCAACATCAAACATGCAGGTAAGAAATCTCCAGGGGCACCCCAGGTGGCTCAGTGGTTTAGCGCCACCTTCAGCCCAGGGCATGAACCTGGAGTCCCTGGATGGAGTCCCGCGTTGGGCTCCCTGCATGGAGCCTGCTTCTCCCTCTGTGTCTCTGCCCCCCCCCCCCCCCGTCTCTCGTGAATAAATAAATAAAATCTTAAAAAAGAAAAAAAAGAAGAAATCTCCATGAACAGTGTTTGTTTCTCTTACTGGGAAGAGTCTTCTCAACCAAAATAGCAGGTGCTTTTTAGAATGAGACCAGTAAGTTCCGGAAGACAAGTTCTGTTATTTTCTAACTGATGCTTGACTTTGACTGAGACTGTGTTTACTCCTGAAAAAGAAAAAAAAAAAAAAAAAAAAAAAAGTAAGACCAGAGCCCTGAGACCCAAAACCAGAGCTGAGCTCAGAATGCACTCCTCCTGCTTGGCCCGAGGGCTAGGGCTGAGGCCGTGGTGCTGAGCGCAGGCTGGGAGACAGATGCACAGGAGAGTCACTTGAGGAGCGTTTCCAGAACATCCAAACACCCACACCTGTCCCCTGCCCAAATTCTGACACCTAATGGAGGACAGCTGCTCCAGGTGCAGAAAATCTCAGGCAAAATTTACAAAGGATAGGATCACGCCACTAAATGTAGAATTGTATCTAGAAAAATACTTAAGCTAAGTATTTAGTGGAATTGGAGAAATAAATTCTATTGTTAAAGATCACTCAAGGCTCACTCCTTGAACATTGATTCCCCTTCTTCACCAAGAACAACAAAATAAGACTTAGACTCAAACAGCACCCTGAACTACTTACTTCCTCTTTAACCTCAGGGTAAGTGGAGTCGGGGTGGGGGAAGGTTACTCTTTTAGCCAGATCTGTGTTTTTGGCATTTCCTTCAACACTGCTCCACCAGACGGGTCTTCTCTCTTCCCTGTGTTTGACATCTTTGACTTCTTTTCTTTCCCCTGGGTTTCTGAGAGTTCCCAAGCCTCTTCTATATTTTTAGCATCTTACTGTGATGCTGAGCACACTTTAGCAGTGAAGCTCTGTCCTCTTCAAAGTTGCTCCAAGACCTAGGCATTTAGGATTTGCCTTCACCTCTTTCATCTCTCATCTGTTCAACCAACTGTAACCCAGGGTATGCCCCAGAGCGCCATGAGGAAGTTCTGTTTGAGGTCCCAATAGACTCGACTGCTAAATCCAGTGGACAAGTTGGTCTTCGTGTAACCTGTCTTCTCTGTACCTTTTTCTTGAAGCACCCCTCTTTTGGCCGCCATAACATTTTACTTCCATCACCTCCACTGGGTTCTCTTCTTCCAACCTACTCTTTAGAGGTGCCAGTAATGCGCAGACAACAGATGATCACTCACGTGACTTAAATCTTAAATTTCATTTATTTATCATTTCACATCGGCACTAATGTTCATTACCTTTCCCCAGTAAATAAAACGTCCATCTTTTTTAATCCTCATGAGTTTTGTGCTCCCATTTGAATTTATATTTCTAGTGATCTATCTACACTAACATTTTAGCTACCACTTAAGGGAACTTCAGTGAATCTAGGTAACTCTTGGATGATATTTTATCTTCCATTATTGCTTTAGAGTGCCTTATAGGGATGCTTTTGTTTCATTTTTAGAATATTTTGAGCAATAACTGTATTTCAGTTTTACTTGCAGATCCCCTACTATATCAGAGGATAGTTCCAAAAAATGCAGAATAATATATAGATACTAAAGATTATTAAACCATCTTGTATATTGAACCCTTCTGAGTGAACCCTAGCATGCTTGCCAAACCTAACTTTGTTTACAGAAGACTAACCAGCCATCATATTTTTCTATAGAATTCTTATATTAACTTAGGAGAAAGATTTCTACCTTTGTATTTCTTCTAATAGTATACTGTTTCATGAAGATTTTCTATTTACTGAAACCTTCAAGTGTTCATTTTTCTAAGGCTATACTTTCAGGTTTTATGTATATATTGAAGCAAAAAAAAAGGTAATTTAACATCTTGAAAATATGTACATTCATTTTCTCTTAATATTTATTCCAAAAGTGAGGGGGGTGCAGAGTATATATTTTTTGCCCACTGCCTTAAATCAGCAACTTTCACTAATTATTGAGAACTGAATCTCTTTAGTAAAGGAATACCAGAAGTCTTGTAAAAATTCATTTGTGCTTAGAAGTAAAATAATAATAATAATATCTTAATTAGATATGCTTTCTTTTCTACTAGAGCCCAAGAAATGAAACTTCAGACTCACATTTGCAGTCTCCCTGTAGTGTGCGCTTTTGATTCCCCTGCCAGGTCACCTTGCATTGCTCCCTGGACACCCAGCCCTTTCTCGCAGTGGACACTCACACTCCCACGGCCTCTTCAGAGGCAGCTCCCATTTGCTGGAGCACCAGGGCCCTTTGATCATCTGCCCTTTCACCACTGCTGGAAACCAGGAAGTCTAGGGTAGGAAGAGAGAGGGTGCCCCTAGCAAGCACTGTCCTGCTCCCCCTGCCCCAGACCACCCCCTTCCCACCTGGAGCCCAGGCGGCTCAGACAGAGACATGGAGTGAGGTTGGGGCTCCCCACTGAGGACCACGGTCCTGCCAATGTGGCTGCAGTTAATCCCTTCCAAGTCTGGGTTCCATATAAGTCCCAGACTCTTGTGAACTGTGCCACGCTTCTTTGCTCACACCACATCGACAGACCTGAATCCCTCACTTTCACGGTTTCTGGGTTAGGTTCCTTTCATCCGGGGACGCAGAGAGCACTTCAAAAGAACCAACACTCACATCATCTCGCTCTCCCATCTGTTCTAGCAGCAAGACTGCTTTAGGCTTTCCTATTCTTCCTCAGTTTCTGTTAAGTCTCAGCACAAACTTCAATAAGACGTAAACCTAAGAATAATTTTATGATAAAATGAGTAACTTTGTGCTCATTTTAAATCTAGAGAAACCACCATGTCTGTCACATAATGAATTCGTTGTTTTGGTCTTTAACAAAAATGTGTTCCTCCTTGTTTTTCTAGCTGTTACAGAAGACCGTGTACAAACCGACTGAGGCATTGTGAGCAAGGACTTATATTTAGTGAAGAAGTATGTCGCTGTGTCCCTTCATACTGGAAAAGACCACAGATGAACTAAGACTGTACTGTTTTCCAGTTTGCCATTTCTTTATCTTGGAAAACCGTGTTGCCACATTAGAACTATCTGTGAACACAGAGACCTTGGTGGGACCATGGAGACAGAGACAGAAGTCAGTGTTTGCTGACCTGTGTGGATAACTTTACAGAAACGGACTGGAGCTCATCTGCAAAAGACCTCTTTAAATGACTGGTTTTTCTGCCAATGACCAGACAGCTGAGGTTGTTCTCTTGTGATTTAAAAAAAAAATGACTATATAATTTATTTCCACTAAAAATATTGTTTCTGCATTCATGTTTATAGCAATAACAATTGGTAAAGCTCACTGTGATCAATATTTTTATATCATGCAAAATATGTTTAAAATAAAATGAAAATTGTATTATAAACTGGAAAGTTCAGTCCGTTACTATTAAACACAATAAGCAAAACTTGATGATAGGAAAACATTCAAACATTCCTGCTCTTTCTCTTTTCCTCCAGCCAGATGTCAGATTTTGACTATTATGAAAATGTGTGATCCTAGAAAAGAAAGTTCCAGAGAGACAACAGTTGCTATTACATTTTATTTGAATTCATCTCTCACTATACGTCATGATTATGTTTTAGCATATGACATTTTTAAATTTATAACCAAGTGAGTCGATATGCTGCTTAGCATGTCCATGTGATGGAAGCTATTCGGTGCACTGGGATCATTCAGACTCTTCACTTGCTTTATTATCCCCCGGTATGTATTCAAATGGCTTTTAAATATTTTACTCAAAAAGAATCTTGCCCAGATATTTAACTCCTCCTGACCAACTAAAATGCTTTTTGTGAGCTGAAATGCTCCTCTCTGGCACATATAGACTGGAGATCATGTTTAAATACTCTTATATATTAAAAAGGAGACATTTCAATAACACAATTGAAGTGCTTGTCTCATGTTTAAGAGGACATCATGCTAAAATACTTTTCTCTGGGAACAAATATTTTGCCTACATAAACACAACCATATGAGTAGTTCACTTATTGACAGAGGATTATTTGCTGGTCGGATAGAGCTGCTAGCAAAGAATAAAACATAACTGCTAGCAATACATAAAAAGACAAGGCTATAGCAATACATAAAAACAGTAATCCTGAAAGGAGAAGAAAATTCTATCAAGCTATATAAATATAAGCTTCCTAAAGCTTGCAAATTTAACAAAAATGTTTCAAAATGGCGTAGGCAACAACTCAAAATATCATCATCTGTGTTTTGCCATAAAATAGTTTTCTTTAAAAGTATTTCAACAGACTGATGCATTAAACATGTTCTGAGTATTTTCAGTATTGACTTTTAAAATAATGTTACGTGTAATGTTTAGAAAAGTCCAGTTACGTGCTCTGCATAACTTAAACATAGAGTTTATAAGGCCGATTTTTTCATGTATTGGGGAAAAAAATGCTCTTCTGAAATTCTCTCATTATATACATTTATGGACCATCTTTTTATTTTTTAGTGAGGATGGCTGAAGCCTTAAGGGACAAAATCTATCCATTATACATCCTTATGTTCAAACCACAGTCCAAGTCATTTTCAAACGCGAGAACAGTAGAAGACAATAAGAATAACTAATAATACAAAAGAAAAAGCTAATTAAATTTGACTAAAGCTATAGTTTCCATCAATATTGCTCAATAAGAACAAGCTCAGAAAAAAAAAAAAAAACAAGCTCAGGGATGACTACCAATGGAAATGTGGAATCAAATAAATAACATCTTTCCACCTAATGGGGAGGCATAGTTGGTGTCTAGTCCATAAACTGGTCACCATCTATGAAATTCAACTGACGTTCAATTCAATCATTTTTTTATCACACTTGAGCCAAGAATGTAAGCAAACAAACATTATGTAATCTATTATGGCAATCTGGCTAATTGTTTCTAGTTTTGATACATTTAAAATATATTGAATGTTTAGCAGATTTAGGGGAAAAATGTAATATAAGTTCAAATGAACCCCCTGAGGCCATGTAAAGAATGAGAGCCTGGTACAATGGCTACTATCAGCTTTAAAAAATCTAAAGTATGTGTTGACAATTAGTTTCTCAGAATATTATGGGTAAGCCAAAAAAAAAATCACTAGACCAAAAATTAAAACACGAAGCATGCCAGAAAAATAGCACTTAATTTGTCCCTGGAGATGTAATAATTTTGGCCAAAATCAAAAGTAACATGAGCAAAAAAAATACATTGCCAGAGATACTTGCAAACAATTTTATGTAGACCATAAAAATCTCACTTCACTAAATAATAAGAATCGAGATTTTGTGGTACCAGTTTAGACTAGAGATAAGGCTAAATAATTATTTAGAATGTTAGCAAGCATGATTCAGCAAAAAGCTGAAGAAAAAAAATACTGAGAATGTAAACTCTCCAAGAGTCTCGAGATACCAACCCAGCCAAATCTCAAGGATAAGGATGATGAGAAAACACTGGAAGCTTGCAGGGACAGTTAATACATATATTCAAATCTTAAAAGTTTATACACAGAATTTCATGTCTAGGAACCAAATACTGTACTTTCAGTTTAAAAGACTAATGGGAAGGGGTACCTGGCTGGCTCAGTCAGTAGAGCATGAGACTCTTGATCTTGGAGTTGTAAATCTGAGCCCCATGTTGGCTACGGAGATTACTTAAAAATTAAAAAAAAAAAAAAGCAATTGTATAACATTTAGCTTCCAGGGTTTTTTTTTTTTGTTTTGTTTTGAAAGGTGTTTTAATTTGCTCACTGCTTAAGTGAAATCTATTCCATTATTAGACTTTCTAAAAATAATCTGTCCTCCACCTGCACTCACTGGCCTACCCAGAATGCACTTCTGTAACACAAGGAGAAAGGGTCACAGGCTCCCTCCTCACCTGTTTCCCTGGGTCTCTGCTCTGCTCACAGTGGGAGAGAAAAAGCAGACAGAGCAGGTCAGAGAGCTCACACCACAGCCTTCTTCAGCATGTGGCCAAAGGCCAAAATCCTTCTTCAGATAACTTGGCATGTTTACCAACCAGAGTAGGTGCTGGGCAGCGAGCTCACCTTACCTTCATCACCACCCTGTCCCCCCAGATCTGAGCTTTCTCTGGCAGACTTTTCAAAGGATGCTTTTTTAGGGACTTTACCTTTGGAACTGCAAACGAAAAAGTGATTAAAAAAAATTATTGCACTCTGCCACAGTGGGAGAGCATTTGTCTGATTCTTATAGAGATGAATTCTAGAAAGTTCTGAACAAATCCAGTATCATTTCCCAAAAAGACATAGAGGACACTCAGAGAACAATTTAAGGAAGCCGAGGACATGTTTCACAAAGTAATTCCTACTTTTTCTGTTCATGTTTGAAGTGTTAGTATATAGTAAGGATATTTTTTCAGTGTGGAACCTGGTAACTTGTAGAAATGCAAATGGTGTCTGATGGTTTAAACCTAAGTTTTACGTGTTTGATTTTTTTTTTCTTTGTTCCATGGCTCATGATTCATTACTTTAAAAAGCATGCTATAACAGAAGGAGCTCTGGATTGGGAATTATGTGCCAGGTTTTTAATCTTGACTTTTGTACTATGCCCCTGAGCAAATCACCAAAACCCTCTGAGTCTCAACCTCTCTTACTCTGTGGAAGGAGGGAGCTGAATTAAAATTGTGTATGAAGTCCCACCTCTGAAGTTGCAAAGTTTATAGTAAACTCCATACAGAGAGAGGGAAAGCACACATACACAGAACCTTTCTAAGAACTTCAAGGAAGCCCAATTCTTTTTTTTTTTAATTTTTTTTTTATTTATTTATGATAGTCACAGAGAGAGAGAGAGAGAGAGAGGCAGAGACATAGGCAGAGGGAGAAGCAGGCTCCATGCACCGGGAGCCCGACGTGGGATTCGATCCCGGGTCTCCAGGATCGCGCCTTGGGCCAAAGGCGGGCGCTAAACTGCTGCGCCACCCAGGGATCCCATGGAAGCCCAATTCTTGAGATTAGTGACCCCATTAGGAGGAAATTTTTTTAATGTTTTTTAAAAATCTTTTTTTAATGCTTAGAAAGCTCAGTTCTTGAAACTAGTGACCCCCCCCTTTAAGAGGAAATGTTTTTTAAATGTCTCATATTAAGAAATTATACATGAAAAATCCTGTCTCCTCATACCATAAATCTTATTCAACTACTTAAATCCTAACTACTTTAGATAGCTCAGAGCATCATTCCCCTGATTCCTTCATATCAAAGGTGGTCACACCTTTGAGATTGTGGAAAGTCTCAACTGTTGGAAAGAGTTATTATAAAAAACAAAACTGAGCAATTTTCCCCAAGAAACCAAAACTTAAAACTCCCGGTGTGCTGTTTGCAAACCTCCATCAGATACACATACACTCTATTTCATCCAGGCAAAGCCATTGAAGGAGAGGTTGACTTCAAACGTTGTTGCCATCTGGAATTCTGTACCACCAGGACCTGGTATCTACATTCTCGACAAGTACGTGGGTCAAAATTCTCAGATGATGCTCCTGGGCTCACCCACCAGGGCTGATTATACATCAGGCTCCATGAGCTATGATTGTCCACATAGGCAGCAACAAGGGTCTTGGTCTCATACATACAACTGTGAAGCACCATTCGGAACTTCTTTAAAATCCACCAAATAATGACTAACTGGGTGAGAATGTAAAACAGTCTCAATAAGAAATAATTTTACAAATAAGATTTATAAATATTTTTTAAAGATTTTATTTATTTGAGAGAGAGAGAGTGTGTGTGTGTATGTGCAGGATAGAGAACAAGAGAGGCAGGGGGTTGGGGGATGGAGAAGCTGAGCAGGGAGCCCGACATGGGGCTCGATCCCAGGATTTGAGATCATGACCTGAGCTGAAGGCAGATGCTTAACCGACTGAGCTACACATTTATAAGGTGCCCCAGATTTATAAATACTTTTAAAGGTGCCCCAGATTTATAAATATTTTAAAAGAAAAAGATGTTTCCTGTATATTCAACACTACTTCGTGTGATTTTATAATAATATTTGTAGTGTGCTGTTACAATCATGGAAATTTTCATCATTTTAAGGCAGCCGCACATATTCCTCATCTTTTTAAAAATCAGTCTTTCTGGAGCCCCTGTGTGGTTCAGTTGGTTAAGCCTCTGCCTTCTGCTCGGGTCAGGATCCCGGGATCCTGGGATGGAGCCCCACATTCAGGCTCCCCGCTTAGTGGGGGTCTGCTTCTCCCTCTGTCCCTCCTCCCTGCTCATGCTCTCGCTCTCTGTCTTCCTCTCTCTAAAATGAATAAATATAGAATCTTCAAGAAAAAAATCATCTTCTTTATATTCAAATTTATGTGCTTAAATTCAGTGGAAATTTGAGATTATCATCACACCTCCACAAATAAAACTATGTAGCTGACATGTTCAGGTTAAAAACAAACTTTTTTGAGGTACCTCGGTGGCTCAGTGGTTGAGCCTCTGCTTTTGGCTTAGGGCGTGATCCCAGAGTCCTGGGATCGAGTCCCACGTCCAGCTCCCCATAGGGAGCCTGCTCCTCCCTCTGCCTGTGTCTCTGCCTCTCTCTGTGTGTCTCATGAATAAATAAATAAATAAATAAATAAATAAATAAATAAATAAATAAAGTCTTTAAAAAACACACAAACTTTTCTTCAGTACTTGTGTCATATCGAGATTTCTTGCCACCAAGATTTCTGAGTCCTCCCTGCTGTGTGACAGATTTTTTTTTCAATGTACTACTTTGTTCCCTTTTTTTTTTTTTTTTTTTTTTTACTTTGTTCCCTTTATCTCCTACTCATCTTAATCATAGACCTGAACTCCTGATTACTCCTTTCCTCATTCCCATCCAGACATTTGTACTCCACACGTTTTCGGCAGTGGCTGCCCAGTGGAAGTATCGCAGCAGGAGAAAGCACACAGGGATGAGACAGGCTGCGGGTATGTCCTATCGAACTTTCCCAGCTTCCTCTGACTCTACCCCAAGGGTTGGATAGACAGGTGTCAAAGGTAAGAGACACTAACTTCAAACGGATGTTTGTGAACTTATGCTCCTCATAGATACACAGTAAAGCAAGGACCAGAGACTAGCGTTTGGAATTGCTAACAAGAGAGGATGGGGAAGGGAGGACGGAGATGAAGGAAAGGTGAACACAGAAAGGAAAAACAGAAGAAAAATGAGAAATGGTCAGAAGGGGAAAAAAAAGAAGGCCCACTAGAATTTCAAGGAAAAAAAGGAAGAGGTCTCCTGAGCTGTTGGTGGGGACCCTGATAGGAAATGTGGGGTAGATTCCTGAAATGTGTCGGAAAAATTTCTGTGATGGGTGAACAGGATGGCAAAGGCAAAATCCGTGATCTGCGGGAGAGTTCTTGAACTGGCTTATGGTGTTGCCGAGTAGATGTGATGGACACCACGACAGTCATCTGATCATCTCACTGCTGCAAGTCTGACGAAAGCCGCCGCATGAGATGACATGAGATAGGGTCCATGTTGGCTTGCGCACATGGCTGCCCTGCTGGTGCATGGCTCATCTAATGGGGAGATGCTCCTGGTAAGGTCTTGGGGACACAAAGAACTTCCTCATCTCTGGATTTAAAACCGGTGTTTCTGCATGAATCTCAGATCACATGAGAATTTCGTTGTGATTTCTCTTAAATAACACGTCCCATGCCTGGTTTGGCCTGTGTATGGGAGCGAAGCTGAGACAAGCTCAGCTGTCCCCATCATGAGTCACCTCACAGGGCACACACTAGGGAAGTCTTCCACGGAGGGCGTGGGGGCGCACGTTCCCCATTAGGCCGCAGAGATATTGGAGGTTGCAAAGTTCTCTTGAACAAACCACAGTCTCTGCTGCATCTGAGAGAATTCCAGAATTTGAATTAGACCCAGAAGAAGAGGTTCTCAGCTATTGTAGGAGTCAATCCCTCAGTTTTGCAAATGTGGTGCCTGTGGGCCTTCCCCTGATGCAGACTCCTCAGGAGACACGCAGTGGAACGGCAGGGTCCACATGAGCACAGGGGCCAGCGATGGTCGGCAGGGACGGTCGGTGTCTGTGCGGCCCCCGGCCGAGGCTGGGCGCCAGGCCTCCACTCCTCTTTCCGCCAGAGCAGCCTGGCTTCTGTCTGTTTGACATCGAGGTGTTGAGGGCGAAAGATTTCATTTTTCAAAAGGTCCTTCACAAATTCTTTTTTTTTTTTCTTTTCAAATTACTGCTCTAAAATCTGAGGCTTACCTTATTGAATTACCTGCACCGCCTCCGGTTCCCTGCCAAGGCCGTCATCTCTCACAGGTGCAGCTGCAGCGGAAGCTGTGCCAAAATTCTGTAGCGTTAAAGCTCCTCTCCTGGATGGGGAGGCAAGTGTGCTCAGAACACCGAGCAAGGTCACCATGCTCTCATCAGGAGAGGGGAAAAAAAGCTCTTAACCCCTGTGTAAGATGTCCCAGCCTAAATAAAACGAAATAGGATTTAGGGGATAAGGTTTCAATTCAGATTTTTTTTTTTTTAATTTTCTTATTTAAGAGGCACCTGCATGACTCAGTCAGTTAAGCATCCAACTCTTGATTTCTGCTCTGGTCATGACCTTAGGGGCATGAATTTTAGCCCCAGTTGGCTCTGTGCTGGGGTGAAGACTTCTTAAGATTCTCTCTCTCCCTTTGCCCCTCCACCCCCCTCCCCACAATTATTTGACAGCCTTACACCAAAGCACAGACTCAATGCAACATGAACTGAGTGGGAACATCCTCCAGGCTGGGGTTATCATCAATGCTTCTCCTTCAACCGTGAGCCACTATCCTTGGACCCACTCCGTATGTCTTGGATTCTCTCTTGGATCCACCTCATATGTCTTGATTCTCTCTTGGATCCACCTCATATGTCTTGATTCTCTCTTGGACCCACTTCATATCTCTTGATTCTCTCTTGGATCCACTTCATAGCTCTTGATTCTCTCTTCTCTTATGAAGAGTAGCTTTACCCGAGACTTTGAATCTGCAAACAGAAGACTCATCTAGGCAAGCCTAATTTTTGTCCAGAGCCTGGTATGAACTCAGCTCATTTGAAACACACTTCACCCTATCATCATCTGGTCAGCTGCTAGAACAGAAAAGTGTGGCTGGCTTACACAACAGAAATTTGTTTCCTCACATTTTGGAGGCAGAAAGTCTCAGGTCAAGGGGCCATCAATGTTGTTTCTAGAAGTTTCTGGTGAAAACTCCCTTCCTACCTTGAAGACAGACACTTTGTCTCTTTCTCGTTGTACTCACATCGTCTTTCCTCTGTGCACATGTAGGGGAAACAAGATCTCCGGTATCTCTTCTAACAAGGTCACCAGCCTTAGCAGACCACAGCCCTACTTTTTCAACCTCTTTTACCCTGAATTACCACCCTAAGGCTTTATCTTCAAACGCAGTAACATTGGGAGTTTGTACTCCAACAGACACATTTGGAAGGGACATAATTCACTCCACTGCAACTCCTCTTTATGTGCAAATTTTAATTGGCAGAAAAGAGTTGAATATGAATCAAATATTTTGAGACCAAGAAAGTTTGTATTTCGAGGCAGAGTGCCTGAATAGTGTTGGGTGTTGGTATGCAAGAGAAGTAAACAAGATCTTCAGAAAGAATAACTAATTCAAGAATGTCCAAGCTATTCTTGAACTTCCACCTGAGAGGGATTTTTAATTTAAATTCAATTAATTAACATATAATGTACTATTGGTTTCAGGGGTAGAGGTCAGTGATTCATCAGTTGCATATAACACCCAGTGCTCATTCCATCATGTGACCTCCTTAATGCCCATCATCCAGTCACCCCCTCCCCAACCCCTTCCCCTCCAGTGACCTTCAGTTTGTTTCCTATGATTAAGAATCTCTTATGCTTTGTCTCCCTCTCTGATTTCATCTCGCTTTATTTTTTTTTAATTTTTCCCCCGCTAATAGCTCCACTGAGTCATAAGTAAAACTGATAAAATACTTGTATTTATACTTGTACGTATAAGTATGTGATACACTTCTACGCATTTTGCTCCCAACATGGGTCTTAAATTTATTTACCTACATAGTTGACACATCAAGATGCCTCATACTGTAATGAGCTTATACTGAAACGCCTGCTGCTTTCATATATTGCTAATACAGTTATTAAATTGGCAGAAGGAACTCTAGAAGTAGCTGTGGCAATCTATAAATGATTTTCCAAGCAAAAGATACAAGCTCATGACCTCATTCAGTACTGGGACCAAGAATTAAGGCCACAGTTGTTGATTTCAAAGAGAAATTCTTTAATTCCTTGATTGCTGGCTGCAAAACTGTCAAATATGTTCAAGTTTAGACTATGCTTGATCCACAAAAAGCCCTCAGTAAGTAATTTCCATAATCTTTGGAAGTTCCAAATGCCAAATCCTTTTTAATCAGAATTAAAGTGTCCAGAAATTCAGCCTCATTTACAAATTACAACAAAGTTCTAAGAGAGAAAAATGAGAAAATGTCAGGATTCAGCTAAATATCAAATTTTAGACCTCTAATTTGTCACCATTTGTAATTATATAAACCAATGTTGTAATGCATTTTGGAATTCAATCATACTTTTGTCCAATTAGGTCGTGAAGCTTCGTACTTCACATATACCAATTCCAACTCTTTCCCCTTCAGTATATAAAGGGCACACAAAGTCCAGAGGCTATGAAAGATCAAGATAAATATTCTGAAAATGAGGGACAGTTTTAACTTAATTTTAAGAATTTATGATACAGAAAGAGGAAACAAATGTGAAAAAAAAAAACTTAAAAAGCATCTAAATATTTATGGCTTCCGGTTGGAAATAGACTTGGAATTCAAGTTTCTACTTGATTAAGAATTTCTCCTATCCTTTTGGTATGAATTTCCTTCATGGTTAAGAAAATGCACTTTCCTCATAAGCCTTAGAAATTCAGTTTAAATCAGCACTTTTCAAATTTTAACTATGAGAGAATTCTTACTGCTTTTTTTTTTTTTTTAAAGGCCACATGATCTGGAAAATGTCACTGAGCAAAGCATAATGTTCCTGTGCTTTTAACTGAACAAAGGAGGCAACAGTATGTCCTTAACATATAACTTGCTTATAAGATTAGACGTAAGTATTAAACAGCTGTTGGGGAAAAAAATGCCATAATTCAGAAATAGCTATGTTGGGAATGCTCATCCATTTCTAGCAGATTTGAATTTAATTTTTTTACCCTTTCCCTCTTCAAAAGAAAATAAATTTATAGAGATCTACCAAAATACAGAGTACCTTTTATAAAAGATGAACAACAGAAGGCTCCGTCAATGTGGTTCAAAGCATAGTTTCTTGAAAAAGGTTAAAGGTGAAAGTGTAAAGTTCCGAGCACTTGGAGGAAAGGGAGGTAATAACTTTAAAACTATAAAAATCACCAGACCAAAAAGTGTGTGCACCTATAATGTAAAAATTCTAATAAGCACAACAAAAGTAAAACAGGATTTTCTATAATGTTATTAAAAAATATAAACTATCCTCCATATATATTAGCAATCCCAAGAAAGCCTAAATATTATTAACAAAATTCAACTTTCAAGTGATTGATATTTTTCTTTTACCGTAATCCTCTAACATAATCTTCCATAATGATTCCCTCCTCACTAGCTGGTTTTGGAATAAAACACCCACCTATACAAATTTTGATTAGACTATCACAAAAACCTTGCAGTCTAGATTTCAGAGTTTCCAGGTGACTAGATATCTTTCCAAAATTCTAAGCCATCTTATTTTGGAAAAATCTCTACATATAGGAAATAGCAGTATTTTAAAACTATATTTAAATCCCCAAGCACTTTCACATATCTCATTTTGCCAACAGGAAATGCAAAATATAGATTGCCCCAAATCAGCTCTTCTAATGGCATTTCCTTCGGTATAGCAGGAAGAGCACAGTTCAAAAAGCTGTGAGACCACATGACCGAAGCCTTAATTCTTTAATCCACCTGGTAACAGTGCTGCTGTACAGGTTCAATGCAACCGTGCATACAGAGGCCATAATAGAAGACTCTGCATATAGGTGATACTCAAACATTTATTCAATACTTGATTGTGTATGTACAGATTTTGGAATTCAGCACATCTTAAGGTAAGAACGTGTTTCATTTTCCTCATATTTGTTTACTCCTTTGCAGAAAGACTGATTTGCTGAGTCAAATTCCATAAGATCTCTCCTTTGAGAATAAGCCTCCACTTGCTTAATTTTTTCAAAAGATTTATTTATGGATTTTTAGAGAGAGAGCATGCACATGAGCAGGGAGATGGGCAGAGGGGGAGAAAGGGGAAGAGAGAGAGAATCTCAAGCAGACTCCCCACCAAGCCAAATGAGGGGCTTTATCTCACAACCTGAGATCTTGACCTGAGCTGAAATCAAGTGTCAGATGCTTCTCTGAATGACCCACTACTTGCTTTACATAGGTCCTAGGTGAGGGGGGTAAGGAGGAGGAAAGGAAGAAGAGGAAAAAAAAAAAAAAACCAAACTCGATTTTGAAGAGCAACTCTTAGTAGGAGAGAAGATACAAGGCTGTGGATAATGTGAAATAATAATTCATTTAAAAATATCTAATCAGGGACGCCTGGGTGGCTTAGCAGTTGCGTCTGCCTTCAGCCCGGGACGTGATCCTGGAGACCCAGGATCGAGTCCGCATCCAGCCCCCTGCATGGAGCCTGCTTCTCCCTCTGCTTGTGTCTCTGCCTCTCTCTCTGTGTCTCTCATGAATAAATAAATAAAATCTTAAAAAAAATCTAATCAAAAAAAAAAATCTAATCAAACCTATTTTGTCCACTGTCTCTATATTTCTGGAAAAAATACCATTTTACAGTAGAAGATTCAGAAATGTATACATGCAAGAAAATAAAAGTGGCCTGTTACACCATCCAAGCTTAACCGTTATGTTAGCTGTATATATTTTTATGACTATATTCATGAATTTACAAAACTGGGATCCCTTGGCTTGTACAGATTTGTTTCATGCATCCAGGGCTTAATGTTTGTGTAAACTTTTTTCTTTTACAATATCGCCATTTTGCATGACCACATATTACAGCCGAACAAAATCTCTTTGATTATTCTATTACATTTTAGCATTTAATTAACTTACACTTTTCACTCCATTACAGTTACAATCTGTAATTCTTTATGCACTTTGTCACAGCTCTACTTCCTTAAGCTAGTACCTATCTATCAAATCTATGGGTCAAACGTATTAACCTTTGAGGGACCTTGATATATAGTTCCAACATCATCCTCTAGAACCTTTGGTTCTCACACTACCATTTTTTGAGAGTGTAAGTTTCTCACACTACCATTTTTTGAGAGTGTAAGTTTCCTTGCAACCCAACAAATATTATTTTAAAAATAATCTTAGGTAATTTGTGGGTGGAAAAAGATATCTTAAATTGTTTTAATTTGTAATTCTCTTGATCAGCAATGAGGTAGGGTATGATTTTGTGTATTATTTCTCTGTGACAATTTGTCAATTTTTATTGGGTTTCTTTACTTGTCAAAGTGTTTGAACTTTTCAAACAACAATACTAATTTAATTTTGATTATTTACTTGTTCATACATTTCTTGTTTGTTTTTAGCCTGGTAATGTAGTTTTTATAGTCTGTGTATTGTGTACAAATATATATATATATTTTTTATTTTATGGGTTCAAACTTTTTTTTTTTGCTATTTTTCATGTTCTATATGCATAGCCTCCTTCCATTTGCAGTAATTAGGAGGTATTTTAGAATTATGTCAATGTTGGAAAAAATGGTGTCATTCATCACAGAGAAACATCTACAAGTCTCCATAAGATTGAAGCTGGGATATGAACCTGTCTCTCTTCCCCATATGGGAAAATGCTCTATAGGCAAGTCTGTCATTCTTCTTTTCCTTTTCCACAACAATGACTTCGACTTCTTGTAGGCGCAACAGTAACACCAATGAGAATTACACTGGACGTGCTCTGTTCCTAGGATATGAAATTCATAGAGCAGTAGAGTATCTAGCATAAGGAAGTAAAATTATACAGAGAAAAAACAAACTTACAAGTAAGTTTCCTAGAGGTATGGTTTCATTTAACTTTTGCCCAAATAATTTAGCCAATTACTCTACCAATATTTGTAAATAATTATTTCTTCACCTTCATGTGAGTTGTGTGTGCGGCATTCTTTTTCTATGTGTGCATTATTATGTATTATTTTCTTATGAATTGTTGATTGCTTCCAAGGCCATCTGCTTTTTTTTAATCCATCTGTTTTGATTCTGTCATCAGTGCTGTGATATTTTAGCTTAAATTATTTTTAATTTTTGGTAGGCACAGCAAGAACCCATCATTTCTCTTCTTTTGAATGTTTTCTCTCAGTTCCCGGAAGTCACAGGGATTCTCTCTTTTTATGACGCCATGACCGCACAATCTCCTGACTGGCAATTCCTGGAAATTATAATCTCCATATGATGTATGAAGATGGAGGAAGAGGAGAGTATTAGCCTCACCACCAATGTAGGAGAGAAGAGCAGCCTGGGCCCTTAGTGATCTCTCGAGCCACCAGTCACACTGTGGGAGCCACATTGTGAATTTTGATTTTACACAGGTATGCTTGACTGCTTCACTTCAGAAAGCGAAGGACCAGTCCATCATCAGATTTTTAAAAACTCTATTTCAACACTCTAGTTTGGACAAATTCCTCCCAGACACTACATGGCATGTGTCAGTTTGGGGGTTTAGGAGGGGAGGAGGGAAGGAGGGGCGAGGGTCTTCATAAGAATCTTGTTCCAAAGTTGGGAGAAGTAAGGGATGCCCTGCTCGCCCGGCAGGTGGCATTTTTTCCCCAAGTTCCTCTGCCTTTTGGGTCTGTGATGTTTATGGGAACACCAAGTAGTCCCATCTCACAATCTGAAAATGCTTTACACCTTTCAGTGTGGGAGAGGCTCTCGGGGAGGGTCATGCACTGACCAGCACTTGTGAGCCACCAGCCAGGTAAGCCTTCAAGAGTTCTTGCAAACATGCTTTCCACTAAGAAAAATAGAAAATTAACTTCCCTTTTAATGGCATTTTGGATTATTAGTCTTCAGATAAAAATATAAAATCTCTGTTAAAAGAAAAACAGTTTGGGTGGGAGGAGAATTGGGTGTGGAGTGAAATGTTAACAAAATCTCAACTGAGATTCTTTGCTGAATCACATTTGGCATTAAGTCAGGCAATCGGTATGGATTGTATGAGGTACTCAATTTTCACTGTCTAATATTAAAGACACTAAATTAATAAGATTCTTTAAACTCTGCTTGTGGTATAATTTGTGTCTCAAGATTAAACTCTATTGGACTGGAAGGGTCTTACCACAGATAACTAGAAGTCATAGTTGGTCACCAGTTAGTCTAAGAAGTTAAAGTGAAGATTATTAAGAATATAATCATGCTTTAAATATAAATGTTTATATGCATGTGAACTAATTCACTAGGTTGTTGTTATAGGAACAAGATCTTGTCTTTGGAATTGGCAGTTGGCTTTCTTGCATTTACTTACCAGTAGTGCTTTGTTTTTGAGTTTTTATTTCATTAAAAGGAACTGAGAAATTTAAGTCACTTATAAAGCAATCCAAAGAAATAATATTCTTCTGCTATATTTCATAGCAGCCAAATATTGATAGTTAGCTTGCCTAGACCTAATGCACAACTTTTTTTAATTGACTCTCCTTGACTGAGCCTTTCACTTGATCTTCGCCAAAAGGCCAAGAAGCGATTGACTGAGCCTTTCCAAAGCATTCAGTTTTCATATATTTTCTATTAATTTTCTCACTTATTGTGGTTACTTTCAGTAGAAAGCACTGAATAAATAGCATCTATTCATTTCATCTAGTAACTTACAATCCTGAGATAACTAAGTTTGGATCACATAATTGCATAAGCTTGAAAAAAGCAATTTTTTCAGGAACCAAAATAGACACATATGTTATGAAAAGGCTTCAAAACTACGGACAATGACTTTTCAAAGCGTCACTCCTTCACTTTTCAGGAAGACTGTCCCTAAGCATGTAAGAACAAAAACTTCAAGCCAGATGTTTGCAATTCCCTAGCCTTTTTTCTCTTTTCTGACCCTATACCTCCCACCTCAACCCCTAAGTGGCAGCTCTAAACTCATCCCTAGAAAGCTTCAAAACAATGTGTCTGGTTGGAAGCTGAATGATGTCTCCTAGAAGCTTATGCTATTCGGGATTTAAAAAAATAATAAAGGAACAAGAATGTGGCCTCCAACCTCTTTGAACCAGAAATGGCCTTTCAGGTTACAATGCCACTTACAGTTTCCAAACAGATGTCAAATAAGTTGTAGGTAATGGAGTAAATTTAAAACATTATTCCTGGCAGCCTTCCATGTATTTTTCTTCACACAATGTTATGAACAATAGTACTATTTGAAAGGAAGGACCAGAAATGATCTCAAATTTTGTTTTTCTCTCTTACCTTGCTGTCTTCTTTTCGGATTTTAACCTTCCAAGAAAATTCTGAGACATCTGCCTCTTTAGAGTGCCCATTTGCTTCAAGTAGTCTCAAGGGGTGAAGCCTGCTTTTAGATACCGTTTTTAATACATCTCTCACCATTATTTCATTTTTGTGTGTTTGGCTCTTGGACAGACTAAAATAGTCAAAGATTAATTTATTCCATTTAGAAATATCAAACGCAGTCTGCCAATTTTTTTTTAATCACCAAAGGAATCTGATTAATTTTCTGCCTGTAAGTTTTGCAAATGAAGTTCACTTTCAGTACTTCAGACAGCACCTTTCCGTCTTGCATCGCGTCAAGCCTTGGGAGGCTACGACCAGGTTGTCAGTCCTCATATTTGCCTGATGGACTTGGCTCTTTCTCGTACAGCCTGCTGACCTAGTCGGCCTTTCGGTAACAGAATAGCTGCAAGTCCCCCATGGCCTCATAAGCTTCTGCGCCACACAGTTCTATTTATGTTAAACCAGACATTTCCATGTAATTTCATATTCTCTGCAATGTTTTTTTTCCATTGCCAAGTAAACTCAACAAGTGAACCTTTGAGATATTATCTTTAAAAAAAAAAAAAAGAGAAAATCTCAGCTGTGGCAGACTAAAGGAATGGGTTTCATTTAAATGTTTCCTGTTTTCAATGCATTTGCCCCATAGAATCATTGTGTGGAACACAAAAGTCTGATTCAATTAGCAACTAAATGGTTACAATTGGATTTCAGCTCCAGCCAATGGAAAGTACAAGAGAGCTGCACCACTGGAGAAAGGAGGATGGATGCCAATTGTATTCAGGACATTCACACTTTTTACATTGATGTACAGGACCTTTGTCACTGGACTGATGAGACAGTTGGAAGTACTGCTCAAGAGCCAGGTGCTTGACAAATAAAGAATTTATGAACTTATATACATATAAGTTAATATAAATGTGTGCATAAACTTAAATATAAGCATATATATATAATTTATGGCATTAAATAAATTGAAATACTGGTCATAGTCATCCATTTCTATATTGGAAATATTATACTCCGAGTCACCTACCAAGTTAAAGAACATCACACCAGAATATCAAGCTACTTAGGATGAGAACAAGTGCAAAATGAAGACAAGCTGAATAGAAGCACCTGTTGCCAATTTGTGTACACAGTCAATGTAGAGTGTTAATGACCGATTTCCAGTACTGGTATAATTTCTGTCTGCTACAGGGATGTGTTTTTAAGTAAAGTGGAATGGAAATGGTTTATACGGTATCCCCTTAAATCTGTTCAGCCTTTTTAATCTTAAGGAACTACACTGTTTGATGTTAATATCTCCACTCTGTTATGAGTTTATAATTGCCTCTTTATTTTCAATATTTCCTGACCCACTTGTTTTAAGCTTGATTCTTAGATTTTCTCTTTTTTTTAATTTTAATTTTTAATTTTTTAATATATTTTTTAGATTTTCTCTTCTAAGCTTTCATTTGCTTTCATTTAGTTTAATGTCCTTTATAGTTGATTTTATTTTTCTAACATGCCCTACTCTTAATTTTATGTTGTCACTCACTGTGTTATGTTTGTTCATATGATCAACAAAATCCATTTTAACTGTCCACCCCATTTATTGTTAGGTTTTGCGTTCTCTGCTGTCATACAGAGAAGCAAGCTTTTATATGAAGACAAGATAAAAACTCCTTTCTTTAATAAAGACTGAGTATCCCCCTGCCCTTATCAATTAGATGACAACTTTAAAATAATTTATTTCTAACCTCTTGCTCATTTCCCTGCCTTTCCCCATGATTTCAGTTGACCTCCATTTCTTACCCTCATGTTTGCTAGGATCATTTAACAGCAGAGTGGATAACCTTAGTGCTCATCAACACATAGCTGCCCTTTATTTTCTATATCCCACTTCCCAGCTCCCCTGCACTCAGTTGAGGCCATGGAACATATTTGAGCCAAGGAAATGTAAGTAGAAGTCATGCGGATCATCTCTAAGCTGCGTCAGCAAAAAGCTTTTGCGCACTTTTTATAGCTTCTCTCTACCTCTCCCTGAAAAATCATGGAAAAGCACTTGTCTTAAGATGGTAGAGCCTCAGAACTTAAGTGGTTTGAAATTTGAGAGGCGTTAGAGAGGTCGGCTATCTGAGAGAGTCACCCAAGGTGAAGAGGTTTAGCATAATCAAGTGAGGACTTAGTTTTTATTATAGAAAACCACAGAAATTTTGAGGCTGTTACCAAATATGGAGGGTTCTACGCTTCCTTTATAGGAGTTCTTCTTTGACACTAGTATGGTATAGGCTCATGAACCTGCACACTACAGAGCTTCTATTTCTTTTCTTCTTTATCTTCTCATATTTTGAATTCTGTATAACCCTTTACTTGGTTATCGGTTAATGCATTTTTCTCAATTGTTTTTCTCATGGGATAAATGAATAGTTTACATTCTAGACTCATGCTGATGTTTTATTTAGGTATGCTATCTTAGTGATCTAGAACTTTGGAGCTGTGGTCCTTTCTTCTCATTCATCTGTAGTTACCATCCCAGTCTTCTGGTCTATATTCTTACAAAGATAATTTTCTGGCCAGTTTGATGCTCTTCACTTTGTAGTAATAAATGAGTTTAATATTGTATTTCATTTTCACTTAATATTTGGCATTCAAGCCTTTTATGCAGAATATACATGTGTGTCTTCTTATCCAGCCTATAATGGAGTGAATGCTTTGAAATTTCAGATTCAAATTTCTTTCAACTCCAAAGGTGTTCCTTCTATAATTGTAGACAGCATTGAAGATGACCTCCAATGGTCCCCACCTCTTGGTATTCACAATCTTGTGGAGTCCCCTCAAAGACTGTGCCAAGGCGGATCTGTTGCAGTGTACAGCACAAATAATGGTATGTCACTTCTGAGATACAGTTGTAAGATTTTGGCTTCTCTATGGAGCACTTGCCCACTATTTCATTCTCTCTAGACCATGAATTTGCTTGAAAGAGGATGCTTCAGCAACAATCAACTTCAGACATAGCAGTCTTGGCAGATGGTTCGAGAGCAAGTCAGAACTCCACCCTGCTAAGGTTCCCCTGGGTTCCCATCCCTTAGAAGCTATGAAATAATAAAATTATGTTAAGCTACATAGTTTAGAGATAATTAGTTCTATAGCAATGGACATCTAATACAATATTATTTTATCTTCAGTGTTTTATATTTTCTTCCTTAGAAGTCTTATTAGTAACACATTTAGCTTCTTAAATCTGTCGTCCCAAATGTGTTTCCTTTTTCCATCATGATTTTCAATTTTTTTTTCAATTTTCAGTTTTTTTCTGGGTTTTGAAATATTTTTGTACTTGATCTTCCAGTCAAACAACTTAAGCTTCAAAGGTGATTGTCTTCTCTCTTGCTATTTACCTACTGAGTCGTTTAATCGAGAAATCACATTTTTTAGAATTCTTATGGATCATTACTGGTAGGTAGGGAGTTGTTTGTGCAGAAACACTTGGAGGAATTCTACTTTCCCTAGATTCAAGACAAGGAAGATTCAGCTTCATTTTTGGCTTTTGAGAGTCAGATCAGTAATGTGGAACTAATATAGATTTTCCCACAGATCTCAGAAAGGTCGGCCATTTTCAACATGCTCTTCTTTTCACTGATTCTCCTCAAACTAAGATGCTATGTCTAGTCCATTGAGTAGCTAACAAGTACGATACCCTCATCACTTTTCTGTGTCATAATCCCCCCAAAAGCCAAACCTTATGTACATTCTATCCCATGTAGATTACCATGGTGGGTTTTTTTGTTTTTGTTTTTTGTTTTTTTGTTTTTTTGTGCCTACTAGAGGCAAAAATAGTTGGAGCTAGAAATGGGCAGAAGTGATTTTAGACCATCATTTTCACAGCCAAATTTTGGAGAAAAAAATATTTGACTAATAATGTTTCAGTCCTTGAACCAGTCATAATATATACAAAATGCTGTTCAGTAAAAGACACTAGCTTACTGTTAGCACATAATCACTCCATAAAGAGTAACAGGCTAATTCCTGCTATAACTAACTCTGAAGTCAGGAGAAGAGAACCAGAATTTTTTTGGCCTTTCAAAGCCTAATATGTATGTGGCAAATCAGTTCTTCATTTTAAGTAATATGGAAACATACCTAATCCAAGGACCTTTTCATCTCATTCAAGTTCTTACACCTTTTTTTTTTTTTTAAATGAAGTATCTACTATATCTGAGCCTTACGCTTGGCACTTTATACAATTTTTAAAACTTCTTCAGAAATCCTCATATTGTAGTTATGATTGTTCTAATTAATGGATTTGGAGAATAAGTAGCTAGTGGTTAAAAGCACATGTTTGGAAGACAAAATGACTTATTATTTCTCCTTCTACATCTTAGATTTTTCATCAATCAGACACAGATACCAACTGTGGTATTTCAAGGAATGTTGTAAAAATTGAAAGTGGAGGCCAAGGAAGTCAAAGTTGCCCTTGGTGATGCAGAGAATATTGTGAAGTGCGCAAAATATTTTCAGGGTCAGGGTTTTCTGTGCAGGCAGCAAGTCAAACGTCCTCAAAAGCTGAAGAGAAATGAGTTTCTATCAGTTCAGAAGTATTGACCACACTGATATCTTCACATACAGGCTTTAGTGCTCAGAGTACTAAAGCACTCTAAGGATGATGAAGCAGTATTTTGCTCAAAAAAGTCTCTTTTTTTCTAATCATTTACAATCCAGTTCAAGAATCTGCCAAATCCTGAATAATGATGTGAGAGCTCTCAACTTCCACCCGTGCCATTAAAAGTCAGAGAAAACAATGTTCAGTTTCAGCTGCACAGAGTTTTCACTGTGAGGCACACAAAGAATATCTCAAACGTCACATCGTACCCACCAACTTACGGCCATAATGATATTTGTGTCAACAAAAGAAGATAACCAGCATGTGTGTCGGGAGATGCTGTGCAAAACAAGAACACACGTGGGTGACTGCCTGGGTGAGGCCCACTGTGCAAGCAGCCCCAGCTGAAAAAAATGGTGGCTGGACCCCCCCAAGGCTGCAGCACTCCTGGCATCCTCCACTGGACAAAAGTAGCAACACTGGTGATGATAAGAAGTTTCAAAATTACCTCTGGTCACAATTCTCTTTTGTACCTATTTCACTGTGAGACTGGAAGCCATGTCTTTACAAGGATGACAAGGTGACTGATCGGTCCTGGGGGGATGACTGAGAGACTTCCACATGAGAACGCTCACGTATTCAAGGCAGTAGCAGGGATGCTGAGGAAGGGGAAATCCTTCCTCCATGAAAGGACATGGATGACATTAATGTGTCACCGTGGAGATGCTAGAGTCTGAGCCAGCCCATTATGCCACAGGTCAAAAGTCATAAGCAAACCACACATTAGTCATCCAGGGCTTGACAGTCCAAATATACACCCAGAAAACTTTGAGGCCAACTTCCTATGAAAGGAAAAGTTTCATCTAAGTGCTTAGAGAGTAAGTCCTTGTGTTTGGAAATTCTGGGGCTTACCGTGTTCCTTCTTTCTCACCCTGCACTTTTCCCCTTCAATTCCATTAGTGTGATATTCCAGGGTAATTTTTACTTTTCATTTTCAAAAGGGCTGTATGGTTTCTTGAGATGGTTCTAATTTGAGTCTGTAAAAGGAGAATTCCTTCAACTTTGCATTGAAAGACAATATTCCAAGTAAGCATCATCTATTTATGATTGAATCCCCTCTTCCTCCATGGTCAACTCTCAGTGTACTTCCCAAAGATATAAACTGAAAAATAATGATATAATAATACTCTCCAAACCCACTTTATGTGCCATGGTTCAAAAACATGAATTTAATTTCACTAATCAGTTAAAAAAAAGATTCTAAAGAACAAATGATGGGGGGAAATTCTTTCAGGCATCTTGGCCAGTTATTTAGGTCTTCCAAAACGTTTATCTTGTAGAGAATTATTAAAGCAAAAAAGGATAACACTTGGGTATTTTTAAAATATTTCTTTTTCTGGGGTGCCTGGGTCATGCAGTTGGTTAAGTATAAGACTCATTGTTCCAGCTCAGGTCCTAATCTCAGGGTTGTGAGATCAAGCCCTGTGTTGGGATCTGCACTTAGTACAGAGTCTGCTTGAGACTCCCTCTCCCTCTATCCCCACCCCCACACTCTCTCTTCTTCATATATATAAATCTTTTAACAAAATATTTCTTTTGCCTCAGTGACTTTTCAAATTTTTTTGTCAGGCTTAGCTCTTAAATATTCATGATGCACCCAAGCTTTTCCATAACTATTTGGTTCACAAGGAACTACCAGATAGTGATTTGAGTCTTTTATGTTTTTGTGTGTTTAAGGAGGATATCTGTATATATGTGTGGTAAGAGTATTTAAAATTGCTATGTGTGTTAAGACTATTTAAAATTGAAATCTTAGTATACACTATTATTTGCTGTTTCTTATATTGTTCGGGGTGCTTTGCATATAGGTATTAATTTAATCCCCCCAACATCATATAAGGATGGTAATGTTATCTCCATTTTAGAAATGAGGATGCGGAGGCACATAATAAATTTCCCTAGGGATGCCTGGGTGGCTTAGTGGTTGAGCACCTGCCTTCAGCTCAGGGTGTGATCCTGAAGTCCTGGGATCGAGCCCCACATCAGGCTCCCAACATGGAGCCTGCTTCTCTGCCTATGTCTGTCTCTGCCTCTCTCATGAATAAATAAATAACATTTTGAAAAAATTAACAACAACAACAACAACAACAAATAAATTTCCCTAAACTATAGAGCTGACACCTGCTATCAATGGGATATAACCAGGGCACCTAGTTCTCAAGTTCACTATTAACTCCCCAGCTATTGAGTGAAAACCATTTACACTGTATTTCTTTTTGACTCCTTAATGTAGCTCAGGTTGCAGCCCATGAGCTGTCTGCACATTATTTTGGTTCCTGGATCTACTCATCTACTCTATAAATGAGGGTGAACACTTGTTCACTATTAATGCTGAATCTGCTGGATTCGCCTGCCCTTTGTTCTAACAATAGGTATACTTAGATAGGAACCTAGAAATAAACAAATAAACAAAGCAGGAAAAAAAAAAAAAAAAAAAAACAGGATCATGACCCGAGCCAAAGGCAGACACTTAACTGACTGAGCCACCCAGGCACCCTCAATATCTGTTGTTTTAAACATCCCAGTTTGTGTCCATTGGTTACAGCAGCCACAGGAAAGTAATTGAATACCTAAAGGGTAGTCAGAAAAAGTTGGAGAGAGATTTAGGAAGTGGTTATTGCACACCAGAGGAAAGGAAACTGACAGGGATCTGTAGGGAGCTTGGCAACAGTCATCCATGGTCATGTAGAAAATAAGAAACAAACCCGTGAGCTCAATAGGCTGGGTAAGGAGGTTTCAGGACAGGAGCTGAGGTACACATGGCTTCCCTTAGCTGCCTACAGCAGAATATGAGAGCAGAGAGACTAACTAGAAATCAAACTTTCTTCAGTTTTCAAAACCAGCAATAGAAGCCTGAGGAAAGCATTTCCAGCCAGAAAAGACTTCTCAAATAAGAAAGGGTTTTTCGTATAATTATCAAAACCAGAGTGCTAGCAGAAAAATATTGTCTCAGAACACAGAGGAAACCTTTGGTTAACTGTGAAGACCATCATGAAGACATCAGAATGATGTTTGTCCGTGACCCGTAGACATGTTCAGAAAGACAAAAGCCTTCTGGTGGCCCCCAAGGTGTGTCTCTGTTAAGAGAAAAAAAAAAAAAAAATCAGCGTTTCTAAAAATGTTAAGGATGCTATTCCACAGAAGTCACATGGGAGGCCCAAAACAGAAATGGGTTTATCTCTAAGAGATTTGTGAATATGTATTTTATCTAAAGGGCTAAGCTCATAAATTGACATATAACAAATCCACAAAGTTCTTAAAGAAACTGTCTTGCTGAGACTAAAAGGGATAGATAGAACAAAATGGGAGGGGGGGGAAATCCTTAAATCCCTGAGCTACAGATAAGATACAAGATAAAAACAAAAATAAACAAAATTCTGTTTAGCTGTCAACATAAGCTGTGGCTTATGAAAAAGTATGACTCAAGTTGAATGAAGAGCCCAGGATGGACCCAAAAGCCAAAGGAACATGTCTCAGGTTGTAAGTTTAAGCCTTATTCCAGGGACTGGAACCATAATCCCTGCTGGATTTCAGAATTGCTATGGAACAGTGGGCCTATTGTTGCATCAGAGGGTCTGCTCTGGTTATCCTAATCTGTTTATCTACTGTGTATGCTGCTTTGAGGACCCACAGCCTGTCTCTTCTGTTCACAGATCAGATTGAGAGATACCACACTTGAGGAACTGTATCTATGGTGTCTTATCTACATACTGCCCGGTTAAGATGACAAGATTCTGGGTCTTAAGCCTGAGGTGGAAATTAAAATAGAAGGAGATGTTTTGGGGTCTTGAGAGACAGTGACTATTTTGCATGTCATGGGATATGAATTGCTGTGGCCCAGAGGGTGAACTACGGTGTGCCATATTTCCTAAAGCAGGTCACCAAATAGATCCTGTCCAAAATGCTTTCCCGAAATGTGCTTTGCTACCCTCCCATCAAGAAGCAAAATCTATTACCCTTCTCCTGTCCTTAAATTTGGATGGATTTCTGGTTGCTTGAATCAACAAGGCACAGTGTGGGGCTGTGATAGGACTTTGGGACTGAGTATAAAACCATGCTGCCCTTATGGGCCTGGTCATTTGAAACACTCACTCTGGGCACCGCCTCTCTACTATGGTCTCTCCCAGAACCTAACCACTATGCCGCATGCATCACAGCCCCCACGGGGAGGTCATGAGTTGCTGTACCAGTCAACAGTCCCAGCTGAGTCCAGCCTTTGAGTCATATGAGCCCAGACACCAGCCATGTGAGTTAGAGAGCCTCCAGATGATTCCAGCCCTCAGATACTTGAAACTCCCTGAGCTGAGGCCCCAGACATTATGCAGCAGACACAAGCCAGCCCTGCTTTGCCCTATCTGAACTCTTGACCCACAGAATCAGTGAACATAATACAATTATTGTTATATCACAGTAGTAAAGATAGATAGTTGTATAATAAGGATAGATTACTTTTTTTAAAGGAGGAGGGATTACAGAATGTTGCAGAGGGGGACAGACAGCAACACTGTGAATGCTTTTATTCATGTGCAGCAGTTAGGCTTCTGGAGGAGGAGAAAGTTCCTGCAAAGGCATAATGAGGCCAGTTAGTGCTGTGTGCATTACACACAGCTCATGAGTTCTAACGGCAAAACCAAGTATGTGCCCAAGAGCAGCACGGAGGAAGCTTGCCCATCAACATATTTTTGTGTCAGACAGATGCTTGACAAAATGTAAGCAAGTAGTTTGTTTTTAAGTCCGCCCGATTTGCCAAAATACCAATAATGTTTTAAGCATGGGGGTTGGAGGCAGGGAGGAGGGAGAGTGGAAAGGAATTTTAAATTATCAAAGAAAGGTCCAGCCCAAACCATGTTAATAAAAACAAGACTTTACAGCAAAGTTGCCAGATATTCCAATGGATACAAAGCATTTTTAATTCTCAACAGTACACAAGATGCTTTTCCTGCGATAAGTTTCTCCTTCACAAATACAGACAATACAGACGTGGATGGGTTTTATAGGCAGCTCTCTGCTACCACGTAGGTCTTTATGTCTCTTATTGAAAACAGGGCTCGCTATTCGTGCATTTAAGAAAATGTAGGTTTTAGACCAGACTCTATTTTCTTTTAAACAATGTTTAGGAAAACTTAAAGGGGGACAGAATCAATTCATTATTCTGATTTGACACAAGTCATCCTGCTCAGATAAAGGAGAAAAAGACAAGCTCAGTGAATCTCCTCAGACTGAAGAAGAAAAAATTAACAGTTATCTAAGTAGGCAGTCAGGTTTGTGATTGGGAATTGTGTCAAGGGCAGTACTGGTATTTGTAAGCGCATTGTGGGTTTGACCATTCATGCAACATATTAGTTCTCTCTCACCACGGAAGTGATTACCAGAACCTGAGCAGCTTACAACAATACCCACTGACCAACTTGCATTCCTACAGGTCACAAGTCCAGAGGGACCAACGACTCTGCTAGGGGCTAACAGGCCACCTTGGTGGTGTTGGCCAGCCTGGACTCCATCTGGAGGTTCTGGGCAAGAGTCTGCCTCCAATCTCTTTCACCTTGTTGGCACAATTCAGTTCCTCCTACAGGCCACTTCCAGGTCCTGGCCTCAGGGACTCTCCATCTCATCCGCAGTTAACTCTCCTCACGAAGAATCCCTCCGACGCTTAAGGTTACTCTTTAACCACATGAAGTAATTTAATAAGGCTCAGCTGGTCTGGAAATGATCAGGATGGGTGTTACTTATTTTAAGGTAAAATTATCAGTAATTCTCACACCTGCAAAATCCCCTTTGCCATATAAGGTAACATAATCAAGGGAGGAAAACCGGTGGAAGGAGGTCTTTGGGATCATCTTAGAATTTTGCCTACAACACCTCACCAACATCAATGGAACCGCATTGTTAAAATGGCAAAAAATAGAATAAAAATAAGAAATCCACTAATTTGCCTCCATCCCTCCTTATTTAGATGGCTAATTTCAACTGTTAGGAACTCTGACCTTCAGTGGGGAGTCTGAGTTTCAGAGTCACAGTGAATTTAGACTTCCACTGCTGCCCTAACCAACTCTGTGATGACACACCTATCCATTCATCAAGTTCTACATTTGGAAAGGAAAAGAAAATCATACGCATTTCATAGGGGGTTTGTGAAAATTAAATGGGCTAATAAATGTTAAAAAATCTAATTCTATGCTTTATACAGAGTGGGCACTGCAAAGAAATCCCCAAGCTCTATTTATCTTTTTTCCATGAAATTTCAGGTGGGTTATAAGCTATCACCTTAGGTGCTCAGCATCTTTTCTCAATACCCTTTTACAAAGCATCCACATGGGCCCACTTTTTGCAATACTCAACCTAAGACAGAGCGATAAGCCACCAGCAGATGAGCATTGAGAATTAACCCTGGGTATACCAATATTTATGGAGTTGGACTATACCAGTTCATATCAATGTATATTAAGTGGGAGAATTTGGTACATATAAGAAAAAAATAATAAACTTCTGGCACATTTGATTTCAAGTGTGATGCCAATAAGGTCTGGAAAAGTGCTATTAATTTTATAACAATTCTATTTTTAAGGAAATTGTAAGTTAGCATTAATCACATCTCTTTCTCTATTAACTTATAAAGTTCCTAATACCTCTATTTGTCATGGTTCAGAAAATTCCAATGATTTAAACAAGTTTATTTATGCCTACTTTGCAGATGAAATTTGAGAATAACTTAAATAGATCCTCCAGAATTGTTAAATAAATTCATGGCAGGATTAGGAAAATTCTAGAATAATTATCTCCTAAGGCAGAGCAAGCCCCAAGTCCAATACCAAGCCATGGATAATGCTACCTTCACTGTCTCTCCCACATCTTCTAAATGTTTCTACTTCCAAATGCATAAAGATCGCTTAGTGAAATGAGCACAAACCACCTCCAAACAGCAAGTTAACCCAGGTCATGGTTTCATTTGTTAAGAGCTGAGAATTGCTTGCCAATCCCAAGAGCATACTTGATGGGTTCAGAAATATCATATCCCCAAGCTTTCTTAAATTCCTGTTCTTCTGTACAGAGCATCCTAGAAAAATCACCCACTTTACAATCAGTTGTTGGTAATAACTGAGGAATGGACATGGAAAGTCAGAGACTTGAAGGAAAACAGATGTTTCCAGAGGTTTTTTTTCCACTAATACAAAAAAAAAAAAAAAACAAGAAAAAACAGAAAAACTTCCCCTGCTTAAGTACATTTTCTCCAAAAATAAAAGTGAAAAAAATCTGCATTTCTTCTGTAAATGGATTTAAAAGCACCAAGTATCAAAACTACCACAAAAGTAATTACACTAGACCAGACCAGAAAGTTGGCATTTTTTATCGACTCATCTGCAACTATTCCAGAAATTTGGAAGCACAGGACTGGTTTCTATCATTGGAGCTTGGAAAGTGGGAAAAAAAAAAAAAAAAAAAAAAGCTAAAAGAATTTTGGAAATACACTACTGAGGAGAAATCTAAAATTTTGCTCGATAATTAGGATTTTAAGAATTCTTTGGAAATGTTCTAACTTTTGGAAATGAAATCAAAAATTAGAATTACAATTTTTAATAAACCAATGGCCATTTAAAGACTGAGGGTCATACCCTTAACTTTAAAATTAGCCAACAAGAGGTCAATGGAAGTTGTTTTCCTGTTTGTATTACCTCGCCCAAATTGTCTTTGATGCTTGGTCACTTCTTTTAACTGACCAGTGTATTCCCAGTAAAAGAACTCGAGCTACCTCACATTCCTTTTGGACTGAGAGCTGTATTTCAAATGCCAAATCACTAATAAAGTACCAGCCACAGAAGTGTTTTGTCAATTAAAAAGTTAATACGGAAGTTTTACCAGTTCTTAAAACTAGTTTATATGACCAAGACTTTATTTAAGGAATACCTAGTATACAGAAACCAATTCATTTGTAAGTAAGGGGTTTTTATAGGGTCTACAGAGAAACATGCAGTTCTTTCATTCAGGAAGGATATAGTACACCCAGACGTTATTTATTGTTTTTCTTCTTTATCCTTGGTAAAGCCAGCTTGATTCTCAAATTAGTTTGTGTTCATGATCAAGTATCTTTTATTCCTATAAAATACCTGAGCATTCCTTTATCCAGCCTTTTCATTCCCTTGATGTAACCAATTCAAATTAAGCACCGTAAGCAGAGTAATATTCCTAAAACACTGCTTGGACTACATTACCTGCCATAGCATTTACAATGTTGCCTCCTAGATCACAAGCAGAATTCTCCTCCTGGGTTTCAAAGTATTCCACCAAAATCCCAGTAGCAGTTTTCCACTACTATCCAGATGCCAATAACTCTGCACTGGAGCCTCACGCCCCCAAAATACCCAATATCCCTTCCCTTTTCTCAAGACTATACTTTCTTGGTGCCCATCCCCTTTTAGCTGGTCCCATTCCTGTTCACTTTACTGATATTTTATCTCTACGAGTCATGGAATATTTCCTACAAAAACCGGGTTGCAAGGAATATAACTTCATCGAACATTCAGGAAATAACAAGTACATTTCAAACTCATGCTGAATCTATCACCAACTACTCTTCGTCAACATTTTGATGTAATATTCTTGAGAAACTTTATTTTGTTATGGTACGTACTTTAAAAGTGATATCCTACTGTTCATAGCATCTCACCAGCTCTATTTTCATTAGTGACTACATTACAGACATTCTAATACATATCTTTTCATACCTCATCCCTCTATTATTCGTCTGAAGCTGTGCGTCGCTCAGCACCTAACAGAGTTGTACCTTGCTGCACACAGTGTGACATGCACACAGGCACACAGGGCAACACACAATCAGTAATGTATTGCAACTTTTGCCTACTTACAATGATTGGAATAAAAATAAATTCGCTGATGCTTAGTGACTTTTCAGTCAAATTTTATATAACATTTTGTTTCGCATAAGAAAAACAAGTTGTCACATAAATGTATCTAGTATGTTTATATTACAGAAGTATAAATGCACAAGCATTTGTTAAGGTAAATTGAGTCAGAAAAGATTCTAAAAAGGTAGAAGGTTCCAGAGAGATACGTTTCTGTAAAGCAGATACTGATAATATCTTTAAAATGATCCTTATAACAAACAAAAAGAAGTGGGAGCAAGATGATAAAGCAACAGTATTGATACATGGAAAAAATTTTTGAAAAACTCATGTGTCTCAAACCTGAATAATGAATGGATCCGTGTAAAGCATATGGGAATTTCTTCTGGAAATGAAGCTGCATCTGTGGATTCATGGTCTCTGATTTAGAGATTAAGAAACTGATTTTAAAATGCTGTTTTACAAAGCTGGAACTCGACAGAAGCATCTGGCATGCTCTTGCCACTAGCTTTTGGTGGAGCAACAATTATGCACATTGTGATTAAGTTACCTTAAGCCTGATAGAACTGTAGGATTCTAGCTCAACTGGAGAATGGAAGTAACCTCTCCATTGCACAGGCACCAGGCGATGACAAAACAAATCGTATTTTCAAGGGTGACCCCAAGAAGTACCCTAATTTAAACTGAAGATGAACATAGGCAAGTAGTAATTACATTCCTATGAATAAATAATATAAATTTTCTTACTTTTTTTGTTTTTTACTCCTCTGCTTTCATTTACCAATTTCCTCAAACTCTTCAGTCACTCTCTGACCCCTAGTATTTGTCTATTTAAATCACAAGGAAACCCTTGTTTGGGGGGCAGGGGTGAAGAATGTAGATTCATTCAAGAAATAGTTTATTACGAATTTGTAGACATTCACACTCTTTGCTTTCCCTTAGGTTTCCACTTTGACATTACTAGATAATATAAAATGCTAATATAATAGTTTAAGAAAGCTGCATATATAGCAAAGTCAATGAAATTACTCCCAAAGTTATGTCATAATAATTAATACAAAATAGTTTAATAGGGTTCTCAGTCACTACAGAAGTTATGAAATGGATTCTCAATAGTCCTGGTCATCCAGGTTTTCGCCTATGTCCTCTTCTAGGAGTTTTATAGTTTACATTTGGTTCTGTGACCCATTTTGAGTTAATCTTTGTAAGGTACAAGGTCCTTGTCTACATTTTCTTGCATGTGGATGTCCACTTGTTCTAGCACCATTTGTGGAAGACACTTCTTTTGCCCTATTGTTTTACCTTTGTCCCTTTGTCAAAGACCAATTGACTATACTTATGGGGTCTATTTCTGGGCCCTCTATTGTGCTCATCTATTCATTTTTTTCATCAGTACCACATTGTCTTGATGACTATAGCTTTATAGGAAGTCTCAATTCAAGCAGTGTCAGTGTTCTAATTCTCTTTTAATATTGTGTTGGCTATTCTGGGTCTTTTCGATCTCATACAAATCTTAGAATCAGATTATTGATAATGACATAATAACTCTCTAGAGTTTTGATTGGGGTTATATTGAATCTATGGATCAAGTTAAGAAGGACTTACCTCTTGGAAATATTGAATCTTTCTTTCCTGGACCATGAAATATCTATCACTTAGTTCTTTGATTTCATTCATTAGGGTTTTATAGTGTTCTCCAAAGAGATCTTATACATTTTTAATTAGATTTATACTTCATTTCATTTTCATAGTATTTCATTATTCATGGTATTTCATAGTATTTTCATATTTCAAGTATTTCATTTTCTGGTTGCTAATATAAATGGTATTTTGTTCTTAATCTCAAATTCCACTACATATTGCTACATATACAGGAAGCAATGGACTTTTACACCTTCACCTGTATCCTGCAACCTACTATGGTCACTTACTAGTTCCAGAAGCTGATTCTTTCAGATTTCCTACTTAGGCAATCATGTCATCTGTGAGCAGTTTTCTCTTGTCCTTCCCAATTTACTTACCTTTTTTCCTTGTCCTGTCTTATTGCATTAGCTAAGGCTTCCTATGCAATGTTGAAATGGAGTGTTAAGAGGGGACATTCTTGCCCTCTTCCTCATCTAGGTGAGGAAAGCTTTGAGTTTCTTGCCATCAAGTATGATGTTAGTTGTAGGTTTTTTGCAGATGTTCTTTATCAAATTTAGGAAATTATTCCTTTATTCCTAGTTTACAATAGGTTACTTTTTAAGCATTTTTTTAAGTTATCAGAGTCTTCACAAGCAATCAACTTGAATTTGCAAAATACTAAGATGATCCACCAAAACCTTTTATTTCTACAAATCATGAAGCCAAGGGAATTTTAGGTCACTTCTGAAAATGATATAGTCATATAATATGTTTTCATTTATATTCAGTGCAACTACATTTTTCTGAAGTCTTCAAATTATATAGAATGACATCGAAGTACCTATACACTGATTTTTCATCAGAATTTTGGAATGTTACACATGTGCTTCATTGAAGAAAACAGTGACCCCTGATGAAAATATTCTTCTCATTCAGTCAGCAAATATTCATTGGATGTTCACTTTGTTTCAGAAACTGCTATCCCTAAGTCAGATGTTTAGTCAATCTTCCAAAATCTTTAACTGCTGTAAAATACACATAAGATTTACCATTTTAGTCATTTCTAAATGTACACAGGTCAAGAGTGCCAAGGATATTCACACTATTGTGCAAGGAATCTCCAAAGTTTTTTCATCTTGCAGGACGGGAACTTTACATTTATTAAACAACGACTTCCTATATCCCCTTCTCCCAACCCCCAGCATCCAACTTTTACCCTGTTTCTACAGATTCAACTGTTCTAGATACCTTATATAAGTAGAATCATACAATATTTGTCTCCCTGTGACTGGCTATGTTGCACTTAGCATAATACCCTCCAGTTTCATCCATCTTGTAGTACATGTCAGAGTTTCCTTCCTTTGTAAGTCTGAATAATATTCCATTGTAGCTAAATTCCATATTTTGTGTATCCCTTAATCTGTCAATGGATACTTTGCTTGCTTCTACCTGGTGGCTGTTGTGAATAATGCTGCTATAAACATTGGTGTACATATTTCTTTTGAGAGGTTGCTTCCAGTTCCTATTTATTTATTTATTTATTGAGAGAAAGAGTATAAGCATGGGGGGCAGGTGTGTGTGTGTGTGTGTGTGTGTGTGTGTGTGTGTGTGTGTATGCAGTGGGAAGGCCAGAGTGGAGAGAGAGATAATGTTGGCCAGGTTCCATGCCCAGAGCGGAGCCCCACGTAGGGCTTAATCTCACAACCCTGAGATCATGACCTGAGCCAAAATCAGGAGTCAGATGCTTAACCGGCTGAGCTACCCAGGCACCCTGCAATTCCTTTTGACATATATCCAGAAGTGGAATTTCTAGATCAAACAGTAATTGTATTTTTAACTTTTTGAGGAATTGTCATACTATTTTCCAGTGGTTTCACCATTGTACATTCCCACCAACAGTACACAAGGTTTGAATTTCTCCACATCCTAATACCTGTTATTTTGTTGAAAGTAGCCATCCATATAGTGTGAGGTAATATTTCATTGTTATAGTAATTTGCATCTTTCAAAGGATCAGTGATGTTGGACATCTCATGTGCTTGTTGGCAATTTGTAAATTATTTTTTGGAGAAATATTTCTCTAAGTCCTTTAGCCATTTTTAATTTGGGCTATTTTGTTAAGTTGTAGAACTTATATATTCTGGATATTAACTGCTTATCAGCTGCATTATTTGTAAATAATTTCTCCCAGTTGGATGTGTTATGGACTAAAGTGTGTCCTCCCAAAAGTCACATGTTGCAATCCTAACTTGTAGGTCCTCAGAATGTGACCATATGTAGATATATGACAGGTGTCCTTTTAGAAGAGGAGATCTGGACACAGATGAAAGACATTTGAAGTCACAGAGAGGAGGCAGCCATATGAAGCCTACAGGGAGGGGCCATAGAAGACAACAAACCTGTAAACACCTTGATCTTGGACTTCTAGCCCATAAGATTATGAAAAAATAGATTTCCATTGTTTAAGTGATCCGGTCAATGGTACTTTGTTACAGCAGCCCCAGCAAACTAACACACTATAGGTTCACTCTTTACTCTGTCATTGGTGTCCTTTGAGGCACAGATTGCAAAAATAATTTTGCATTAAGCATATAGGATTAACTTATAGTACATTATTTGGAAAGTATACCATGTTCATTATTTCTTTTGAATAAGAGGTCTCCATAATTAGGCATACCTAATTTTGATTCCTAGTTTTGCCATATATAATCAATGTGGTCTTGGGCAAGTTTTTTTAACCAAAGTGCCTCAGATTCTCAATTTAAAAAATGGGAATAAGCTTTTCTTCATAACCACTGTGGACATTAAAATAATGCATGTGTCATTGACATGAATTTCATTCCATTTATTTAGTACTGCAAAAAATGAAATATTTTTCTATATGATTTTACCTTTTGAGGCAATATGTGTCTGATGACAAAAATAAAGGTTGGCCAACTATGGAGGAATTCAGTCATGGCAGACTTCAATTTCAACTAAGTAACATCTTAGATGTGAGGAATTTACATAACATCTTGGCATTGGGAGAGATCACCTGTTCCCAGATATTGACATCTGTTCACACTGAAACCTCTGAATTACTATGTTTTTCAATCCTTGGACATGGTCAACCAAACACACTGACATGTGCCAAATGCCTGTCTTCCTGGTATTCTCCGGTTGCTAGTCAGTGTGATTTACATCTTCTTTGACTTTGACCCTGCAGGACCTTATCCTTTTTTTGTTTTGTTTTGTTTTTTTTGGAATTTTGAGAAACACAGAGATGATGAATTTGATGAAACACAGAGGAAATGAATTTTATCAAGCCTTTTTTGTCTCAATGAGTTATGTTGCCATTTTCAAACTTATTACTGCAACAGAGAGGTACAAGTCGGGAAAACTCACATTATGCTTGTTCACTTTCTTGAAACTTTAGCTTCATCTCTGCTTCCAATTTTCTCACTCAAGGCTAAGCCTAATCTGGACATGAGGTGAGGGGCATGAGTGGTTCTTATATAGATACACTCAAGGTGCGTTTCTCTTCTCTTTTTTTTAATTTATTATTTAACAGAAAGAGAGTGTGTGTGCATGCATGCACAAGTGGAAGGAGGGGGCAGAGGGAGAGAGGGAATCTACACACTTAGTGTGTGGAGTCTGACATGGGGCTTGATCTCAGGATCCTGAGATCATGACCTAAGCCAAAATCGAATCAGATGCTTAACCAACTGAGTCACCCAGGTGCCCCAATGTGCATTTCCTCCATCTTCAATTTATCTTCCTTTTTGTAGCCCATGGAATCTCAATTATGATCTCAGTGATCAGAGGAAAAAAAAAAAAAAAACAGCTACAACCTAGCTCTTCCTGTAGGTTGTTTATTGTTTAGGTGGGGAACCTTGGCTCTTACTATTCAACAAATACATATTAAACCTCACTACTAGGTATTTACCCAAAGAACACAAAAATGCTGATTTGAAAGGATATACACATCGACAATAGCCAAACTTTGGAGGAGTGGGGGGGGGGGGGAGTGGGGGATGGGTTAATCACGTGATGAGTACCAAGGCAGGCACTGTGATGAGCACCAGGTGTTGTAAGTGATGAATCACTAATTCTACTTTCTACTCCTGAAAATAATTTCACACTGTATGTTAACCTAGTTGGAATTTAAATAACAACTTGGAGGAAAAAAAAAAAACTCAAGAAAAGTTTTTTCCTCAATGACATGTGGTTTACCTTAAAGTTCAAAAGTCTATTTTAAAACAACAAAAACTCTTCAGATTGCTTGTATTACTACTGTAAGAACCCTACCCCAAGGGCAATAAGTATAGATCACCGCACACGCCCTGCTTCTTGAATTTGAGAAGTGGGTGGGGAAAGGAGACAGGGAGCTGGAAATGCCAGAAGCCAGTAACACATTTGTCTTTATAATTTTATTCAACCACACATGTCAAGTACTCACAATGGTGCCAACTGGACAAAAGGCACTGATTTGTTTTAAATCTCTAGGAGATTAGCAGCAGAGTGTGCCTTATCCAGTTTACCCGGACCCTGAAGCAAAAAGCTTAACTTCATGGCGAACCGTCTCAGGCAACTGGAAGAGACACAACTAAGACACGGGTTCCCTGATACATTCCTGTTTTCTTTCCAGAATGTGATGTGACCTCAGGCCGTTGGATAAGAGAGATCACTTGTTCTTCATTTGAGCCAAGGCAGTCGTTCATAAACCTACTTTTAAATGAAAATTCAACAGGGCTAAGATACAAATATCACTTCAAGGTATTTTGTTATAGGCTTTTCCCTAATACTCTATCAATTTTTAAGTGTATTTCTCTGCCATTGAAAAATGAACGCACAAGACCATGAAAGCTCAGTGTTTAGGTGTTTAGGTAGGCTATGGAGGAGTAATGCTTTGGGAACCTTTTTGCTCTTTTATACCCAGCTTTTTTTTTTTTAAGATTTTATTTATTTATTCATGAGAGACACAGAGAGAGAGGCAGAGACACAGGCAGAGGGAGAAGCAGACTCCCTGCAGGGAGCCCAGTTTGAGACTCGATTCCAGGACCCTGGGATCAGGACCTGAGCCAAAGGCAGACGCTCAACTACTGAGCCACCCAGGTGCCCTTTGCACACATTTTATACATATTTCTATGTAACTCCATCTGCTTAGGAAACAGGACCTGAACAAGATCTAAGTTTGGTAAGTGTGTGACAGTGAAAGAGAAAGTGTGCACTCATGAATGCCTCCAAATTAAGTTTCAGTTTAAGGAATAAAATAGAGAAACTGCAATAATACTGTTTGCTAGACAAAATTGGGGCCAAGTTTTAGGCATTTTATTAGCTCAGTAGAGTTTTCTGAAAACACCTTTAAAGGGCTCCCCACCAAAATATAATAAATGAGAATGATAACTAGATTTTCCGCAGACTCATCTCAATTTTTATAGAAAAGAAAGGAAGGGATCCCTGTGTGGCTTGGTGGTTTGGCGTCTGCCTTCGGCCCAGGGCGTGATCCTGGAGACCCGGGATCAAGTCCCACGTCGGGCTCTCTGCATGGAGCCTGCTTCTCCCTCTGCCTGTGTCTCTGCCTCTGTCTCTGTGTGTCTCTCATGAATAAATAAATTAAATCTTAAAAAAAAAGAGAGAGAGAGAGAGAGAGAGAGAGAGAGAGAGAGGAATATGCAGTTCAATTTAGGCAAAGTAGGTGGCAAAAAATTTCAAATTTCCAACTACTCATAAATGTGATCAGTGTATATAATATACAATTAATTTGCCTAAGGAAGGACAAAAAAAAATGTCAGTGATGGAAAAAAAAAAGAAAGAGAGAATTTAATGATGAATTTTTGCCTAAGAAAACCCACCCAACTCATCTTTTTTTCTTTTCTTTGCTGTTACTAGAATGAGTTCTTATTCTGTCAAAAAAAGAAAAAAAAAAAAAAAGGAAAAACCCTCAAGGTACTAAATATTTTCTTTTGTGTTTAATATAACATCATGGATAAGCACTCCATACACATACAAATTAATAATTGTTTTATTTTAGCTCTGGTTACATTAAAATTTCCAGTAATAAAAGATATTCTGAGATTACCAGTTTGAGAGCATCCATGAGCAAGTATTATCTTGAATCCTGAGAAAATAATGTATCAGACATGTCAAATATTCCATAACAGCTTGGGAAACCACAACATTACATTTTATCCAAAACCACCTTTTAAAGAAAGGCTTCAAATGAACTTTGGAAACATGCTGATGATTCAGGAAGAAATGGGTCTTGTTAAACCCCAGTGGATTTGCCAAATATATGAGCAGCCATTTTGTTCTGTTTCATCTCATGTGGCTTTGCTCAATTTTTTAGAGGAACAAAAAATTAGAACTTTGGACTTCTTTTATATGTAATAGTGATTTTATGTATATGTAGTGTGACTATTGAGATTTCAATTTGTTTTGGAGACAGTTCAAACAAATTTGAAATTTTTAATTTTTCTTTCTTTGTTGGCCAAAGGTACTATAGCTGTGAATGCAACTTTGGGAAGAGAAGAGGGCAACTGGCTTTCTTGCCTTCTTGAGGAGGCCTGAACTGGCCCCAGCACCCAATAGGTAGCTCACAAAATTGCTAGAAGTGGAAATCCAGTATTGACTCTAAGCCTCCAACACCGTGATGCCTCAGAACAGACGTATGAGTTACACAGCTACAATCACTGCCACCAAACTTCAGATACATTGAGTTTACTCTCAAATGAAATGAGTTTGCTGCCTCCCTCCAATGTGCCAATGTCAAATTTATATCAGAATCATGACTATATAACGTTTACCCTGAAAGCCAAATGCCTCTCTCCCAAACCCTATCCTTATTCCCACAAGCAAAATGGAGTGTGTATGAACCTGTTTGCTTAAGATCTTCAGTTCCTCTGTAAAGTCTCATGCAGGTCATGCCTGTGATTGTGCTAATAAGTTTGAGAAAGAAAAAAACTTAAGACTAGAACTACCTTATGATCTGACAATCACACTACTGGATATTTATGCAAAAATATACAAAAGCACTAATTCAAAGGGATATATGCACCCCTCTGTTTATTGCAGCATTATTCACAATAGCCAAACTATGGAAGTGGCCCAAGTGTCCATCCATAGATGAATGGATAAAAATGACATGATATATATAGGGGTGTGTGTGTGTGTGTGTGTGTGTGTGTGTATGTGTGTATGACGGAATATTATTCAGCTACAAAATGGAATGAAATCTTGCCATCTGCAACAGTATGAATGGAGCTAGAGTATAATGCTAACTGAAATAAAAAAAAAAAAGAGAGAGAGAGAGGAATATACCAGAGAAGAAAAATACCATATGACTTCACTCATGTGGAATTTAAGAAACAAAGCAAGCAAAGAGAGAAAAAGAGAGAGAGAGAGAGAGAGAGAGAAACAAACCAAGAAACAGAGCCTTCATTACAAAGAACAAATTAGTGGTTACTGGGGGGTTTGGGATGGGGAGATAGAGGATGGAGATTAAAGCGTGCACTCACAATAATGAGCACCAAGTAATGTACAGAATTGTTGAGTCACTATATTGTACACCTGAAATTAATATAACACTGCATGTTAACTCTACTAGAATTTAAAAAAAAAATAAAAAAATAGAAAAAAGAACTTTGAGAAAGTTTTCTGTTTTCTATTTGAGGAAGCAAGACAGTGGGCAAATTCCCTTAAGTTAGCAAAAGTACTTAAATTGAGCTGGGTAGCCAGAAAATGTGACGAAGAACAATAATTGGCTAATTATAGTGTGTTTTTAACTTATTTATTTTTGAATTCACGTGCAATTGTAAAAAATAACACAAACATATCCTATGTACCCTTCACCAGTTTTCTCTAAAAGTATACACTACATCACAACCAGGATACTGATCCTGATACAGTGGGGATACAGAACATTTCCATCACCATAAGGATTCCTCATTTTACCCTACTTCCCTATGGTTCCTGTCATCCCCCCTTTCCCTCGTCCATACATAACCCCTGGCAATGACTAATCCATTCTTCATTTTTCTGATTTGCCATTTTAAGAAAGTTAGCTACATAGAATCATTTAGCATATAACCTGTCAGGACTGGCTTTTTCCATTCTGGATCATTCTTTAGAGACACATACAAGTTTTCGAGCATTATTGGTTCAATCCTTTTCATTGCTCAGGGGTCTTCCATGGTGTGAATGTACTATGGTGCGTTTAACCACCTAGTCACTGAAGGACATCTGGGCCACTTCCACTTTTGGACTATTAGAGTAAAACCGCAATGAACATTGCTGTACAGGGTTTTGGTGTGAACATAAGTTTTCATTTCTCTGAGGTAAGTGCTCTGAAGTCCAATAGCTAGGTTGTATGTAGTTCACATATTTTGTGTTTAAAGGAGATGCCAAATTGTTTTCCAGAATGGCTGTCCTATTTTACATTCCACACAACAGTGTATAAGTGATTCAGTCTCTCTATATCTTTTCTAGTATTTGGTGTTGTCATATTTTTTTCGTCTAAGCCATTCTGATAGGTGGGTAGTGTCACTTCATTGTAATGGCAAATGATATGAACATCTTTGCAAGTACTTCTTTGCCATTCATGTCTATTTGTCAGTGTCTTCATGTGTTTTGCCCATTTTCTAATGGAATTGATTGTGATTTTTTTTCTGTTGAGGGTCCTTTATATACTGTAGATAGGAATCCTTTGTCAGATATATGGTTTGCAGATATTTACTATCTTTGGCTTCTCTTTCAATTCTCTTCATGTTGCTTTCATGGAGCAATTTTGATGAAGTTAAATTTATTAAATTTGCCTTGTATGGATTTCATTTTGGGTTCCAAAGTTAAGAATTCTTTGCCTAGCCTTAGATCCCAAAGATTTTATCCCCTTTTATTTCTAAAAGTTTTATAATTTTATCTTTTCCGCTTAGTCCTTATTTTGAATTGATTTTTCCATAGGTGTGAAGTTTAGATAATCATTCTTTTGTCTATGAATTGTCCAATTGCTCCACCACCATTTATTGACAATTCTTTTCCTCTTCTCTTGAACTACTTTTGTATCTTTGTCAGAAGTCAGTTGGCTTATTAGTCTAGGTCTATTTCTGGTATCTCTATTCTGTTCCATTGTTCTGTGTATCTGGGGTTCCACCAATAAACAGTCTTGATTACTATAACTTCATAATATGCCTTGAAATTGGGTAGCATTGTTCCATCTAGTTTATTCTTTATAGCTTTTTCTATATTTAAAATGTTTTCAACTATTTCAACTATTATTTGCTCAAGTTCTTTTCAGTACCCCTCCCCTTTCTTCTGTCCTTCCAAAACTTCTAAGACACAAATGTTAGCTATTTTCTTATAGTTTCTAGAATCTCTTACACTCTGTTCATGTTTTTTTAACACCATTTTCTGTTTTTTTTTCAGATTTGATAATTTCTCATGTTCTGTCTTCTAGTTCACTGATTCCTACTCCCTATTGTCTCTATTCTGCTCTTAATCCCACCTACTGAACTTTAAATTTCATTTTTTATGTTGTTTAATTCTACAACTTCCATTTGGTTCTTCTTCATATCTCCTATTTGCTGATACTTTGTACTTTGTGCTGAAGCTCTCTCTTTTTTAAAAATGTCAAGTATGCTCATACTTGTTCAGTGAAGCATTTTTACAGTAGCTGTGCTAAGTATTAGACTATTCTAACATTTCTACCATCTCAATATTGGTATGTACTGGTTGTCTTTTTTTAAATGAAATTTTAATTTTCCCAGATCTTGTTGTGACAAGAGATTTTCAGTCAAAAGCTGAACAATTTGTGTATTCTGTTATGCGACTTGGGATCTTATTTAAACCTTGTGTGTTACCTTGTTTCCTCTGATGTAGCTTCAGCGGGCAAAGTGGGGACTATTACCTTGTTACTGCCAGATTGGACTATTGGACTAGAAATCCAGGCTCTCCACTTGGCATCTTTTGGCAATAGGGCCCATGGTGGGGATGGGAGGGTGCAGGTATTCCTTGTTATTCCTCTAGGTCTCTATTGATAGCACCCTGAATGAAAGAAGTAGAAATTCCTTCCTTACTGCTCCCCATTTTCCTCCCATTGACATTATGGAATGATGACTCATTGCCCCTGGGCTGGGTTCACTGAGATCACCTCTGCAGGCAGTGGGAGTTAATGCTCAGAGATAGGATCAGAAGCTATGGATCCTCCATCAAAGCCACAGATACTGTCGAGAGGGTATGCCTCATTATCACCTGGCAGAAATAAAAGTCGCAGCTCCTAACTTGGCCTTCTCTGACACCACTCCAGCAGGTGGTTTGGGGGATCTCATTACAGTCTGAGGAGAGTGGTGGGGTACACTACCCCCTCTACCTTTATTGGCCAGAGTTGGAGGGGGACCGCAACTTTTTCTGTGATAAAGGTTTTTTGCTAGGTGGTCCCTTTCCTGGTCCTTTGACTAGAGAGAAGAGGCTTTCATTGAGGTGTTACTGCTGTTTTGTCTGTACCTGTTAGTGGCTCTAGATTGCCAACTTTTTCATCTCCAGGCCTGGGATATAGGAGGCTAAACAAAAACCCAAGGAAGACACTCCTGTGTTAATCCTTGGGCCCCAAGGTTTCTAGTTAGTCTTCCCTCTTTTCTCTACCTTTCCAAGTTTGTTTTGTGTATATGGGCTGTGATTTTTAGTTGTCCTTAAAGAGAAAAATAGGGAGAAGATCTACTTATTTCCAGAGGTGAAATCCTATGGTGTGGTTTTTAAGTGGTGCTGTTTCAAAGGCATAAGCAGAAAACTTCACATTATTAGTGATTTTATAACACAGTCTAAGCCTCAACTTTAAACTACTATTGAAAAATTTACATGAGAAAGCACAATTGAAAATACTAGCACATAGTATTCTTGTGATCAAAAGCATGCTAAACATATGTAGTAATTCGATATGTTACTGTATTTCCAAGTACCTAAAATTTACTTGAAGAGCAGAACACTGTGGGCAGACTACTCCAAAATAATGATTCTCTCTCATCCTTTTTGATGGGAAAGGAGAAAGTCATATGATATGAGGAAACCTTCTGCATCACCCACCTGAACTGAATGACTTTTCCCACAGTTTTTTTAGTTTGTGATTATCATTATAATCAGACTCTGTCAACCCAGTTATTAAGGTAAAGGTCATCTGGAGAACTGTCCTTAGGGAATGAAAATGCTGAGCTGTGCACTGAGACTCAAACAAATACTTGTATTTCAGATGAGAAAACAACTTTCCATGTATTTTTACTTGGGAAGTTATCACATCATAAAATCACATTTTAAGTTATCACATATCTTTTCACTTCTTCCAAGTGGTGAAAAGAGCAATTCATTGTATAGGCTCTGGAATTTAGTATATGAAGTCTGAAAAGGGGTGGTCTAAAGGTAACATTTTGTGCCATTTGTACTTGAGGCCAAGACTCTGAATAAAAAACTCACTATAGAGTCAATCATATGGTTGTTTCTAATTATCTTGATTTTAATTTTACTTAAGCATAGTCCCTTAGTATAGAATACACTATAAATAAAAACACAGCAATACGTTAAAGAGCAAACTAAGAACAGAAATGGGAAAGGATAGTATCAAAGGAGCTCAAGCATTTTCTAAAAATATGACTTAGAATCTAACTTGGTCAAGAATGTGTATGCTTTCAAGTACATAGTTTCAACAAGAAACAGGATGTTCTCATGCTTTTTTGTTGCTTGCAGTCACAAATCTAATTGTAAGAAAAATTCCACTCTGAAGACATTTTATATTAATTGATTTGTACCTTTTTATAGTATATTGATATTTCAAGGTTATTCACAGAGGTGACAAATGCTTAGAAATAAATTTAATCAAGTTGGTAAAAGACCTGTACCCTCAAAACTTTAAAACACTGACCAAAGAAACTAAAGAAGACATAAATGAATGAAAACATATCCTGTGTTCATTGATTGGAAGAATTGTTAAAATATCCATACCACGCAGTGCGGACGCGGGCAGCAGTGTCAGAAATGTATAATAAACCACCGTGGTCCCGCCAAAAAAAAAAATATATATATATATCCATACCACCCAAAACCATCTATAGATTCGATGCAATTTGGATCAAGATTATGATGTCACTTTTCATAGAAATAGAAAAAAAACCTTAAGTGTATATGGAACCACAAAAGAACGCAAGGCACCAAAATAATCTTGAGAAATAACAAAGCCAGAGGCCTCACACTTCCTGATTTCAAACTGTACTGCAAAGCTGCAGTAATGAAAACAAGACAACTGGCATAAAAACAAAGACCAATGGAACAGAATATAGAGCCCAGAAATAACCCCGTGTATATATGGCCAACTAATGCTCAATGGAGAAAAGATAGTTTCTTCAGTAAATGGTGTTTGGAAAACCAGACAGTCACATATAAAAGAGTGATACTGGGCCACTCTCTTTACATCATATAAATTATCTTGAGATAGACTGAAGGTTTAATGCAAGATCTGGAATTGTCAAACTCCTAGATGAAAACAGGAATTAGCTCCTTGACACTGGTCTTGGCAATGAGTTTTTGGATATAACCCCAAAAGCACAAGCAACAAAACCAAAAATAAACATGCAGGACTGCATAGTCTAAACACTTTACACAAAGGAAACAATTCAGACAATGGAAAAGGAAAATATTTGTTATGGTGTATCTGATAAAAGGTTAATATTCAGAATATAAAAGAAACCCATACAACTCAGTAACAAAAACCAAATAATCTTATTTAAAAAATGGGTGAAGGACCTGAAGAGAGATTTTTTTCAAAGACAGAGAGCCAACTGGAGCACAAAAAAGATGCTCAACATCACTAATCATCAGGGATGTGCCGATCAAAACCACAATGTGGTATCATCTTACTCCTGATAAAAGGACTATTAGGAGGAGATAAACACTAGTGAGGATATGGAGAACAGGGAAACATTATACACTATTGCTGGGAATGTAAATTGGTAAACCACTATGGAAAACAGTATGGATGATTCTCAGAAAATTAAAAATAGAACTACCATATGATCCAGCAGTTCCACTTCTGTATTTATGTATGTGTGTGTGTGTGTATATATGTATATATATACATATATATGAATATATATATATACCCAAAAGGAATAAAATCGTCTCAAAGAAATATCTGCACCTCAATGTTCATTGCAGTATTTTTTATAATAGCTAAGACATGGAAACCGTGTAACTGTCCAATGATGGATCAGTGGATAAAGATATATACATACACAATGGGATATTGTTCAGTCATAGAAAAGAAGGAAACCTTGCATTTGCAACAACATGGATGAATCTTCAGGACATTAGTCTAAGTCAAACAAGTCAGACAGAGAAAGACAAATAGTACATGATCTCCAATGTGGAATCTAAAAATGAATTCACAGAAATCAAAGAGACTGGTGGTTGCTGGAGGTGGAAGACATGGGTGTAGGCCAACAAAGAGTACAAAATTCCAGCTGTAAAATAAGTTCTGGAGGTGTAATGTAGATCATAGTGACTTTATACTTGAATGTTGCTAAGAGACTGAGTCTTAAAAGTTTTTGCCATTAAAAAAAAAAAAAAGAAAAGGAGAGGATGTGTTAACTTACTGTGAGAATAATTTCACAATATGTATATATCCATCATCTCATTGTACACATTAAATGATGTTATATATCAATTATATATCTCAGTAAAGCTAGGAAAAACTTGCTTCAAAAGATTTATATTTCTTGGATGACTCTCGCTCTTTCCAACTCTGTATCCAACCCCAGTATTCGTGCAGATTTAATACTCTGTCTTCTCAATTCCTTGAACTTGTCTACAACAAATGTTTATTACTAAATGAATAATGAATATCATACTCCATCCCATTCATCTTCTCACTCCCACTGTCGTATCCTTGGCTGTATCATTAAACATGCCCATCGTCCTTAGATAATCTCAAGTTAATGTATCCTGCTCTGAGATCCTTCCAGTTTATTTCCCCCAGAATTCTGAATACAGTTTCAGCTCCTTATCCATTAACCCAGTCACCTTCTATCATGAAAGATTATGTCCATTCTGACCATTTAAATTTCCTAGTCCATAGTTATAATCAATCGATACAAGTATGTCACAAAAGTGGAATTTTACAATTAGATTCATAACTACAAATAAGAAATAGTTATGATCAACCCCTTGTCCCTCATTACATTCTCTTGATAAAATTCCACTCCTGCTTAACCCCAATGATCTGTTCTGCATCCGTACACAAGTACCTCTGCTTCCTAGACGACTATTTTATACCTTCTCCTCCATCTTCAAACCTCTACAACTCCCAGCCTTCTGCTACCCATGCATTCATCAGCTTCTGTTTTCTTATATGGAACTTAATGCCTTTTAGGTCTTTGAACCTATTTAGATTTGCCTCAAGGGTTGAACTTCTTAGGCTGAACTTCTTAGGCTGCATGATTCCAGAAATTGTACTGTATTGTACTTAACTCATGCATTAGGTCAGGTTCTACAGAGTTTGAGGTGAAGATTTGTGGGAAGTTTATTGGAGAGTGCTCTCAGAATGGCAGCTATGAGGGAACGAGGGAAGCAGGACTGGTGTGTGATACTTTTGCAAGAAAAATTCAACCAACACCAAGGCAGCTGTGGAGCAGAAATGGTCCTACAGATTAAGGCAAGAGGGCTACGTCCTATGACTCTCTACTGATCAGCTGTTACCTGCAGAATGCCTCCAAGAAAGAAGTATACACGGGGCCAGGCAGCTTCCTTCAGCCAAGGCCAATTCCTGGGGAGGGACCCAATGTGAGTTATCAGCAGCCAACTCTGATTCCTGCAGCTTCTGGGGGAATGAATGTCAGTGTTCCAGCATCTGGGCCTTCCAGCACAGGCTCTACTCCAGCATGCTGTGGTCTAACCAAATTCATTTACTTCCTAGAGTAAGTTCACCCCATCTTTTTTTTTTTTTTTATCAGTCCTGCAGGATTCCACATATTGCAGGTAATTTATTTATTATTATTATTTTTAAAATATTTTATTTATTTATTCATTTGACAGAGAGAGAGAGAGGTAGAGACACAGGCAGAGGGAGAAGCAGGTTCCATGCAGGGAGCTCGACGTGGGACTCGATCCCGGGTCTCCAGGGTCATGCCCTGGGCCAAAGGCAGGTGCTTAACCCCTGAGCCACCTGGGCTGCCCAGTTCACCCCATCTTGGAAGAGTTTATCCTGGAATCTGATTGGTCTTTGTTGGGGGAAAACCAACAGGGGAAGGTGAGTTGAACAAGCTTCAGCCCCTTTTACTGTATGTAGGGCCACTACAGACACCCCCTTACCCCATCTCATTCTGTACTACTCATTGTAGATTCTCTCACCCTGGACTGGCATCCACACTCAACTAGGTGGCTTATCTGGTAGGGTGTCCCAAATCTCATGCTTAGGGGAATTCTGCTTCTGAATTCCGTAACTTGCTTGGGTGGGAGTATAGCACTTCTCCATCTACAATCACAATCGGTCAAGGAAGTGACCATGAAAGGCGCCTAGGTGGTATAGCAGCAGCCTTAATTCGTCCCGGTGAACAGGCTCAAGTGCCTGGCCAGGCTGGTGACTCCTCTCTGTGCCTGCTTATCTCTGCCATGGAAGTGCAAAGGTCACCATACAACAGTCATAAACAATCTTATGAAAGCTTATACTTGGGCTTTCAATGACTTTGGGATGAGTGCAGCCAAGGAGATGCTTGGTCACACTTCTACTTAAACTGGAGATGAATATCGTTTCTCATTTTCTTTCTCCAGCCATCCATGGACCTCAAGAGCAGCCATCCAAGTCCACTGTTGTTACAATCACTCCTCACCCCTGTTTCAAACACCTGTGATACTGCCCTGCTCCAGCCACCAGTGCAGAGCCTTCCACCACATTCCATCACACCTCGCCAGCAGGCAGCCGCAGTAACTGCAGGTCTACACAGGCCTGATTCCATGAGTACTTCGCCTACCAACTGGATGGAGTAGTCCCTGCCCACATCCCGTTAGTGGTGGGTAATCAAGTTCCTAGGCTTGTATTGCAGTCTGATGCTTCCTGGCTCACCCTATCTCTTGAGAAGTGTGCCTTCAGTCAAGAGACTGTGTGCCTCTCTCATGTCCTCTCCATTTGGGAAGATCAAGTTAGTAGCTTGAAACCTTCTGAGATGGGAGTATTTATACCATGGAGGTTGACTAATGCTACAAATTAAGGTGTTCCCCACCCCACCCACCCACCCACCCACCCAGAAAGCCAGTTGCTAAACATTTGCCAACCCACCACTGGTTTTGTCTTCAGTCCACTTCTGGCACCAACTCTTCTTCAGTTGGAGGCCTGAGAAAGACTTTGAAATGGAGATTTGTCTGCATGAAGTCTACTGGGGAACTGAAAGCAATGCCTGTGAGGCAGTGAAGAAGGAAGAAAGACTGGCCACCGGGGAAGTGAAAACATAACGCGGTCTTGTCAAAGGTCTCGGACAATCCCTGGAGTTCCAGAGTTGGGACTGTTCCCCAAAGTGACCCAGAATTGAAACAGCAAATCAGGCCTTTCTATGTCTCTCCTGACGAGTCCAAGATGCCAGCCATCCCCAGCTGCGTGTGTCACTTTGGGTGAGGCAGTTACTTCCTGGGGAGGAATTCAGCCGTGAACCCTAAGTGGCCAAAAAGAATTCCTGCAACACACCGGGGATTGAGTGTTTGGGCCCTAACAGTGGGCTGTGAACAACTGTGAGTTCCTTCTCTACCAGTAAATATTTATCTCACTGTCTTTCTTAGGTACATCATGTACTACACAAACCTACTTTTCCTATTATAAAATTCTCCAAAGAATTTTCTTATAGATAGTATTTGCATACCCTGGTATTTTAATAGGGAAATTCCTAAGAAATATGTTTTTTTAAAGGATTTTATTTATTTATTCATGAGAGAGGCAGAGGCACAGGCAGAGGGAGAAGCAGGGGGGAGCCTGATGCAGGACTCGATCCCAGGACCCCTCACACCCTGAGCCAAAGGCAGACATTCAACTGCTGAGCCACCCAGGCATCCCAGAAATATGGTTTTTCAATGGGCTGGACTTACTGATGGTTTCATCAGCCAGCACTTCACTGACACTCGTTTTTAGTATTTGCAAATATGACAGATGAAAAATGTATTCAAGTTTAGTTAAACTGGCACTTGTTAATAATGCAATTGGACATATCACACATATCCAATGACTATATTTCTAAAACTGTCAACTGTCCTATTCTCATTTTTTTCACTGATTTTTTTTTACTTATTGAATTGAAAGAGCTTTTGAAAATATATATGTATTTATTTAAATTCAATTTGCCAACATATAGTATAACACCCAGTGCTCATCCCATCACATGCCCTCCTCAGTGCCCGTCACCCAGTTTCCCCAACCCCCCGCCTGTCACCCAGTTACCCCATTCCCCTACTCTCCTCCACTTCCTCAACCCTTTGTTTCCCAGAATTGGGAGTCTCTCATGGCTTCTTTTCCTAATTTCCCCACTCAGCTTCCCTCCTTTCCCTTAGGGTTCCTTACACTATTTCTTATATTCTCTGTATGAGTGAAACCATACAATGATTGTCATTCTCCGATTGACTTACTTTACTCAGCATAATACCCTCCAGTTCCATCCAGGTTGAAGCAAATGGTGGATATTTGTCATTTCTAATGGCCGAGTAATATTCCATTGTATACATAAACCACATCTTCTTTATCCATCATCTTTCGATGGACACCAACGCTTGTTTCACAGTTTGGCTATTGGGGACATTGTTGTTATAAACAATGGGGTGCAGGTATCCTGTGAAAGGGCTTTTAAAAATATAATTAGGGGGTGCCCAGGCCTCTCAGACAGTTAAGCATCTGCCTCCCACTCAGGTTGTGATCCTAGGCTCCCTGCTCATCAGGGAGCTGCTTCTCCCTCTTCCTCTGGTCCTGCTCATTCTCATTCTCATTCTCTTTCTCTCTCAAATAAATAAATAAAATCTTTAAAAATGTTTTTTAAATAATAAAAATACAATTAGAATTGTAGCCCCATTTATTGTTTCACATTTAGAATATTTTCTCCATTTTTAAATACATACATTTTTGGCTACTAAGAAGTTGTTTTACTACATAACCAACATTTGTGGTATTTTTTCTAATGGTTCTCACCTTGTCATGACACTTGAAAATACATGCACGACTTTTGAGCATGTATAATGATCAGTATATAGGAGACCTTCAACAAATATTATCAGTTGAGTGATATGGAAAAGGACTCTAAGAAAGAAGCAGGCTGAATTATGTAAAATTGGGCATAAAACTAAATCATGAAAGCAAAGATAATTGACGAAAGAAGTCTATAAACCTTCATCTTTAAAATGTCTGGTATCGTCTATATTAAAGATCATCCTGTGAGGGGCATCCTGGCTCATTAACTAGTTTTTTTGTTGTTATACTTTTTCTTTCTTTCTTTCTTTTTTAAGACTTTATTTATTCATGAGACACCAAGAGAGAGAAGCAGAGACACAGGCAGAGGAAGATGCAGGCTCCCTGTGAAGAACCTGATGCGGGACTCGATCCTGGGACTCTGGGGTCACGCCCAGAGCTGAAGGCAGACGCTCAACTGCTGAGCCACCCAGGGGTCCCTCCATTAAGTAGTTTTTAAGTATTAAATATTTCATTGCCATTAACTAGCATAGATTCATTTATAAATTATATTACCATCTATTTATTAAATTGAAATGAATTAGTGGATACTGTTTTGAATTAATGATTCCTTAAGATCAATCTCTTTGGGATTTTCCTCATTCTCTTAGCTTTTTATTATTTTCATTTCTCTCCATGTCTCAACCGCTATATATTCACTGAAGGCAAGAATTAGATCTTAATCAGTTTCTTACAGCTCCTGAGTAATTTAACCAAGTATCTTCTTGCTCATTACAATTATCACCGTTGATGAAGCTAAATTTTTTGTTATTGGTAAAATGTAGGCACCATTTTAAGCATCTTCGATTATAATTTATATAATCTTTATAATAACACTACAAAGTTCGTATGCTATTACTTATATTTATCATATGAAGAAACTGGAGAACAGAAAAGTGAAGTAATTTGCCAAAGGTCATATATTTGTGCGCTGGAGAAAACAGTCTGACCCAGGCGGTCTTACTCCTAACCTCACATTTGGAAGAAATTATATATTTAAATTATTCACGACAATAATATTGCATCACATATATTTAATAGGCCAAGAATGTGCATTGCTATATTGCAATGAGTACCTGTAGCATTTGATGTAATTGGACGAGGGCTTATTTTCACGATAAAATTAAAGTTTGACAACACTGGGTTTCAGGATATTTTAATTTACCTGTATTTTCTAAATATTCTAGAATATCCTTAACTAATGCAATAATAGAAAAAAGAATACGATAACATTTGGTTTGGAGTGAAAAAGGAGAAAAATGTCACATTCACTAACTGACCAAATCAGCTAATAGTCTGAATGGGAAAGGAGTGGTGAGACCCTTCTCCTAGCCCTATTCTCCTGTTGTTCCTCTCCTCAAAGAGCAGCTTAAAAGAGGGGCCCCTGGGTGGCTCAGTGGTTGAGCACCTGCCTTCAGCTGCGTGATCCCAGAATCCCTGCATCCAGCCCCCTGCAGCGAGCCTGCTTCTCCCTCTGCCTGTCTCTGCCTCTCTCTGTGTCTGTGTCTCTCATGAATAAATAAATAAATAACATCTAAAAAAATAAAAATAAAAAAGAACTTAAAAGAACACATTTATTTGGATCACTCAACCTCATATTAATAATAGTTCCAACAACGTACTCATTTTATTTTTTTAATTAAAAAAAAATTTTTTTTAAGATTTTATTTATTTATTCATGAGAGACACAGAGAGAGGCAGAGACACAGGCAGAGGGAGAAGCAGGCTCCATGCAGGAAGCCCCATGTGGGACTCGATCCTGGGACCCCAGGGTCATGTCCTGGGCCGAAGGCAGGTGCTAAACTGCTGAGCCACCCGGGCTGCCCCAACATACTCATTTTAGCTAAATCCAATGAACCCTTGAGATAATTTATGTTTCTAATTTATATTATAAATTGTATTATAATTTATATCTAATTTTTTGCTGTTACTCTGATCACTTAAGCATAGGGCCAAGCCCCTGAAGTGAGGGTGTCCCCAGGAGAGTTTAATGAGCTACTAGGACTGACGACACGGGGTCGGGGGACAAAGTGAGCATCACCTTGTCATTGACAAGAAAGGCCAACCTCACCAGCTGCTGAAGTCCGGCTCTGTATTTCTGGCCTGGAAGCAACAGAATTGTGCACACTCCGCGCGCTCAGGGAATCTTCCTCTGTTACAATTATTTTTGCTTTAAAGATCTTATTTATTTATTTATTTATTTATTTATTTATCTATCTATTTACTTATTTATTTATTTATGAGACACAGAGAGAGAGGCAGAGACCCAGGCAGAGGGAGAGGCAGGCTCCATGCAGGGAGCCCGACGTGGGACTCGATCCCAGGACCCCGGGGTCAGGCCCTGAGCCGAAGGAAGACGCTCAACCGCTGAGCCACCCAGGCATCCCTGGGTCCTCCATTTAAAGTCTTCCTCTTCTCTGATCTATTTAAAGTAATATAAGTGAAATATGAAATTTATGAAATAGACATGGGAATAGGAAGAAGGAATTCAGCCTCAAGCCCACAGCATAGAAACCTGGCCTGAGTTCCACTCTGCGTGGCCTGCTCCACAGACTTCAGACTCGAGATTATCATTTCAATGCTGAGCTGAATTTGCAGCCTGGACTTGCCCAGTGGGTTTCAGACATGCCAGCCCCCACCATCATCATCGACCCCGCACCAAGAGCTACATGGTTCCCCAGAAAGATGTGGGAGACAGACCTTGGGCTCTGAGGTACCACCCAGCAGCCCCGATGACCCAGCCCCGATGACCGTCTCCAGTGCTTGGGAAGCCAGCTCCCAGCACCACGCTGCCTGGCTCCCTAAGGTCTCACTGCTGGAATGCCCTGGAAGAGGAGCATCCTTGAACTGCACTCAGGCAGCCCCACATCCTTCCCGGGGCCACCGTTTTGTGTCTGCAGCAGGTCCAACCAGTGTGAGCAGAAAATACCCCCAGGACTGGGTTGTGGCAGCCGTGTTCCCTCCAGAGGGGACATCTGAGAGGGTGACCCTGCTGCACGGACCCTCCAAGGCCTTGTTCTGACTCACAACGACAGAACACAGACAGAGGGATTCCTGGGAGCAGACCTGGAGATACAGTTCCAGGCTGGTGACCAGCTGTGGGGAAGGACTGCTGTCACAAAGACGTCATCCCAGCATGGCCCTTGGAGCAGCCACAGGTGCTCTGCTGGTGTCCCCAGGTCCGGGACAAGTCCCAGGTATCTCTGGGTTTCCTGGTAGATCCTGGTATGTACTGCTATGGTTGTTTTTATAGGAAAGTGCTGAGCCACTTTAGCTGTCTATCACCTTAACCACTCGGCCACCTCGTCCCTCTGACCCGCTTTAAAGAGACAAAAAGAGCTAGCCAAAACATTCCTGCTTGAGCTGAAGAATATCACGAAGTGTTTGAGAACACTGGACTCATTTTACAAGCCTGTGGGACCCTCACTCCCAAGTCATGGGCACATCAGTCCTCTACAGTTACAAACTCTGGTGTTTGGCAGCACTGATAAAAATCCACACAGCTCTTCACCTGAGGACACAGTACACTTGCTGCCACCACCGCCTGTGCACAAAGCCCTGTTGCCACCGCCACCACCACCTGCATCCCCCCCAAGCTTCAAGGACAGGGTGCAGGGTCGCAGAAGCGGGCAGGTGCGGGGGCACAGAGAGACTTGGTCTGACCCCACCACTACCACCACCCACCACCCACCACCCACCACCCCCAGGACCTCCAGACACTGCCCCCAGGTGGGCCAGCTGAGGAGGCCCCATCCCTCCTGGAGTCCTGGCCTGAAGACTGGCTCTCTGCTTCTGGGGCCAACAGTGGACCACCCCCCACCCCAAAATGTAGTGGCTAATTGGTGGGACTGAGTGGCCTACAGGGAGCCCAGGGACCAGGGAACCTACCCGAGCTAGAAAATCCTCAGTCCTCAAGACAGTGTTCAAGGCCCATCCAGGTCCACCAGGTACTGGGCCACCCCTACCCTCACCCCCACCCTCACCCTTATCCCCACCCCCAGCCTCACCCTCACATCCACCCCCACCCTCACTCTCATACCCATCCTCATCCCCACCCCCATCCTCATCCCCACTCTCACTGGGTCCACCCAGACCTGGCCTACCTACCTGCAGGTGAAGAGCTCTGCTGGTCCCCAGCTGTAGGACTAGTGCCAGGAACAGGCCACAGGCCATGACCTCTCGGTGACCTGCCTATTGGGTGGGAATTTGTGCCTTGTGAGCAGACGCATGCCACCCTCAGGGCCCAGGTATCCAGGCATCCAGGGCATCAGGATGCTGGGCTGCAACAGTACCACCTCCCTGCAGGACCCACCTGCCCCACCTGTGAGGTGTTCTAGCCTCCACTTGACTGGCACCCTCTTGTCCCAGCATCTGCCACTGAGAGTCACCCGCTTACCAAGTAAAAGAGATTAAAACAAAGCAAAACAAAAAACCTCATGGGGAGGCTGCTGATGGCTCACCTTCATGAACAGGCATAGTCTCTGGAAGAGTCATAGATATTTTTCTAATTCCAAGTGACTAATGTAAAAAAAAAAAAAATCCTAAAGCATCTCAGAAGAATGTAGAACCACCTCAGAAAACTGCAGGGTTTGAGTGAAAACCCTTCAGGAAAGTCTAAAACTGCTTGTCTAAGAAATCTGCTTCTTGGAAGCCAAGAGTGTATGTCCACTTGGAGGACCAAAACAACGTGCCTGAAAATGTTTACAAACAGGTTGTGAATGAGGAGGAGAGCCAGTTCACAGCCCTGACCAGAACTGTGCTGAAGATGGTAAGTTTCTAGGCCTCTTCGGAGAAGGTTCCATGGATGACAGCACTTGGCATTAGAAAGAAAGAGTACATTAGGGGCACCCGGGTGGCTCAGTGGTTGAGCATCTGCCATTGGCTCAGGTCTGACCCTGGGGTCCTGAGATCGCATCCCACATCGGGCTCCCCACAGGGAGCCTGCTTCTTCCTCTGCTTGTGTCTCTGCCTCTCCCTGTGTCTCTCATGAATAAATAAATACAATCTTTAAAAAATAAAAAGAAAGGATGCATTAGAAAAATGGAGGTCTTCTGGTCATTGATGCTATTAGTGTGGATGCTTCTCTTAAAAAGCTTGAGGGAGAAAAAGAAGAAATATGCAAAGACATATTTGAAGAAAATCCAATGAATGAAGAACCTATAGGAGAAATTAAAAAAAAAAAAAAAAAACCTTCAAAACCGAGTGAGCGTGTTTGTACTCTGAAAATGCACAGCTTGGAAGAAATTGAGCTGAAACTTCAAGTTCTGCCTAAATCACACCAAAAACATGCCACACGACTTCAGAGAATGTGGACAGAGGAGGAAATGTGCTGCTTAGCAATAGAGAACGAGAATGCCAAGTGCATGGAAGAGCACCCACACAGGTCAGAAGGTCAGAAGCTCCACTTCTACAGGGACAGGTGAAGACATGGACACAGAAACAGAGAGAACCACTCTGTTCCATCATGACCAGATTCTCCTCTACAGGAAAAGAGCCCATGGAGCCTGATGGCAGCTCTGTCAACCAAGAGAAAACTCAAACAGAGATGACGCCAACAGATAGTGGCTAAAGCGGACTTCAATTCCAGCCTTCCTAGTGGCTCTTTTCCTGTTGCTCTTACACCCGTGGCCACAAAGACCAGAATGTAAGGGTGGGGGACGCTGTCCATGGATCATCAGTCCCCAAGGAAGGAGGAGTTCTAGTGCAACAGCTCAGAGATCCACAGGCACGTGCAGGTTCGATTCGGCTTCTGCAGCAACAAACTCCTGAACACCCACAACCATGACAGAAGAGCTGCCTGTCTGCATTTTCTCTCTTTAAAACTAATTTTAGGGGATCCCTGGGTGGCTCAGCAGTTTGGCACCTGCCTTCGGTCCAGGGCATGATCCTGGGGTCCCGGGATCGAGTTCTGCATCAGGCTCCCAGCATGGACCCAGCTTCTCCCTCTGCCTGTGTCTCTGCCTCTCTCTCTCTGTGTCTCTCATATGAATAAATGAATAAAATCTTTAAAAACAAAACAAACTAATTTTGTAAAAAGTTAAAAAAGGAATACAAACAAAAGTAATTTTGATTTACCTCTTTTTAGTTGAACTGCCATTATTTAAATCATGCTACAGCTGCTCCTATTAAAGTCTGATAGCATTATAATTTTCACGGAAATGTTTTTCAAATATGGATGTTTAATGCAAGTCTTAGGAATACATTCTTTCCACTTCCTTGGGCCCTCTAGAATTAATATATGTATTTTGTATTTTGTTTTAAATTAAAAGACCACTATGGCCTAAACCATCATTGAAATTGAATATGAATAGAGCGTTTAAGACAATAAAGACCATTTCTGTGTGGCAAAATAATATATTTCTTTTTTTGTTTTGTTTTGTTTTGTTTTGTGTGCTTTTTTTTCTTATTTTTTTTTCAAAATAATATATTTCACACAAAATTTGGTTGTAGGCTCAATGCTACAGGATGCTTCTACCTTCAAGAATATCCTAGTCTTCTGAGATTTGCATACACAGCAATTCAGTTAAATTTTATTTAGAGAAGAGAGGGATTATTAGAATTCTTCTCTGCTGAGAGACATAGTCAACGAAGAAGGAATAAGAAGTGGAACATCTTATTCCAGAGCAAGTTAAGGACGTAGTAGTGGTTTCTGAGTTGTCCACCTGCTGTCCTCATGCTGATTGAGCATCCCTTGGCTGTCAGACGCTCCACAGGAGGCCAGGCTTCCAGGGGTCTCACATCCTACTGCACACCTGGGAGGGCTCAGGGTCCAGAGACAGGCTGAGAGGGCAGTGCTCTGGGAATGTCAAGAAGCAAACCAGCCCTTCCTCAAATGGAGAGGAGACTTGAAGGGACAGCAGCAATTGGCGAGGGAGATGAGAGAAGAACATGCTAGCTGGAAGGGAGAAGAACAAATATGAGAACAAGAGTGACTGTGCCCACCAGCGTAACACAAGCATCTGTGGCAGGAGTTGAAGACCCACCAGATGATGAAAGCTCTTGCCCACCATACTTGGGGGTTTGGCTTCATCTTACACTTCCATGGAAAGGTCTGAGGGGGGGGCTAGTGTAGAGTTTCGAGTTAGAAAGTGATGGATGCTCTAGAATATAAGCCCTGGAGGCAAGAAGGGCAGTGGAGAGGTCGCTTCCTGGCCTATGAGGTGGAGAATGAGGAGGACTGTGGGAGACCGTTAGAAGGGAGCAGATGTAGGGTACAGCATAGATACACAGGATGGCAGAGGGGGAGTGACAGGATAGTGTGAGGTTGTTCTAAGATTTTCTGAAGAGTCGTGGTGGCTTTAATAAGACCCAAAGAAGAACATCCAGGAGGGTCAGGAAAAACGAGTTACGTTTTCTGGTTCTGGTCCCCACATGCCCAGGTGACCACATAAACTTAGAAAGAGACTTTTTACCCAGTGTTCCAAGAAAAGGCTAATTTTGATCAACTGTTATAGGTTCTCTCTCTCTTTCTCTTTTTTTACTTGGGTGCATGAAGTTGAATTTATGATACTTTTTATGACCCACTCTCCATATTGATATATGCAAAGCCCTCTCTCCATCTCTCTCTCTCCTTCCTTTTCCCTTCTTCTCAACAATGTACTTATCACCTGCAAGTCTCTATAATGCAAATCAAACTAAAATCGTGACAGCAATCTACACCTAAGCTTGTGGTTCCTCTGGCCCCATTCTATCACTGCGCCCTCATGCAACCTGAATCCTTCACTTCCATTTTTATGTAGCTTTGTCATATATATATATGGATATTTAAAAATTTCAACTGTTTTTAACTTTTTACTTTAACATTATGTCGCTAAGATTCATCCCTAATGTCACATGCCACTCAGTGCTTCTTGCTAATTCTCTTTTTTTTTTTTTTTTTTTTTTGCTAATTCTCTTCTAAGGGAACATAGAGAAGTTTATTTATCTACCCTCCTGTTGGAAGACATTGGGGCATTTCCAGATTTGAGCTTTTATACAATTTGGTTCATGCTTTTTCCCCCCAGTCTACAGGATGCTTCTACCAAGTTGGGATTCCCCATTTTCTCAGAAGAGGGAGATGACATGAACTCTTTTTACATATTTCTTCCCCATACATGCTCTAAAAACACTTACTTCAACCTAAGTGATCTATCCTTTCAACATGGACTATTGATCCTGAATCCACAAATAGTCTCTGTTTATGTAACGCCAAAATGACAAGCCAGTTTGCCTCGTTTCAACTACTAGTTGACTCCATGGAAAAATAAATCACACGGGTTATTGAAACCTACCAGTCCAATGAGTGCAGCTAGTGTACAAGTGCACACAGAAGCCCCATAAATCCTCAGCAATGCTAGATTGGAGTGTTTTCCTTAATTTTCAGCTTAGAAGTTGGTAGTAATATGGATTCCTATCCCTTAAGATCCTATCCCTGTTCTTGACTGGGACAGAGACTATATATATAGTCTCCAGTATAATAGGGACTTAAATCAAGGAAACACGGCTTGTACCAATAGACAAAACATCATTCATTAGTTTCAAAGCCCCGAGGGCTAGCATTTTCACTGCTGGGCTATCAGAGCTTCTCCTTCAACAGGTTCATTCTCCAAAGTCATAAGCCACAGACCTCCTGGTGGCTTCCCCGGCCTGGGCATATCTGTAGCAGGTATACCTGGACAATGCTGGGGGCTGCACAGAGAAGGAAATGAGGACCTCAATGCTTTCGACAAGATACCACCTTCTAGCCTTGCAGACGTGAACACTCCAAAAGTGGTGCAGAATTGAAAAATGTTTCACTGGTTAAGACACTTGCATCGTGGGAGTTTGGAGGGTTGGGTAGTGCTTCTGGGATAAGCATAAGGTGATTTTACCCACCTAATGTTTCTAGAATTTCTGTCTCAATCAAGTTTGGACAATATATTCACAGAGAGTCTTACTCTCTACGCCTTTCATTTCCTAAAATCTGTCTGGAATTAAGGACTTTTTCTCTCTCTCCAACAAAGTATATAGTAATCATCTCCTTTGCTGGTCCAACAAATAGGTATTGAATCAGAATGATGTGCCAGGCAATCTGCTAGATCCCAGAGCTATGCTTCTGAAAAAAGAAAAAAAGGAAAAAAGAAAAACAGAAAAAGTCCTTGCCCTTAAGAATTGTAACTAATCACTGTGATGTGTCGTAAAGATGACAGCAAGGAGGCAGGGGTGGACCCTGATCCATTCTGGGTGGTGTGAGAGGAAAGTCCTTAAAGAGGTAATATCATGTGAAGGTGAGACCTGAATGAGCACCAGCAAGTAGTAGAGACGATGCATTTCCTAAGGCTGCTTCTCTTCTGTCTCTCCTGCCTCCACTCTCACACAGAGCACGGTATCCCCTGCTGACCACTGCACCACCAGCTCAGAGACTGCTCTTCCCACCTCCATCCTGCCTAGTCTAATCAATTTTTTTTCTCAGTAAGCTTGGATTTTTTTTTTCTTTTGAGAGGGAGAGAGAGAGAGAAAGAGAGAAAGCAGAGGAGAGGGGACGGAGAGGGAGAGAGAGAATCTTAGGCAGGTTTCACGCCAGTGCGGAGCCCAACATGGAGCTCCATCTCATGACCCTGAGATCATGACTTGAGCCGAAATCAAGAGCTGAACACTTACCTGGCTGAGCCACCCAGGAGCCCACAGCTTGGAAAACTGTTTAAAAGCATGAATTAAGTTATGTCAATCCATCCCTTAACGTCCTTCCACAGCTTCACATTTGTTTCTAATTAATTCTCTTAGCTGTGATCTATCCACAAAGCCCTGCCCAGTCTCTGCACTACCTATCTTGAGACCTCACCTCCTGCTGTTTACATTGACTTGGGAAGGACTCAGCCAAAGTTCTTCTTTTTAATTTCCCCAGCATGTCAACATCCCCATGCTGGGTCTTCACGTAGGCTCTCTGCCCACAATTCCCTGCCTCCTCTCTGTGTGATTAAAAGATTCTCCTCTTTCAGGTTTCAGCTTGATTGACATCTCCTCACAGAGTCTCTACCTTCTTCATGTGTTTCATAGAACCTATAAAAACTATGTTTTGTTTATTTTTACAATATTTCTCTCCCCTACCAGACTATAATCTCCACGAAAGGAAAAACCATATTCCCTGTTATATATCAGAGGCTGGTGTAGCGCCTGCTGTATAGCAGACCCTAAATGCATGTTTCTGCTGAATAAATGGATCAGTGTGTTAGATACACATTTTTCGTCAAACAAAATCGTTGTTACAAGATTAATTTCACAGGCAAGGGAAAAAAGTGGAAAAATTTTACATATTAAATACAACTCGGGGCACCTGGGTGGCTCAATCAGTCTGCCTTCAGCTCAGGTCATGATCTCAGGGCCCTGGGATCTAGCCCCACATCAGGCTCCCTGCTCAGTGGGGAATCTGCCTCTCCCCCTCCAACCGCCTTTCCCCTTTCTTGCTTGGTCTCTCACTCTCTCTCTCAAATAAATAAATAAAATCTCTAAAAAAACTTATAAAAGAAGGAACTCTGTTCACTTCTGTATTAGGGTTTTTTTTTTTTTTTTTTTTTTTTTTTTTGGAGAAACAAAACCAGTGAAGATTTATATATTTATGTGGAATATTTGAATAATTAGCTCATATGATTTTCCAAGATGGGTCAGCAAGCTGGAGATTCAGGAGAGCCAATGGTTTAGTTATAGTTCAAATTCAAAGGCCTGAGACCCAGGAGAGGTGAGGTATACTTCCAGTCTGGAGCCAAGAGAAACCTCTGTCCCAGTTTGAGGGCAACTAGGCAAGAGAAATTCCCTTTTATTGAAAATTCTTTTTGCTCTATTCAGGCCTTTGAGGGATGGGATGAGGCCCACCCATCTTCTTACTTACCCTACCAAGTCACCTGAAAACACAGACATGCCCAGAATATTTGATCAAATGTGTGGGCACCCCGTGGCCCAGCCAACTTCACATATAAAGTTAACCATCACAATCTCCCATAGCATCACAACTGTGTTTCCTCTGCATGTTGTTGACCTTCAAGCTATTCAGTAGAGCTCCAGGATACACCCTGTGTGATTCCAGGGAGGAGGTCCTCATCACTCTTACCTGCTGCTCCACTAGTTTGTGCTTCTTGAGCTGGAATCCTGCACTGCAAGGGAACAGATGAACTAAAGGCAAAGCAAGAACTCAAAACTGTAGAGTCATCATCACCATCAAGTGACAGAAGACAAGACATGGAATTAGTAATAAATAAAATAATAATAATAATGAAATTATGTAGTAATAATAAATGCTTGTCATTAATACGGAATAAGCATCATTTCTTTACTGCAAGCCAAATCCTCTTCTAAATACATATACTTGTTTAATCAGCATAATGACCCTAGTTATTATTATTATTCCTCTTCTATAGGAGAGCAAAAGGAGGAACAGAGGGGTTAAGTAGCTTGTCATAGAACAGAGATACTAAGGGGCAAATCCAGGATCTACACCCAGGCCTGTCTGCTCTAGAACCTCCGCTACCTATTAATGCACTCAATTGCCCCTCAGAGACTTCATTGAGCACCAGCTGTCTACACAAGCTACCTCTTCAACACCCATAGCTCTGCAAATTGAAATTATTACATGTGGAAAATGAGAAAACAAACACTAATTTACTGAGACTGAGGTTAACTGCTGAAGTGACATGCCCAAGGCTATAATGCAAGTTAGTGGAAGAAACAATTTTTCAAACCAAGTCTGTTTGAGCTCTAAACCAAGTCTCCAGTACTCCTCAGTTACCTGGTCTACGTGGATTGAATCCAAATGGATTTATCCGTCTCCAAAACCAAGCTCCCAATCACGGATGAAACATAATCTTGAATGTATAGCATGGTCAGCATCAGGGAATTTAAGTTGAGTCATATTTCTTCTCTGCAAATAGTGTGTAGGCAGTGAAACTGGATTAAGTATGACTCAGGCAAAAATAGTTTTGTATTTCTGACTTCTCTCTGTTCTGATTATTTTTGATGGTAAAAACGTATCAGTTGGAATGACAAATGCCAGCCTCTTATTTAGGGTTCAGGACACTTCTGTGGCAAATGGATCAACGTAAAATACGTTCAAACCAATCTTGTCGGGTGCTGAACAGTGAAAGAAGAGGACCGAGCCACAACCTGCTGAGAATTCTGCTTCAACCAGGTGTAGACAAAGGAGTCTCCTGGGGCAGTTTATTGAGGTTTGTCATGAGCTAAAACTCACTCCCCTGTTCTCTGTACTTCTGGAATTTTGCTTTTGTGCATGGAGACACTATAAGCTTCAGGGACCTCGATAAGCAGTCCGGAAATCTGAGGCTGCCCATATATGTCTTTAAGGCCCCTTGAACGGGGATATATCATGACTCCTTGTGCACATCGCCTCAAGGACTGTGAGGTCTGGGTTAGCGGCATGAAGCGATGCCAACGTGCCTTTCACCAAGCCCCGTGCATTAAGTGGGACATCTACAAACACTGTCACTACCCATCTGTGCCTACCATTTTCACTGTGTACAATTTGTCCTAGAATTGACTCATATTCTGTAGGTTGCTTGAGTAATAATAATTAACAATTCTAAATATTTCAACCCACTTTTCAGATGTTCATGGGTAGTATCCATTTAGTTGTTTTAAAAATAGTCCTTAGGGATAATTGTTTACTTTGAAAATATTTCTCCCAGAAAATTACATGTAATTATGATGACAGGCTTGAGTTCGGGCACTGTCTGTGCAAAATAATATCCAATACATTAAAACCAACATTACAAATAATCCACATTAGCTAAATGGGCAGCTGTGACACATGTTCTCAGAAGATATGTTCTCAGCAGATATTTCTAAACAGCCGAGATTCCCATCTGCCCATCACGGTTGCCGAGACGCTGCCTAGATGCCTAGAAGCAATATGGGCATATTTCCTCTGTTTTAAAGATACATAAACAATCTATTAGGACACAGTGATCTTTTCCTCCCATTTTTTTTCTTTCTTTAATGGAGCAAAGGCTAAAGCAGCTACAGTAGGGGAGAGCAAAGCTCATTTTGTAAATGTGCGCTTTCACTTTGAAAACCTCCTTAAGTTGGGGTTTGGTTGACAAATGCTTGAGGCTACAGACTAAAACTTTGTACAACCAATTCAGAAACAACCAGCCCACATCCTAGGATGAGCTGTAGAGTCTGACGGTGACCTAATGAACACGTACGTGGGAAATGTCTTTGAGGACAGGTCTTGACTGCTGGCACAGCCCAGTCTGTTTGCTGCAAAAAGAAAAGTTCAGGTGGTATTGTTTACACTCACAATTTACTGTTGTGTTTATGTGAGGTGCTAAGAATAGCTCAAAGAAAACAATTCGTTCTCGGCTAAGTCCCAACAATCCTCTAAACTCTCACAGTACTGATGAGGTGAACAGAATCCTTCCTACTAGGACTGGCCTTCACTTTCAGTCCCATCGTCCTTTTTTTTTTTTTTTTTTTTTTTTTTTAAGTGAGTCTATGAATGATGTGAATACAGTGTGCCAATGAATATAATTCAGTGATTGTAACTCAATGAGGCATTTGCTTCATTTCCCTATGGAACGTTCTACAGATCTTTCTCTCCCTCAAGAAACTGATGGAGTTGTACCTGTCAAGAACGACATGCTGCTATGCTTGGCGTTTCCCCAAGTTGTGCTAGGAAGACCTTGAATTTGACTCTGTTATCTTAGCTTGAAATATTTCCACTCTACCATGAAATGGGGCAAACCAGCCAAAGGAGTGGGGAGAGGAGTGTATATATGTTTTGGAAGAAAAAGACAGAGTCTTATCTTCTGCAGTGTGTCACTGGCTAAGATTTTTAACTTAAAAGTACAAGTTCAAGTTCACACCAGATTTCACTTCTTAGAATTATGACTTATTGAGGTCTAGAAAATGCAGATAGCTTAGAAATGAAACTGCTTTTTTTTTTCTGTTTTGCTATCTCGTGGGTCTTAGAGTTAGAAACTCCCCCATCACATGTAGTATTAAACTCTTCCCACACTCCTTCCCAATTTATTCAAGAAATATGTTAGAGGAATAATCTTAAGTCCCTCATTGTATGATAAAGACATCTTTCCACTGTCTGCTCAGTTTAATTCTGTATTTAGAAGAAAATGCTTACCTAATACGACCGCTGAGAGCAGCCTCCTACCTTTGGCTCATCATAGTCACCTGTTTTGGGGAAGCCACTTAGAGGCTTTTTCATAGTGAGCAGGAATCCCGACTGCATCCCAACATCCAACATGTGGTGACCGACAGACCTCAGTGAAGGACATTTTGGAGCTTAGGCACAGAAAACTGAAAATTAACAGAGTGAAATTCATTTAAAATCCTGCGAGCCAATCAATGCTCGGCAGCCTAACGGGACCCAGCAAATATTAAAATATAATAATATGAATGAAGCACTAAAATGGAGAATGTGAAGAAGTCCTGGAAGTGGTTTAGCATAAGATAAATTAGAACCAAGGAGGACAATCAATGACTAAGCTTTAACATCGGGACAACTTCTTAAAAAAAAAAATCTCAAATTTAAGTGACATTTTCAAAGGCAAATGAACTCTCTGCATGGCTGGCAACAAACTGAACATTGATGCTAATTAGAATTGCAGTTGAATGGCTGCCAGCACCCATCTGTTCCACCTTCCCGAAATAGATTTGGATCCCATGCAGCACAACATGTGAGATTTGGTTTGGGCCACGCCATATAGGGACTTTCTAGATGCTCTATGGCCTGAATTTTGTAATTTGGCAGTAAAATGTGTAGGTGTGTATATGGATATATGTACATTATTCTCTTAAAATATAGGCTTGAAAATTCATGCTTTCATGCTATCTTAAACTATTGAAGTTTCATGAAACCAATGTGCTCGTTTAAAAAGAATCATTCACCTTTTGTTCTTCCAGTTTTTACTCCCAAGTTACTGTTTCTAGCATTAACCCTACCTTGGAAAAAAGCCTACCCGCCATTGTTTTGGATTAAGTGTCGCTTGGGAAGCTGCTTTCCCTTCCTGTCCCTTCACATCTCAAAGCAAAGCAAGAACAAAGAAAGGCCATGGGTTCTCAGGAGCCTTCACAACAGCCTTCACAATGGCCAGACGGTAACGCCTTGCTGACGGGCCCCAGCTTCCTCAAGCTTTGTCATCACCTCAGGTTCAGCAGAATCTGGATGATGCTTGTCCGTGTCCTCATTCTCAGTGGACTGCCCGCAGGCTGGAGAGGAGGGTGAAGGGTTGCCTGCTGCCCCGGAGAGCAGGGGCTTGAGAATGCTGTCGGACCAAGGGTGTGAGAAGCAAGGGTTCTAAAGTACCAGCCATCAATCCCCACGCCCGCAAAGATGGCAGGTAGCATGGCAGCAGCTGAGGAATCTGAGATCACAGAGGCAACAGGAAGTGGGAAAACAAATACATATGTGAAGTCAGGTAAAGTGACTTAATTCAGAAATCAGTGCTGCACAATTTCCAACTTTTTATATTCTCCCACCACGTATCTTTCTACTGCATTCTTCCTCTCCACATAAAAATTCTGTACGTACAAGTTACTCAAGTTAACAAAACAAGATTTGACCTCTCCCTGAATAAGCTGGTCATCTCTGGAAGCTATGGAAGAAATGAGAATGGAGCTGGTGTTCATTTAGCACACTGGGAGCTACCCATCATTGGCCCACTGTGTTATTCATTCCTCCGAAACCCCAGGGAGTCGGGTCTCATTACCCTGTTCTTCCAGTCCTAAGACAGAGAATAAGAAACAATAACTGTCCCAAAGACACACAGCCATTGATTCCCCAAACAACATGACTCCAAATCTCCTTACTTCTTCTCCTCTTTCCCTGGTGGGACAGACAGACAGATGTGAGGTGAACTCAGTGGCTGAATGTCTGTTGGCCTTTAGGGCGGCCAGCGTGGCAGCCCTCAAGCCTACTCAGATCGCACAAAGACCATGTGTGAACTACACAGTGTTCACCAAAGATTAGAGTAGCTGCAAATAACTAAAACGAGGGAAATCGCACATCCAAATATCAAGTTCTGGCTTCTCTTGCAAAACTCCTATGCCCATTCATACACTATAAATTAAGCCTTTATGGGCATTGCACATGTCTGAGGTCGAGCTTCACCTCATACCAGGTTGTAAATATGGAATTAGACTGTTTAGAAATATGTAGCCTCTGAGAAGGAAAAATTATGCTAACTAAACAAATGGTCACAATTTTCCTTGCCAAATGCCACTTCGATCACCATTCGTGGGAGAAAGTATCTGCTGTACATACACACAGAGAGAGAGCAGATTGTTAAATGGGAGCCAAACTCTGAAGTGGCTTAGGATCTACTTAATCTTCACTTGACAGATACAATCTGAAGTATTAGGTATTGCTAAGCAGTTGTTGCTGAAGTGTGCCCTTTAGAGGCTCTGTGTAACAGCGTTCATTACTTCTTCTGCCCTGGCAGGAAAATCCACCTGAGAGTCTCAAAGGTGTTTTCTATCCAAGATCTATGGGCCAACATCTCTGCTTCTTACGGAGACAAAATGCCCATTGAGCACTCCTGCACTCAGCAGAAGCTTTGAAATATAATTCTCTGGTTCCAAAAATGTCCAAATGGTAGAATTATCTGATGATTAAGAAGCCTGTCTCCGTGTCAAAGGGAGGTTCATTTCCCATAAGTAAACTCTTGGTGGGCAGGAGGGTATCATTTATAATCCTACACTTAAACATACCAAATTGAAGAGATGCCATGGGAGTTTCTGTTTAACTAGAAATAAAGATGTTTCCTTTCATCTGATAAATGTTAGGGATTTTCTAGGAGCCCATGCTTCTGGCCCCACCCTTGCTGATTTCTGTCTTGTAGTTTTCATATCCTGAACTTACCACTGCCTTTCCTCCAGAGCCCTTTCCAGGATGTTTCATGGAGTTCATGCTTCCTCCAATAGAACACTAACCTCGGGTGTCCATGCATATTCCACTTGGTCAACAGAGGCACATGCGTGATGTTGTGTTTAAGAGCCCAGGATCTGAGACCAGCAGGGCTGGAGGGAGTCTTCACTCTTAGCTAGATGCATGTGGATACACAGTTCTCATATGCCCGAGCTTCCGGAATCGGTAAAATGGGAACAAGTATCTCAGGTGTTTCTTGGGAAAATGAAATGCTATACAGCATGTAAAAACCACTTCCTGTGGGGCCTGGCAACTGGGACTCAGTTCGTTTTCTTTGTAGAGTTGTCAAGAAAACATAAAAAAAAAAATTATGAAATAAAAAAATGTTGACTTCTCTGATTCGAGCTGATGTGGAAACTAATAAAAACTGTGCTTGTTATTTGCCTCACACCCAGAATGCTTTATTTTCCACCTCTGCCATCCACACAAGGTGTTGCAAGAGCACACCTCAAGAAAAGTACAAATTTTTGAAAATAACTTGTAGCCTTGTATACACATTGTGCAAACGTTGCATAAACAGAATATAAAGAAGCAGAAGCCTCCCCACCATGCATAAAAAAGTTTTTAAAGTAGGATTGAAACAGAGGCTCACCTTGAAGACTGTTTAGGATTTCAAGTTAAAGAATATATTCTGTGTATTAATATATTTAATTCAATGGGATCCCCCCCCCCAACAACAATAAAGTCTTGGGTAAAAAACGTCTATACTTGATCAAGTATCTAAAAAAGAAAAAAGAAATTAACGTTACATGCTCTACGTGCTCCGATTAAATAATCGAACCAAATGAGAAGGAAATTACTTACAAACAACCCTTTGAGGATCATAATTTACAGAAGTAAAAAGTAAGGGTGAAGAGGTTAAGTAACTTGCCTGAGGCCATGCAATTAGTAGTCAGTCAAAGTAAGTAGCTGAGGCAGGTTTAAAATCCAATTCTATCTGGCTCTAAAGTTAATGTTCTTTCTACTACATCACACTGTTCAGCCATTCCCCAATGGATTTGCAAGGCCCCCTTCTTCAATATCACAAAGCTGAAATTTGAAGCAAAGTCACAACATATAATTATTCTTCATTCAGAATACGCTGCACATATTTTCAGAAGTCCTTATTTTAAAATATCAACATTCGAGGGCAATGGTTCTCAACTCAGGATAATTTTGCTCTCCAGGAGATATTTGCCAATGTCTGGAGGCATTTTTGACTGCCATGGCTATGGGGAGGGGCATTTTGCTACTGGCGTCTAGTTAGTAGAATTTAGAAATATTGCTTGAGCGACTTAGGGTGTACAGGACAGTGCCTTCCAGCAAAGAAGGATGCCAGTGCTACCAAGATTGAAAAATCCTGATTTGGGAGCTTCCGCTTCATGACAGGTGAAATAGTTTTACTCACTTTCGCATTGTGGACAAACTTTATAAATCAATGAAACATAAGTTGATGTTTTTTTAAAACACTGAAAAGACAGTGAAGAATTGTGGGATCAAAATCTGAACAAAGGGAGTATTCCAGAGAGCTGTGTGTAGCACACAGATCTGTTTTGCCCTGAGGGCATTTACTGATAAGAAGAAAGCTACCAAGTTAAGCTCTGGTTTCCTGGCTTTTGGGGAAGAGAACAAATCCCACGGGCTACTCAACATAGAGAATCAGTTGCATCCTCTTCCAATTTCATCTGGCAGTTAAGGGAGTACACCGAGGGTTACTCTTCACTAGAAATTAATCAGCCTTTGGGCAGACTTGTAGTCCAAATTTGTATCTTCTTAAACTTTAATTTTTATTTACTGTCAGACCAGTAGTGCCTTGGAGGTACATGGCAGATGCTAATGAAAATTATTGCTTCAATAACTTACAGCTGTATTAGGCCTCAAGTTTTCTTAGAAATAATTTTTCAACTACAATGACCATCACACCATCAAAAATAACCTGGTATGTAAGTAACAAATGCCCATAATAAGATGCTCTCAAAATAACAAAGAACAGAAACTCAACATGTTAGGAGAACTAGATAATGGAGTATAAGATAACTGCTCACTGTGAGGGGTGGGCATATCCACAGGTCACCACTATCTGGCTCTGTCCTGCTCCCAGCCCAGGAGAGAATCACACTTGCTCACCTCTTGAAATTAGGAATGGCCATTTATCTTTCTGTCACATTGCCTGACAGTGTGATTTTGGCTATAGCTGTATCCAGAAATTACCCAATTCCACTTTATTCCAAAAATGGCGGGCTACCTGGTAACACTACTTACCCTTTGGCGTTAATGCACAATGCACTGTGACCAGGTCGGAAAGCAGAGTGACTCCGTGGAGAGGAGGGGCGCTGGTTCTCAGACTGCCAGCATGTTGAAGTGTAGAAGGTCATGCTCAGCCTCAGACTAGTCTATCTCCAGGCACTTAGCTTGTCTGCCTCGCTGGCTCTCCAAACAAACCTGATGTGTCTAAATTATCAGTGACTGGAGAGTCCAGACACCAATTAAATGTGCCATGTAGATATTTATGTTTGTTTCTTATCTTCCTAAATAGCCTATAACTCCTCAAAGGAGGAAACTAGTCCTGGTCCAGGCCATTTCTCCTGTAATTCTTGGTTGGGGCACAGCACATAGTAGGCAATATACATTAGGGATGGGAGGGAGAGGCAGTGAACAAATCCCCAAAGAAGAAATCACAGAATGTTCCCAAGAGTAATAGCCATTTAGCCTTGGGATGACTATCTGTGAGGTGCTCCCTTATGATTGAAACCAAAGATTTAATTTTAGGACCTCAAGTATATGCACATCTGTAGGGATGAAGGAAAGCAGACTTTAATACAACCACAGACAATTTTGAGTCTTTGGTTATTAGGTAGAAGGTGTCTGTCACTAAAGATATTATTTAAATGACAATGTTCTCTAAAAAGTAGCCTAAACCCAGGTCTAATTTAAATCTCTAGGAAAGAGAATTCTATAAACAGAGCTGAAAATGGTCTCTGCTTTGCGTGACCGGGTTTGCCCAGGGACACACTGTTGTTCTGTGTGGTGTGAAGAGACCACAGAACCATTTAGGGCAAGGAAACAAATGTTGTCTCTTGAAATCTTCTCCTTGTGAGGTCTACATCAGAAATGTTAGCTTTTTGGTGAATCTTTCCTCTGGAAATATCAATTATTTTGTTGAGAGATTTGTGAGATCTCTTTTATATGAACTTCCTCTTATTTGACAGTGAGTTATTATGCAATTTAATGTGTTGAATGTATTAATTATACGAGGTTCCATTCATCTCCGGCCATAGGAGGCCACTACGCTTGAGTAATTGATGCTTCATATCAAGAATTATGGGTTAACCTTATATTGTATATAACTCATACCTGGAGACACAGATATTGTTAAATATATGGAATATTTTTCTCCCTTTTTCCTTTCACAGATAGAGAAATGCTTCATCATTTGTAGGATGGAGAGCTCTCCTTCAGGTGATGTGCTGGAGTAAGGCACAGCTAGCTACACACCTAGCTCTAGGGAAGAAAAGCTGTTGGAAGATGAACACTATGTCTCTTATAACAATTCCTGGGCCTCCATTCAGGGAGAAAAAATATAAAAAGAACAAGAGCTCCTCACCGAGAGCAGCCTCAGAGGTCATCTGCTTCCGAGCTTGCCAGTGTATATAGCAATTGGGCCAGGAGGTATGTAGTCTGTTACCTGTTTTTTTCCAGGAGGAATATGTAGAACAAAGTAAAAATCTGTAGCCATACTTGGATTCCTAGGTTCCTTGAACACTCAAAGTTTGGAAAAGATTATTAGTTTCTTTCTTTTTTTTTAAACTTAAATTCATCTATAACACCTCTATATTTATTTCCTAGAGTTGTTGTAACATAGGACCACAAACTGGGTGGCTTGAAACAACAAAAATTTATTTTCTTACTGTTCTGGAGACTAAAAGTCCAAAATCATGGTTCTGACCATGCTCTGTCAAAAGGCTCTTGGGGAGGGTCCTTTCTTGGGTCTTCCTAGCTTTTGGTGGTCGCAGGTATGCCCTGGCTTATGGCAACAGCACTCCAATCCATGCCTCCAGCCTGGAGATCCCTCTGTGTCTGTGGCAAAATTTCTTCTTACAAGGACACCAGTCACGAGGGACTTAACGGCCTGTACCGCTCCAGTATGTCCTCATCCTAACTTAACCAATCACATCTTCAAAGACCCTGTTCTCAAATAAATTCACATTCTGTGGTTTCATGGGTTAGGATTTCAGCATATCTTTTGGGAAGACATAATAATTCAACTCATAACAACCCCCAACCAGCAACAGACAGAATCACTTGGACTCTTGCTTTTGTTTTTTTCAATTAGCTGAACATCAAGCAGTCTCTATGGTTTCCTCAAAGAATGGGCTCGTGGCCAGCTGCAGGCGGAGAGGGATACACAATTCGGTGGGGCACTCATGCAAATAAGAGAGTGCTCCTGTCCAATTTCAACTGGAGTAGAAAAGTTTCCTTAAGGAGACAGTGACGCGAAAGAAATGCAAGGAATAGAAACCCCAGAGATGATGTGACCTTAACATGGAGAGCTCGGAGATGGCTGGCCCTGCATGCCGGGCCTCTCACATGCAAGCAGAAACATTGCCACCATGTCAAACTCACACCTCGCAGTCTCATGTTATCCAGCACTGTGTAGTGTTTCCTCTGGGAATGCATGGTTGGAAGCTGCTCAAAGCCTCCACAGCAATAGGGTTGGTTGCCTAAGCATAACAGGGAGGGAAAGGGGAGGTAGCGGTGATTGATGGTGGAAACAGTGGCAATAATTTTCTCCCACAAAAATAGCCAAGGGGATATCAAGGAGATTAAAGGGGAAATGCCATTCACTGAGGCAGAGATCAAAGGTTACTTCACTTAATCCTCACAATAAGGGGGTTTGCTTTCAGGCTATACAGTTGGAGTCATGTAATGGCCCTGGTACATATTGCAAATCACAATTTGCAACTTTTGGCCATTTTTTTCTCTACTGAAGCATAGTGGAGGGTGGGTGGGATTGAAGAGATGACATATTCAATAAATTTAAAGGACATCTAAATTAAAGAGGACATAAGCAAATGGGTTTCAGAGACTCCCCAAAGCTGATGAAAAAAACTTTTGCCACTTGGGCCAGTCACTACACAAGATGCACAATCGCTTGCATTTAGTGTCCACACCAAGAATTTGCCTCTTCTTAGGGCTCTTTTTCAAACAATCGTTCTGTGGTTCTTTTTAACTTCATTTGCATCTTTCTTTTCTTTTCTTTCTCTCTCTCTCTCTCTCTCTCTTTTGAAAATGTCATTGCTTTTTCTTTGCTGGAGAATCATTTAAAATCCACCCACTCGCCTATCTATGTGTTGGACAAGTTACATGGAAACTTCCTCCTCAGAGCAATGTACAAAGTACACTTGTGCTATTTCAGTTCTGAAGAGAAAATATATCTACTGTCTTTTTCTAGAACAAAAAAGAATAGGAAAAAATGAGCAAGTGTGGTAAAAGGTATTTTAACTTATCATGAATGAGAAATGTTGTAAATACTCTCAAGTGAGAGAGCACAGAATGGACATGTTCCTTGCCAGGTCACATTTAAACAGTTAGTTCATACCTAGAGGATTATCCAAGTTGTCACTGACCTTGGCAATGAGACAAGAGTAACATTTTTTAAAGGATAAAATGTTCTTGAAAAATATCCCAGAAGGATCAGATGGATCCCTACTTTGTTTTCATCACTCTCCATAGTACTTTGCCTATTTCTCTTCCTTAGCCAAGAAATAGGGAGTCATTTAAAAGAAAGGTAGGAAAAATGTGATCCCTGACTCTATTTCCATGTCTTGGATTACTATTAATACTTAATAGAGTCATCATAGAAATAATCTTCTAAAAGTGTGCGTGTATTTTACTTCTCTTGAGTTTGAATGGTAGCAAAAGACTGTAAATAAAGAACAGAACAAGCCGCAAAATTCTGAGCTTAATCCATTGGGAGCAGTTTTTTTGTTGTTTGTGTTTATTTTAATGTCATTGATCCCATAGACCTGTCTTGTTCACAAGAGAAAAGATTTCATGGAATGAAATAAATGAATGAATGGTTAGTTCAATTAAATAATTAATGAATACATAGGTGAATAAGAATATATAAAAATACAAACATTTTTAAAGTTAAGATTTTTCCTTCTTTGTAGATAATGTTCTAAGTTTGAGGGGTTGAAAAGTAATGTTTTAAGAGAATTCATGATAATCTTGGGTTGCAGTAGCATTCTAAAATATCATGTCCTAGAAATATACAAACTGAGAAATCATATGGTCCCCATAGATTTTTTTTAAGGTGAAAATTTAGTTTTGAAATTCAGAAAATCACATGACTCTCATTAGTGAATTGATTTCTTTGGATCCTTGCCGAAGGATCCTTCCATTCATTTTTCTTTTCTAATTTTTGTCAGGCTTTGTCAAAGCAAGAGATTTCGTGTTTAATAACAAAACAGATTAGGGGCACCTTCATGACTCAGCCCTGATTTCAGCTCAGATCATGATCTCAGGGTCATGGGATCGAACCCCTATTTGGGCTCAGTGCTCCACATTCAGCAGGGAGTCTGTTTGAGATTCTCTCTCTCTATCTCTCTCTGCTCCTCCTCTACATGCTCTCTCTCTCTCTCTCTCTGCCTCTCTCTAAAATAAATACACAAATCTTTAAAAAAAAATAACAAGGCAGATTAGTGGCCACCAAATGATAGTTGCACTTAGAACCACTCAATTATTCAGGATGAATAATTACAAAAGGGTGTTTATTTGATTAAATGAAGCCAGTTGACTGAAAGGAAAAGACAAAAAGAATGAAGTGGACAGATGCTTAAATTTTAGTTATCCGGAATATTGAGAGACACCCTTAGGGTCTCAACAAGTAGACAAATTGCCTCATTATTACCATCCAAGACAGGTGAATGAAAGAAAGGTGAGCTTATACAAATGAACTTTGGAAGTTTTTTTCAGTGAAGAAAGACAGATTCTTCAGACTAGATGCATCATCTAAGTGTCCCACAGAATAACTTCATTCCAGAAATGTATTTGTCAACTATTTATGGAGTTGTGTCAGACACGGTAGTGATACAAGTGACTAAGAAGCAGGAGTGAAGAAAGCTAAATCCCTGATTTTATGAAGTTTTCATTCCAGTGAGTAAAAAAAGCCTAGCATTTCTCTGTGAAATTCTAACACACCACAGCTAAAGATCCTAGAACATTCCAAAGAGAAAAAATAAAATTATGAAAGGGTAATGATTTCGTTGGCTTTTGGATTCTTTTCAACATCCCCAAGTACTTGAAGATATTGGAGAAATGCCTTCAATACTCTGAGGGAAAATAATTTTGAACTGAAAATTCTATGCCTAGCTAAAATAGCACTGAATGATGAGCTCCGCCTTCAGGATTCCACAGGAATTCAAGATTGTAAAAAACACTCCTTCTTCCTTCCTGCTGCCTTTTTCATTCAGTCTGAAGGCTTCCCTGTACCGGACCCTAGAACTTTTCTAAAAGAGATGCCATAGCATTTTGTGTTCTTTTGCCTATTAAAGAACAGTCTTTAGGAATTATGTATTAAAATGTGAAGTCTCAGAGTTCTATTTCATACCCAGAAATTTCTCTCCCCCATCCTACTCCTCTAGCTCCCTTACCCCACCTCCCAGCAATTCAACTCTGACTCAGGCATGAACTTAGGGAGCAGGTCAGGAACAACATCCTCATTTCCCCTCTCTCCGCATTCTTCCTCCTGTGACAAACACCCCTGATCTTCTGAAAACTCCAGATTGAGTAAAGAAAACCAAAGTGGGGTGATACTGCCTGGTAACAATGAGTGTTGCTTCCTGAATGCCATAGACTATTTCTCTGTTCACATTAGTACAACATTTATATGTGCTTTTATGAAGAGAACCAGAAAGCTAACTTGGTTTGGTGAACTTCACCAGTTTGCCCACACAATATATCAGAGCAACCCTAAATTCTGGTGTGGGGCTTTACAGTTTGGAGAGCCTTCATATTTGCACTCACTTGACCCACACATCCCTATGAAAGCGGCAGACCAGATCTTCTTCTTTTTGTATTGTAGAATAGATGACTGAGCTCTCAGCTGGCTCTATGACCAGCCAATAGCCACAGGTCAGTATAGAGCAGAGATTTAGCTCTGCACTTTTGCCCTGAAGACTGCTCTTTCCATTTCACAAATTTTCCCTCTTTTCACCTGATAGACTTGGTATCATGTCAGGATTTTCCTTCATTCCAGTGTATTAGTGAATCTCTAAGTGGGCTTACCAGTTACACTCAAATCCTTTGAGAAAAGAAAACATTAATCTCTGCTGTTCTTTCTTTCATGGTTTGAAGAAATAAATGCCTCAAAACTTCTTACAGATGCAGTAGAGCATAGCATGTTCAAGTACAAAATGTGCTTTTTATGGCATGTACAACAATGCCCAGGATGTAACAAGTCTTTCGCCTACATGTTAACTCTAAGGAATTACACGTTTTTGCTTTCTTACTCAGGGTATATTTGAGTAATAATATTTATTAGGTGTACAAAGCACAATGTTCTTTACATGAGCGACTCACTCAATCTTCACCACAACCCTATGAGGTACTATTACCACTCTCAACTTCCAGACAAGGGAACCAATCAAGGCACAGAGAAGATAAGTAACTTCTCTACATCACACAGCTTGAACCCAGCCAACTTGGCCTCATAGCCTGCAGTCTACTCTGAAGTGGTTCCATTTTGTCAGCTCTCAACTCATGCTTTGCTAAGACTATGTCTATATGTTAAATCAGATAATTATGACAATTTTCTTACTAATTCATCTGACTTGCTGAGGGATTACTGAGTGATCTTGTGAAACCATGAAATAAACTTGGGTCTTTCAGAAGGTGTCACATCACCAGCCCTCTTACATCATTACCACCTTTTCTTATTGCACAAAATGTCAGAAATGTACAGAAATGGAGCCTATGAGTCAAAAGAATCTGAGACATTATTCAACTCAACATCACCCCATTATAAGAATCTTTACTACAACCTTCTTGTAGCATCTGGCTGCTGCTGTGGGACTCTGGAAAGATGGAGACCCCTCATTGTAGAGGTAGATCATTCCATGGCTAGACCATTTTATTGAAAAAAAAAATCCTTATAATGACTCATAATTTTCTCCCCTATAACTTCTACATCTCTTCCTAGTTCTGCTCTGAAAATGTGAAAATAAGTGTAGTCTTATTGCAATATGACAATTCCACAAATGGAAGCCCAGGATGGCCTGACCTCTAGACCTGTTGATCTTCCTACAAATGTACCAAGTGTGATCCTCCATATCTACAATGCTGGATAGTCACAGTTGTCCAGACACAACAAGAACTCTTTTGTACAAAGTAGTGCCACACTCTTTTCTACATAATTTTATGTATTAGTCCTCCATTAAGACATGTTAAGTGGAATTAGTTATCTTGTTGGCCACAATCTACCACTGACTAATGCTGATCTCAGAGGGTGGTTTTTAGAATGAAATGACTTAATGACTTATAACGAATTAGCTCAGGGCCCAAGAAACAGGAATAACTGGTGGTTAGTTTTAGTATGACTTAAATTTCTTAATTTGGAATTCTTTCACCAAGCTGATCTTCCAACAAATTAAATTTGCCTGACATTTTGTCATTCTGAAATGCTGTGGGTATGCCTTATATGGCTTCATCTGAGCTGACAGCTAAGACATTGAATCTGCCAGGGGACGTAAGCAAGCATAGAGGCCTGCTCTCAGGGAGGTTCTCATGATGCCATGCTTCTTTCTTGAAAGTGTCAGTGGTTAATGGGCTTTTCATGTTTGGTTATGTGTGAAAGAGGTGAGAAAGAGAAACAGCATCTTATAGAAAGAGAAGACCAGATGCCATAGAGGTTGGGCTCAGCTGGGGGAGGACCTTCTAGGAGAACCTACCCTCCCTCACATTGCTCTGGTTTTAGCACATCACTGATGTCAATGTATCTGTGTGTCCACACGTGTGTGTGTCTGTGTGCACATGTACATGCATGCACACATATCAGAAAGAAAAATATATTGAAAACACTTGAGCTAAGGTTCAATTCAAAAAGCTAAACAACAACCAAGAGAATAAACCAAAAAGAACAGGAAAAAATAAAGAAAAAGAATGCAAAAAAATGGAATGAGATGAATGGCAGAACTGAATCAGTTTTCTGAAAAGAACAAAGGTAGACTAAATCCAAATGAGACAGATTAAGAAATAGTTGCAAGATTAAAAATATAGAGAAATAAAACCAAGAATAACTAAAAATCAAACAAATATTAAAATAATATTTGTTTTTGCTGCTACCATTCAATTTGTGAACCCTGAAATGATGCATGAAATTCCCAAGGTCACCCCTTGAAGAAAGAATCAAGATCAGCAAGAGCCACATCTTCTACGGCTGCCAGGACAGAGGAGAGAGGAAGGTTGTGTCTTCCTACATTGCTCTCTGCAGCGGAAGGTGGAAGATGCTCCTCATTAAGTTTCACAATCTAAGGGGGGATCCCTAAAATAAAGAAGAGGTGCAGGTATAGCACAGAATGAGAAGGGCAAATGTCTAGCACTTTCTTTTTGACAGCTCGATATCCATGTAGGTAATTTATCCCATATTTATACTCAAAAAAAAAATATAGTCCCTAACTAGAATACAACTATGCCTTATACTAAAACCAAAACCACATTTATGTCCTTTCACAGAGAAATAGATCCAAAAGTTATGAGTTACTATATCTGACAGATTCTGAACAAGTGTGTGTCATAAAAAAAAAAAGTAACAGGAAAACCAGTCCCAAATGGAGCTGCTTATGCTAAGCCCCACATTACCAAACTAAAACAACTAAATTACAGTTTTAGCTGTCCCCAGAATGGAACCTTAAACCAGCCAGTCAGGGAATCTCTTGTTAGCACTAGTCAGGGAACACCCCCCCACCCTGCCCCACAGACCCCCTGTCATCCCCTGAAGGAAAGTTATCTTGTAGTAATCAGCCCACTCTCTTGCCTACTCTAACTTTCCATTCTCCCATTAAAAGTATTTTATTTTGGCTCCTCAGAGCTCCCTTCTACCTGTGAGACTGGAGGTTGCCCAATTCAAATGGACTTTTGCTCAAATGAACTTCTGAAATTTCTAATACTCCTCAGTTTATCTTTTCACATTGAACAACTAGGATGTCAAATTCCTCCCCAAATTGCACAGTTCTCTTGTTTTTGACAGTCTGCCATAAACTCAGTAGTAGTCCCCAAACAATAGTGGAGGGACTGAGAGGAAATATAAGGGGAAATAATTAAAATGTGTAAATACTACCCCCTCCAAGTGCTCTGACATTCACTGTGCGAGATCCTGCGTGTCTATGAATCCAACAGACACTGTGATTTGATGATCCACGGGATCAAAAGGCGTGTTTTGATTTTTGGCTTCATCAGCTTTTTGATAGCATTTGCAAAGTCATTTGTTAGCTTGGTCTTTGAATTTCCCTGGGGTATGATCTGCCGTCTGAGTTGAGAATTTAGAATATTAAGCTACCCATTTTTCTTCTTTAATCTGCCCTGTGCCAGTGGAAGCAGTCACTCTAACTCATGGGGTGAAATTCTGTGCATCCTTCATATTCTTCTACGGTAGTAGAAATGGCTTCCCCGGAAGCTTGCTTGAAACCATCACCTCCCTCTAGTTAATAATGCAATTGGTGCTTTTATCTCAGCATTCCAGGTGCTGCAACATTCTCTCCCCTGACTAACAACGGGGTTTTGGGGATCCCTCAGCCCCAACTGAGCACTTCCACATCCTGCAAACAGTCCAACCTCCCCACCTCCTCCGTGTCACTCTGTAGGGTATCACCGATAAGCCCCACGTCTGGTACTATTTCTGTATTAGGCAGGATTCTTCTTACAAGCCAAAGAAACAGCTCTGGCTAATTTAAGCAAAAAAGGTTAATTACTGGCATCATTTCAGACAGCTCTGGAAGCTGGAAAATCCACCACAGGAATGGACAGGAACTCAGGGAACAACACACAAAGCCAAGAAAACCACGTGAATAGTTTGGTTAATACGGGGGACCTTGGACACTAGATGGCATAGCTCTGGTTTCACTCCTGCTGTTCATTTCTTGTCCTTATCTGCCTGTGTGGGTCACCAAGGAAAAGGGGAAAGTTGCTTTCTCGGCTTCAGTTTCTGTAGAGGGTTGGTGGCCCCTGCCCCCAGCATGAGTCACTCAATTCTCCAAACGGGGGATCGAATGACACGCAAGCACCACACCGTCGTCGCCTGGTCTAGTGCTGTACTGCACCCATGTGTCACTGGCAGAAAACTTACTCCCATGCGAGCGTTCTCAGCTTCTCTACCTCCTTCCCAAAACATTTGTGTTTTTACACTCTAGTTTCTTAGAAATTTGTCATGATAGGTTAATAGGTGAAGCAGAAAATTGAAAGAAGCCAGGAGGGTAAACTGATGTACCAAAGAGCGAAAGAACTGACCAGAGAGAAAGGGTGAGGACAGGAGATGGGAGTCAGACGGGTGACATCATTTCTTGAAGGGTGGGAGGGAGAGAGAGAATAGAGAATTGGAACCAAATATTTGGGGAGAGGAAAAGAAGGCAGACAGTTACCATGAGAAGGACACTTTCTCTTCCTTTCTTTCTTTCTTCCTTTCTTTTTCTTTCCTTCTTTCTTTCTCTTTCTCTCTCTCTCTCTCTTACAGGCTCCATGCCTCCCAGCATGCAGGGCTTGAACTCATGACCCGGAGACAAGACCTGAGCTGAGATCCAGAGTCGGACACTTAACTGCCTGAGCCACCCAGGTGCCCCGTGGAAGCTCTTGAAGGAGGGAATCTTCAGGCTCTTGGGAATGTAACATCATCTTTTCAAGAGATTGCATAAAGGCAAAGTTATTTTTCATGTTTTCTCTTTCTTATTTATTTTCAGAGATGTAGTGATGTGTCTTTCTGATGAGATAACAAAAAGGCACAGGTTTATTAGTGTTAACATTTAAACCCCCTTCGTCCTATTTAGTTGCTTTGAAGTTGATGCCTACTTGGTCTGAAATGTGATTCTTTTCATGGAAGCCACGTGTTCTTGTAGTCTCTTGACAGCTCCAGACACTTTTCTGGGTGATGTCTTTTTTTTTTTTTTTTTTTTTTTTTTTTTTCAGCAAGCTGCCATTACCCTGGAGTTGCAGGATGCTGTTCAATTCCTACTGCAATATTATGTTTCTTATTGCACTGGTGTCTCATTTCACTTCGCTCAATCTCAAATGGAAGGAAATCTAGCCACACTCTGGACACGGGTGAAACTTTAACTGCTGCCTGGTTCGGGGACACTAAAAACTGATAGAGGTCTTGGTCTTGAGAAATGTCAAGCCTGCCCCACCGTGCCACCCCTCCCCCCAAACAGAGCTCTTCCCTTGCATGGACTCCAGCTCTTGCATGGGATAAACCATAGCCACTTAGCCTTTTCTTCCATGTTTTTGACAATTGCATTTGCCAAATGTTTTTTAAAAGGTGGTTCTCAGGAGTGGGGCCCGGGGCACTGTCTGAGTGAGAGGTGAGTTTTTGAAGTATTCTAATTGATACACACCAATTTTTTTTTTAATCTAGGGAATTCATAGTATTACAAGTCAAAAGCACGGTGGCCCTCCAAAATTACTAAGGATCAGTCTAGTGCATTCACAACTGATTGAAAATTTTTCATAATTCTAAAAATGGTTTGATCGTGACTCTTAGTTTTTCATATTATGTATTCTCTGTGCCTTCCTAAGTAGTTCAGTGGGTCTTTAGAAGAGAAGATATTGGGTCCACTGAGACAGCATTTGAAATGGCCTCATTGATGATGATTTATTTCCATATCACCCTCCTCCCAGATAGAAAATGAATCTATTGAGAGCAGGGATCGCATCTCACTTTTCCTTGTGGTTCCAGCACCTATAACAATACGTGGCATAAAGAACACATGTGATAGATGTGGTGTTGAGTATACATGCAACGTACTAGCCAGCAGATTTCCAAACCAAACTTTTTGTCTTCATTTCCTCATCTCCCTCTTTTCGCTACTGCCTGACTTGGGTCCTCACCTCCCAAATGCCCAAGCTTGGAAGGCACCTTGCCAAAGGCACCCTCCTCCTTGCCAAACCAACCACCTTCTTTTCAGTTCTTGGCCATGTGAGGATGCTGTGATGACTGTAGTTGATGGCCATTCCCTCCTCCTTCCCATGACCTTCCTTTGGTTTCTTTTTTTTTTTTTAAGATTTTATTTATTTATTCATGAGAGGCACAGAGAGAGAGGCAGAGACACAGGCAGAGGGAGAAGCAGGCTCCCTGCAGGGAGCCCGATCCCAGAACTCCAGGATCACGCTCTGAGCTGAAGGGAGACACTTAACTGCTGAGCCACCCAGGCATCCCATCCTTTGGTTTCTGACACCACTTCTGCTTGGTTCTTTTTTCACCTCATCCCCTTTCCCTAACAGCATCTCTGCTGCTCAATCTCTTAATTTTAGAGCTTTTGGGTCTTTCATGCTTGGTCCTCTGCTCTTCCTGCTCCCCTTTCTGTTCAATACTCTTTGCCCAAGCAAGAGTATTGTTTCTTCCCGGCACTTCAGCTCTCATTTAAGAGAGATCCCACTGGATCCTGATGCTCCTTCTAATCTTTATGAGCTCCGCCTCTATCCTGAACCCCGGGTTTGTATTCCGCACAGATTTTTTTAACCTGGATGCTCCATTGGAACAGCACTCACAACATGTCCCAAACCAAGTGTATCACTCGCCCCAGGACCCCCCAAATTTCCAGAGCTCCCTTCCCTCCAATGTTTAAAATGTAGTGAATGGCATTTCTCAATCCTCATAGGTTTCTGAACCAAACCTTGAGATCATCCTTGATTATTCTTCTGTCTTCTACTACTACCATCCTCACATCCAAGTTCTTACTGGACTTAGTCAAGTATACCAATCTTTCCTCAGATGTGCCCCTGATTTCCATCCCAACACCACTGCTTTCCCTCAAACCTACATCCTTTCTCTTGCTGTATAATCCACGACTCCAACACATCTACTCCATATACCATCAGAATCATAATTCTGATCTCAGTGTATCCCCTCCTGCAGTATATAGTCTAAATCTTGGAGTATGACACCAAAAACTCTCTATAACATTTTGAAGTAGATCTTACCAGCTGACCTACACCATCCACCCTGTTGGTGTGCAGCCTTACCCTTCTCTGACCATTCTGTGGTCTCTCGCACCCCTGTTCTGTGTACCCAGTGGTGTCTGCATTACCTAAAATGACTTGTCCTTGCCCTTCCCTCCCTCGCTAATTCGCAGGCCCAATATGAAATTATTCTATAACTTTAGCCTTGGACCTTCCTCATAATTCATGATTTCACCACATCCCACTATCTTTTTTTAAAGCTGCTGACTAAGATTTCAACATAAGTCTGTATTTCCAGTGTGGCATTGCAACATTCATCATTCTGTGGCTATCCCTGAAATACTGTGGGTACGTGAGAAAGTGGAGGAAGCGTTCTCAAGATTTCAACACAGTTGAGTTTTTCTAACAATATTTGCCAAAGCTCTGCACCTTCATTTGCTGACTAGACCTCCTTTCAGCAAAGGGCTAGACAAGAAAATAATTTTGAATGTAAATCACAACAGTTATTTCCTTAGAATTTTTAGCCTGACAACTCTTATGTAAAGTGAGATATAAACTCCATTGGAAACACTGGAATCCAGGCTTAGAGTTGCCCTAATGTGGACTCAGAGTCTTCACCTAAGGAAAGAATGCTGACAAATCTCTTGTTTGCCTCCACCTGGAATTTTTTGAGGAAATATTTAGCTTACATACAAAAGGGTTTTTTTTTTTTTTGGAATGTCTATGTGGGTACTATAATTCATTAATTCAAATATAAAGGGAATTATATTTCATATCTACATCTGATATACCAAAATTACAAGCACATACTCATAAGGTTTTCAAATTACCCTTCAAAACTTCCCAAGTCAATAATAAATCCTAAAATTAATCATAAGTGACATAAGTATGGGATATTTTTTAAAGGTAATATCTACTTTCAATCTGTAATTTCAAAAGACTTTAAATGCAACTAACCTGGAAATAATAACTCATTTATTGATTTCACATTAACTTATACATAGCTGGTTTTAGATCCTTCCAGGTGACATGTGTTAATACAAAAAGGCAGAGGATGTGGGAGAGATTAGAGTCTTTGATATGGGTAAGGAATATCACATGGAAGGGAAACCAGGAGAGTCTTTTTACTTTTTAAAATTTTATCTTTAATTTTTTTTTTTTAAGAGAGAGAGCACATGTGGACACGCACACACGGGGATGGGGGGGGGGGCGGGAGGAAGGGACAGAGAAAGAGAGAATCTTAAGGATTCTCTATGCCCAGTTTAGAGCCTGACTCAGGGCTCAATCTCACAACCCTGAGATCATGACCTGAGCCGAAATCAGGAGTCGGGTGCAAAACTGACTGAGCCCCCCAGATGCCCCAAGAGAGTATACTTTTATCTGAAGAACTTCTGCTGCAGACCTGGCTACTACACAGTGCGAGAGGTTTGACCTATAAGGCATAAACTCTAGGTGACTGGAAAGAAAAGATTCTGGTGCATTCCAGGCCTTGACCATGTCATTATATGATAAGTAGGGACTTGTGAGTAAGTATTTCTTCTTTGTTCAGCGACTTGTGCTCACAGTTTTTCGTGCTTTGCTAATGTGACTCTGGAACTCTGACATTGGCTGCATCTACACCAGTATCACTAAATTTAATTCCAAGTGCAAATCTGGAAAGTATCCTCTAAGGAAGGAAAAGAATCCAATCTTTTAAAGTGTTTTACCATATTTCATAATATCCACTACATATCACACCCTGATTTACTTATGGCTGTGTTCCAGGCTTAGACAATACATTGATTTGATTATATTTGAATTTTTGCTGAGACTCAAAAGTTCCAGTTTTTGATCTCCCATTCAGTAGTCCAAAAGTGTCCTGTTCACCCAAAAAGGGTGAATCTAAAACTAAACTGTAGTACTCCTATGATAATTCATCATCCACAAGGAAAATCTACCTTTTTTGACCTTAGGATTTTATTTGAATCCTGACTCCCGCAGAAAGTTAAAATAAGGGAGGATCTCATGGTTGAACAGGGCACACTCCACGCCTGCAGTGATTTGCTGAACCCTGATTTTGGAAGCAATGAGGCAATTTGCAAGTCAGAGGGAGTCAAATTATTAAGTTGGCTAAAGATTCAAACCAGTCCATGTTTGTCACAAATCTGTCAGTGAACTCTATGCTCAACACATTTTCCCTGTCTCTAGATTATAGTTACTCCAGCTGCCTTATGTTAAGTAAGGAGATCAAAGAAGACCTGGCCTTAAAAAAATCTCCCCTGAAAAATCTCACCGCGTGAGGCTGATTCAATCTGTATTTAATTAAAATCCTAATGGTAATGATAATAGTTCCTATCCTGGGAAGGTCAAGTACGTGCAGGTAATCTTTCTACCTCTATCCCCTGTGTCTGTACATGTTGGTGAGGAATCAGCCAATACCTTTGCTTAGGGTTTTCTAAGATTTCAACCACTTCCCCACCTCCTACTTTCACTGAGACAGTCGACTCGTAACTAGCATTTCATATGTTCAAAGACCTCTGTGGTGCTTTGTGAAGGTTCTAAAATGGTTCACTCCTTTTCCTAAATTTTAAAAACAATCCAAAGAGCTATATAGTCCAACACCTATCAGCTAACAGTAATATATTCTAAATTGAAAAAAAAAACAGCAAAGTCAAATTGATGTTATAACTTTGAAGTAAAAACTACAAAAGCACAACTAATCAACAGTATGTTCTTTTTTTCTCTGTCTTCATACTAGCACAAAGGAAAAAAGTTCTCCATGAACCTGAAACCAACACATAATTTTTGTAAAGAAATGCTTTTACACAAATCATGGAAAACGTTCATGGTTAATCCTTTGCCTTTGGTTGCAAAATAATATGAAGAATAAGGTTCTTTCATGACTACTAAGTAGTCATTTTCTCCTAACATTTTCTTTTCCCATCAACCATCTGTGGAAATCCCTCATCTCGTCACTGTAATGAATAAGCATAAGTAAGACGACTGACTCATCTCAGATCTAGTCAACGGCTACGTAACAGAGAAACTCATTCGTATGTTAGCAGAATCCACACTCAACTGAGAAACATGAGTCTTGGGTTCTAGTGGACTTCCCCTAATTACCTGGATGATCTCTGATAAACCACCTAAATTCTCTGGTCTTCATCATAAAATAGTAAAGTCTAATCAGTGACTGTATCATCATATGCACTACTCAGGGAGATTTTAAATATATGCATATCCCAAACTAAACACATCAATGGAATAAATAAAGGGAACATGAACAGATCCAAATAGTGGCATATATTTATTTTATTTTAAAAAGCGGCATTTACAACAATGGGGAAAAGATGATATTTAATATGTTACATTTGGGTGATCGATAATCTCTTAATAACTTATTTGTGTCCCTCGCTTACATACGAGATCAAAATAAATTTCCTAAGCACCCACAAATATCAATTTAAAAAAAAAACATAAAATTTTGGAATAAGGTATAAAAAATGGTTTATCATATCTGTTTATCATAGCTGTGTGGAAAGACCTTTTCTAAGTATGCCATAAAACAACTTTGGTTTTATAGGACATGCTGATGCATTTGGTACGTAATAATCTAGCAATGCCTGGATAAAACCACAGATAAAGTCAGAAGACAAATATAAAACTGAGATAAATATTTGCAACACTTATCACATAGGGTTATTATCACATAAGTTTTCTTTAAAGTTTTTTTTTTTTTTAATTTAAGTAATCTCTCCACTCATCGTGGAGCTCAAACTCATGACCCCGAGATCAAGAGTCACGTGCTCCTCCGACTGAGCCAGGCAGGTGCCCATAGGGCTTCTTTAACATGCAGAGAGTGACAAATCAGTAAGTAAAAGATAAGTATTTTATTTTTAAGTAGATAATAAAAAAGATAGAGTACACAGAAAAGACTACACAAATGGCTTTTAAAATATGAAGTATACCTAATCTGCCTCAAATTTCAGACAACACTTCTGGAGTTAAAAATTGAAACACTATCATCTGAGTCCTTGTGGTTTTTAAAGAAATTCTGTCAATAGATTCTAGGTTGAAAACCATTGACTTAGACATCACCTAAAATCCACTAATCTCAGAGGTGATGTATGGTTAGTCCTTGTCTGTCTTCGATCCAACCGAGATTCTACTCTGCCATTTTCCCTACCTGACCTACAAACATCCAACACTGTCACAATCACATGAGCACTGCGCTTCCTTTCTTTAACCACAAGGCCAGACGCCGCTGGGGGGAAAACAGTCATGTATTAGGATTGAAGCTTGTTCAGATTTGTGCTTTCCAAATCTGTGGCCTCCATTACACTCTTCAAGACTTTTTTTTTCTTTTTGGACTTTCCCTCTCACATTCACTTCAGCTTTTTATCCTAAATGATTTCCACTTCCTTACTCCTCCTACTCAGACTGTGGCTTCTTCATATTTACCAGATGACCTTATCTCCTTAGCTCACAAAGGAAATAGAGTCATTCCTTCATTTCCCTGACCAGTATTCATTCCATCCCCAAATACAAATTTCCTAGCATTCTTATGTACCTTTTTCTCCTTCATTCTGGTGTCAGAGGAAAATGTGTCTCTTCTGTACAAAAGATAGACTTTTATCTATGTTCTTAAGCCCAGAGCCTCCTTCTATTTAGTGGATGCTGCATAATTTTTTTCTCTTCTCTGCATTATATGGTCAGCCTTTTCCACTACCTTCTCTTCCAACCCAGTGGTTCTCAACAGAGAATAATTTTGCCTCCCTCCCCAGTCAATGTCTGGAAAAAGTGTGATGGTCACAGTGGCATCTACTGACGTCCAGCACGTAGAGGCCATGGGTGCTGCTAAACATCCTATAATGCACAGAATCTTCCACCCCTACCCCCACCACACCTACACACAATACAGTGTTACCTGGCCCAAGATAGTGTCAAGACTGATAGGTCCTGTAGCCTCTAGACATATTTCTGTGTTTCCTCCTTCCTTCCTCCCACTCTCCCTTCCTATCTTCTTTCCTCCTATTTTTCTCTCACACAAACATATACACACACAACCACATTTTAAATACATTCCTCCTTCACCCTTCACCTCCCTCTAAATATTCTTATATTTCTCTTCCTTTTTTCTCAGCCAAACATTTTTTTAAAAATGACCAAATGATATCACTTGCTTATATCTCCACCACTTAAGGCAGTCTGGCTTCACTGCAATCATTCTAGCAAAGGTCACCAATGACTCAGTGTTGCCAAATCCTAAAACAAGTCTCAACCTTATCTCAGAATACTTCTCTGAGGCACTTAGCCTTTGTTCTCTCTTTCTCTTTCTCTCTCTTTTTTTGGACATGTTCTTCCTTAAAACTCTCTTACTATTTTATGTGTTGTCGTAACTTACATTCCCAGGTCTTGGTTCGAGAACCCTTTCAGTCTCCTTTTAATGATTCTGCATCTTGCTTTTGGCATAAAGGTAGTCCTTATTCTTCTGTCTCTTATTGTCTTCATTTCTAAGGCTGTATTTTGTATTTCAAGCATATTGTATCTACCACAAGCTGATGGCGCATAAATATATAACTATAAACAAAGCATTTCTATGGAACTCAGGGCAAATTCAACCAATCATCCGTTAGGGTTTCATCCTGTATATTCCAAGGCACTTCAAATTTTATATACGAAAGAAATACAAAAATAAGATATACATTTTTACACTTACAAAAAAATACCCATTTTCTGTATGCCTATCTCATTGCCAACATCACTATCCAACCAATTTTCCAAGCAAGAAGCCATATACCTAGGAGTCATCTGCGGTTCTTCATTCATGGTTATCACTCCTTACAATCCATTCAGTAACAAGTATTAAATTTACCTCCCCAATACCTCAAATATGTCCTATCAAAACATGCCACTGTTAGGGACTTTGTTTTAGGTTCCTATCATTTCTCACTTGGGTAATTGTAATACCAATTAACTGATTTCCCTACCTCCAGCCTCTCAGGGTTAAAGTGCTTGCTTTATCATGGTTCTCTCCTTCCTGAAACCCTCTCAGAGTTCTCCATTGCCTGAACCAGACTCTGCAGTCATTTTGCAAAGGACATAAAGTTTTACTAAACTGAGCCTTGCCAAGCTCTTAATCCTTAAATCTCTCAACTTTGCTCCTTTCCTTCTATCTTTCAACTTTGCTCCTTCTACTTCATGTTCCAACAATATCAACTGCTTATACTCTCCCACACTCATGAAATTGCTTCCCATCTCCTTGCCTTTGAAACTTTTATCCTTGGTGCTAGAATCGACTGGCATATCCCATCTAGAAAACGTCTATTCTGTTTTTAAGACTCAAGTGTCTTTCTAGAAAACATCCTTCAGCATTCTTTGAGAATTACTTGTCCTCTCTCCTCCTCATTGCTTTTTTGCGCTGTAGTTGGTTTAAATGTTACATTTGTCACAGTGTATTCCAATTTTAAAGTGCACATTTTCTTCTACTAAATCATAGCTTTTTGGGGAAAGATCTATGCCTTAGTGGTCAATGATGTAGCACTAGAGCTTGGGAAAGTACTTAGGACTAGGCGTTCTATGAATGTTTGCTGAAGGAAGGAAGAAATGGTAAGAAATACAATTATTATTAACAAGCTATAACACACAGTCTAAAAATTGTTTAACTTTGGCATCAGAAGCATTTATGAAATGTCTACATTTCCTTGCCCTTGATGGTACATTAAGCACCACAGAAGGCAATTGAATGTAACCGATGAAGTGTGTTTTAGGTAAATATAAAACCAGTAATGAGTCCTTGCTATTGTTCACTGTGATGCAAGTCATCACAGTAACACACATAGTGAATTCTCACAGCCTAAGTTTTCCCTTTCTCTAGTGTCTCAGCAGATCTTTACTTTCTCCAGTTAATTTTGGCTCTTTAAAAATAAACGTCTTGAGGTGTGCTTCGAGGAAAACTGTCCTATGAGACTTCCTCACATAAAAGGGTCTGGTGGTCAATCACATGTGTGCAACACACATGTCATGTCTTTCTATTGGCGATGGAGAATATATGTGAGCATCGTAAAAGCTCTGAGAAAGTTTTGTAGTGAGAAAATCTGTTATTTTTGATGAATGGAATGTTTCACAAACTCATTTAATTGTGGAACCTTTCTCATGCCTTATCTAGAACAGCTCATGAAACTAGGATTCTGTGAAACCAGCTTTGGGGGACGGTGGGTAAAAAGATAGTTTATGAAGTATCTTAACTTCGCCCCATTCCCACCCACCACTCCTCCCCAGCTCCATGGGCTCAGGTGGGTGCTAGCCTGGGCGTGATGGCTGGGGAGTGTATGTATAGCAATTGTCAGAATCTCAAATAAATTCCATATTTATTCAGAATTGGTTAACCTAAATTTGTTTAGATGCAGTGGAAATTATTCCACACTTTAACAAAATTTGATATCCCTTTTTCATAACATATCATAGAATTAAAATGTCATTATTATTTCACTATAAAGATTAGTAGGCAAAGGGACATGTCTTAAAGTCATTTAAAAGGGTTTTCACCCCAATCAGTTATCTGGGCAGAGGGAGAGAGACTCTCAGGCAGACTCTTCACTGAGCATGGAGCCTGATGCAGGGCTCCATGCCAGGATCCCAAGGTCATGACCTGAGCCAAAATCAAGAGTCGGACTCTCAACGACTAAACCACCCAGGCGCCCCATTGGGCTTTTCTATCTTATCAGGAATATGTACCATATAGCTACAAACAATTATAGTGCTGAAAGGAATTTAACTCAGCCCCTTAATTTTACCAGTGAGGATTTTGAGGCCCACAGAAGATAAGTGACTTATCGAATATTATTTGCATCCTCAGAGGGGTGGAAAACACAGGGTTTGTGACTTGCACTTCAGTACTTTTCCTACTTTCCACTTCCTGCTCATGAATCCAAGTGGACGGATGGAGTTCGGGGTTGGAATCTAATGAACTGTCCATGGATAGTAACCTGCTACATACTGAGTTTCATGTTGCTTGTAAAATGCTGTCTTTTCCATTATCACATTTGACAGCCCCATCTGCCCTGCTTGGAGAGTCAGGAGAGTCAGGCCGTCCTTGTATCCTTCTACAAAGAATTACAACGTAGCCCTAAGTGAAAAGCTCCCTGTCCCTGGGAGATGATGCCTTGTTAAAATGTAGGAAACACTTAATGAGAAACACTAATGTACATTAGTCATGCTTTCCAGGGAAAGATCCAGGAATAATTCACATAGACCAAAGACGAGGCACACACACATCAGTGTGTCAACTGTGGTTCTAGGAAAGCGATGGCAAACCAGAGGTGCCATCAGCATCCTTTCTGCTGTTGCACCTTCCGTGACTAAAAATACCCATTTTCAGAAACCCAAAGTGTTTAGTTTGAATCCAGTCTACGGTAAAAGACAAGCAGTCGGTCTCACAGGAGCGCTTCTGAAACCACCCTCCAGAGGTCAAAGAAAACAAGGTGGGTACCGGAGTGGAAAGGTTCTCCCAACAGCTCCCACCAACTGGCACCGCGGCCTCGCTGAGTGCTCACGATTAGAGCTTCATGGGAGATCAGAAAACATTCTACTGCAAACAGCATTTCCAGACCCAGAAACCAGGTCACTAGTATGTAAACATTTTGCACTGCTCTGTAAACCAAGTCGGTTTGGTGTTAACAGACCAACAGCAGGAGAGGCCAGCATCCTTCTCGGGTGGGGCCCCGCGAGGTAAAGATGCCCAGAGTTAGCTGATCTCGACCTGCTCGGCACTGGCCGCATTTCAGTGTCTTGAAGTCTGGCCTGTTTGTTGAGAAGCTGGTGGCAGGATAACAATAAACTCAATAAACCATCAACTCAGGCTAACAGCAGGAGCACGGTGGCCCACAGCAGGCCCCAGGTCGTCCTTAGGAATTTCTGGTTCTGTGGCTCTGACACTGATAACTCTTCATGCTCAAATTTAAAATAGGAGCCGAGGGGCCCCTGGGTGGCTCAGAGGTTGAGCATCTGCCTTTGGCTCAGGTCGTGATCCTGGGGCCCTGGGATTGAGTCCCACAGGGAGCCTGCTTCTCCCTCTACCTGTGTCTCTGCCATTCTCTCTCTCTGTGTCTCTCATGAATAAATAAATAAAATCTTAAAAAAAAATAAAAAATAATAATAAAATAAAATAGGAGCTGAACAGTGTGGACGTGGAAACCACAAATGATGAGACCCTTCAGGTGGATAGCAGGGATAATGAGGCAGGAAAATGGGGGAAGACAAAGCTTGGACATGAGCTAATCCCATCCACCGGGGTCAGGACACATGACTTACGGACCATCTGGTATCTTCTGGCAAAGTATCTCACTCCCTCCTACTCTACCACAATGTCCTCCCCACCCCGCCCCTCTGCCTTTACACTTACCAGAAGCAGAGAAGGGTTTACCCCCACAAACTGTACAGCATTGATAGGAATGATTGGATTGGGTCCACCTTCCCAGCAAGTGTCTTTGAAGATCTTTCCCAGGTACACCCATGATTCAATATTTGTGAGTTCCTTTAATCGTTCCTTTAATCGCCTGTCCCTCTCTTAAGTATTTATATGGTAAAGCAGATAATACATGGTTCCTGCACTCAAGGACTACACTTTGTATGTTCAAATATATTTGTAAGTTGTGGGACACTTGAAAATATAACATGCCCATTCATCCTATAACGACAGGCACTAGAAGAAAGACAGATGGAAGGTGTATTAAATACAACACTGCACTCACATTCACCCACCAGTATGTGACTTGGGTGATTACGAGAGTTTTCAAGAATTACGGCTCTGACACCTCTTGTGTCTGAGTTCTCTTGGCCTCCCACTCGGCCACAGCTATGGGGACAAGCTCCACGTGGGCTACCACCACCTCAGCTCAGGTGTGGCTGGGCAACGCCTCATCTCAGGCACCTGCTACTTCTCTCTGGCTTCCTTCCTGGTGTCTCCTCTGACCACGTGGCATGGGAAGCCCACAGAAGCATTGATGACCTGTGGGACCATCCTCAAAGAATAGAGAGAAAGTGATAGAAGGACATTCATTTTCTATCCTTGAGATAGAGAGTTCTGATGCATTCCATGCAGATGCTCAGAAAGTGACGGTGAAATCATGCATCTGTCCCAGGCAGGGATGACCAACCCAACCATGCATCTTGTATTGACAGTCCTTCCCTCCTGATTTTGCTCCGTCCCTCACTTCTGCCCCCCGAGGGGCACAGACTCTGTAAATGCCCTGCCAACAAGCATGACCCCAGGTCTGCCATGGGAGAGAGCCAGATTATACCAATTTGAATGCTTCCTCATCACCTGAGCTATTTAATGATGTTCAACGCAACTGGATTTTTTTTTTTTTTTTTTTTTTTTGCATTTTCCTCAGTGATTTCCTCCCCCGGACACAGAATTTTAGGAATCCAGAAAAGATGTCATTCAAAGATTATTTACTATCTTTTACCAACTTTCTCCTTTAACTGACACTGCCATTATTTACATGGAGCTAGATCTAAGCATTGACAAAAGAACAACAGGGATGGAGGGAGGATGGAGAGGAAAGGGAGGAAGGAAGGAAAGAAGGGTCAAAACAAGTTTGTTAACCCTTTCAGAGAACTGAGAATCCATAGTGTTTTGGAGAAACTATTTCTTATGATTACATTTTTGCAATAACAGAATTCTAAGATGCTACTTATAACTATGTTAGAGATTTTTTTTTTTATTTGCCCTTCTGTTTTCTTGTTTTCCAGTTTCTCCCACTCTTCTTTTGGTCAGCTGTGTGGTGGGAAACAGAGCAGAGCCTCAGGGCTGGAACAGAGGGAAAGGATTGGAGGCAGAGTCTGAGGCCCCCACTCTGAGGGATGGCCTAGAAACACACTGGGGGGCAGGAGGGCAGAGACCATATTAGACGCCTACTCTAGACCTACAGGACTTCCTTCTGCATCTTTTTAGGAAACCCATAAGTGAAACACACTATATGTGTTCCTGAAAATTTGATGTTCTGCTTGTTATTCATAAAAACTACATATCTACTCTGCTCTCTTACAGAACAGCATAGATACTCTTTAGTACAGAATGCTACACTTTCCTTGATCATTTTTCCTGCCAAGGGGTATAGTTCGGGTTCTTTGGATACACATCAAACTTACAGTTATTTCTGGGAGGGGACGAGGATTGTCCTGGTAATCAAAGGGAAATTAACCTGCATCGATAAATTTTAATGTCTTACAAGGAGAACTTACTCATGTATTACTTGAGGAACTGAAAAGTAATAGTTTTTAAAAACTCTCATGTTTTAGTTGACATAAAAAGGCAGGTCAACAGGCGGTACAGGAAATTGCCCCCCCCCCCCTTCTCACAGATCACCTGCTGTGCTTTGGGACAACCCTCCTGTTTTTGAACTGCTTGTTATTCCCAACAATTGCATCTTGGTTTTGGTGTTAATTATAACCTCATTCTCTGTGTGTCAAGTGTTAACCTCACAAAACACCACTGCCTCTATCTGCTTCCTCACCTGCTCTCTCGAGTTCCATATCTGCTCCTCCAACGGTCTGCAAGCCACATGCCCCACATGCCCTTCCCTGTTGGCTTTCTTCCCAGCTCTGTCCTTTGAAAGCATGATCAGGAGATGACAAACCAGGAGGAAGAGAGAACTTTCTGCTTCTGGTCCCCACAGCAGTGGACATTACTGGCAGTGGCTGGTTGTCGCTGTTAGGGTGGAAGGGATGGGCTGGTGGCAGCAGCCTCTCCTGGTACCTACAACTCTGGAATTGGTAGCATCTCTAGATGCTCTAGATGAAGCTGCAGGTGCAGGTTCAGGGCATCTGACTTGGAAGCACAAGCAGATTCCTGATCTCTGCACATCATTCCTTCCTTGGCATTCCCTTGGTGCCCTCCTCTTGCTCTGTTTTACTTCTCCAGTCCTTGTGAGTCCTGTGTATCCAATCTCCTCTACTTGAAACCTTTAGCATGGTTTTGTTTTCCTGACTGGACACCACCTGACTCATTACTTTTAGCTCTAACAGCATCCAGTGTAGTTTCCAGTGTAGAAGTATTTACCCAAACTATGTTAATTTCTCTTTTATACACAACTTTAAGCCTCGATGCAGGCAAAGCGCAATACATTCTCATTTCACTCAACATGGGCTGTAATACACGAGATTGACTGGACCTTAGAAAGTAGTAATGAGGGCCTCAAAGCAGAGAATCTTATTTTGTAAATGTAAAGAGTGAGCATGTCAGTAAAATACAAAAATGTCAAGAAGTCAAGAAGTTTTGTTCTATTGACCAGATGTTTAATGTCCATGATGCAAAGCATCTAAGTGTTTGGAAACACCTAGATGATTGGGTAAGACTTCCCAGGTAGCCTGATGTTATGCATCCACAGTGTTGGAAGGGACTTAGACAGTTGCAATAGTTTTAGGAGTCGTATTTTTAGCAGATGAGAGCAAAGTGTCTAAAACACAGAGTCGCATTCTCATCACGTGGATCTCTGTGGCAATCAGCCTATTATGATGCTTTTAGGGAGGACACTGATGAGCCCTCTGTGGTTTCAGACATAAGAGGTCAGCAGCCCACAATGTTGGAATCACACAGCACCAATGGCAGACAAATAAAGCCTGCTCAGAATACATATATGCATACGCCACAGCTAATATTTCTGCACGGTTTGTTTTCTCAGCAGTATTTTGCTATCTAGGGACCCCCCAAAAATGTGTTTTGCTTTACAAGTGAGACATGATTGATGCTTTACTAGGAGAGACTTTTCATAACAGAACAGATGTCTCCTGACAAGAAAGTTATTGGGAGAAGCAAACTGCATGATTGCAATAACGTTAAGGTTCAGGCTTAAGCAAAAGATTGTGAGAGAGTGTGGGGAAGGGCACTGGGGAGAGAGAGAAAGCAAGTATGAATAAGAGAGTGAGATACAGTTAGGTCTGAGTTGACATCCTTAACCTACCGTATTACCTTCCTCTGTGATCTATGCCTGCGGCAGAGAGCTCTCAGGAGGCTAACATACGCAAGCTTTAAAAAGGCCAATCTCTGCACATATTCATTTGTCAACATCTTAGCAGCAGGCAGCAACATCTCTTTTTCCAGACTCTCTTAACTTCAGCATAGCAAAATGTTTTTACTTGCGAATGAAAGGTGGTATTTCTCTCATTCCAACATGACAGAGTCAGAATCCTGCAACGTGCAGAGTATTGAATCGCTTAGAATTTTATTCTTGTGCTAATTCAACTACAATGTTTTTTTTTTTCCTCATTGCTATCAATTTGTGCAGAACATAAGGCTAGGAGAGCGAAGAGGACAGGTTTTAGAACTAACAGGCTGTCTGGATAGAGTGAAAAAAAGAAGATAGAGCTACGCGCTTCCGTAAGAAAAGGAAGCCCTGCACTTAAAGCAAAAAGCCAAGAGCTTGGTGTTGAGGAGGTAAGTGGAAGTAACAGATCCAAGTGGAGAGAATTTACTTCAAAAACTTGATAACACAGTTTCTTGAGAATCTTTTACTCAGTTGAGTAAAATACCAAATACAATTATGCAGATCCTTAATATATAGCGATCATCCTAGTCGAGTGTGTCATTATGTATGTGGATGGTTCCAGTAGAAAAGATAATGGTGTTTCCCATTATATAGAAAGTAATACATTCCTAGGTCTGTGACCTGCTCTCAGAATATTTTTCAACATCGCTTGCCTCTCTCTCTTAGATTCATGGTCTAAATATGTCCACCAGTCATCCGTCTCTGGGTTCTTTATTCCAGGTTGGCTATTACATACTACTGTTCTTAGTTTCTACCCGCATTCAATGTTATTGAGGTTGTATTTTAGGGAAACTGGATAGCATTTCTTCTCCACATCCTGCTTGAAATGGTTCCATTTCTCATCACACTGCAGTGCTTTAGAAACACCAGCTGCCCTTCTTCTTTGAAGGTGTCCTGTCAGGCCAAGGAGCACATGACAAGGGACACTTCAGTGATGCTTGACAGGTCTTACCCTGCTGTGCAGTACTAGCTCATAATTGTACACTCTAAGCCAAGTGAACCACTCCCAGAAATGCTTTAGTTAGGATTTTGTCAATCAGAACTATGCAGTCACTTAAAAGATGAAATATGTTCAGTATTGGTAGGCCTTCAGTTGTCTGGGAAATTGATGCCAAAATCTCAAGCACCCAACAAACAAGCCATTTGGAATCTGTAATGTGTCTTTCAACCTCTTAGCTTATTTATACAAGATTTTCACACACTTAGACGATGAATATGGGTCTGGTTTCTCTTGTGACAAGATCTGTCTAGGATTGGCTTCTCTAGGAATAAGTAAGCTTTTAAAATTGGGTTATCTTCTTGAACTCAGACTATTAGTATATAACAGATTATGATCATCTCTCAAGGAATTTTGATAATAGTCATAGCATATCGAATCTTAAATATTTTTCTCCAGAGGAATGTAAACGTTTATACACTGAAATATGGATAGGATGAAAACCAGAGAGTGGTGTTTCCTGCAGATGTCCTCCTGTGAACGTGAGGTTGGAAGTTGCTTATGACAACAACAACAACAAAAAGCCTGTGTATTTAAAACTTGGAAGCATTAACAGAATGTGCTGAATTAATCAGGTCCCACAGCCAAATACTGTTCTTGTAGCCCATGTGATATCCAGGGTTAGCTTAGGGTACAAAGGTAACCCTCACTATATTGAGCACAAAATTCAGGGGGAAAAAAAAGCAAAACTCTAAACAGAGATTTCTCTGAACTGTTGCTACCAGGAGGGATGTTAAATTGTGCAAAAGAAAAAGAATCTTGATATGGTTAGATTTATACTTTACAAATTGCACTTCAAGCCAAGAGGGAACTCTTCTCATGAGAAATGTGGAGTAGAGCGTTCTGTTTGCTGCAGGGAGGCAGGCGGACTCAGAGAGCAGAGAAAGAAGCTCGTGGAGGCCGAGCCTCTGGCTAAGAGCCATTCCCATGATAACGTTCTCCATTTGGCAACCAGCACTCTCCAGAGCACTTTAAATTTGTATGAAAAGTTATTAATAAATGTTTAATATTTGAGGCAAATGGAGCAATTGCATCAACAGAGATGGAGAATCTGAAAATAGTTATAAGGACATTGGATGTGAAAAGATTAATGTATTGGTTGTGGAGCACAGACAAGAATCAGAATGAAAGAGGCCACTGGGCCCCGGGCAGGGCGGTGGGGGGGGTCATTGCTCAGTCATGATGACAAACTATTAACACAAGTTCCCAGTGAAGAGGAAACTGAGACCCCTATCAGAATTACATGGTGGATCCTCTTGGTTCTCTTTCTAGGGTGCAGGGATAGTCCTATTCAGTAAATCTTTTTACATATTTTTCTGTCATCTTTTGAGTCAGAAACCTAGAAATATCCACCTAGATAGATTCTGCATGTCACTGAGTGACCTTCCCATCCTTGAGAGCATCTTTAGTAACTAGGACAGATCTTAATTTGATTCTGAAAAGCAATATTTGATTTATTAAAATCAAAACAAAAATTATATTTTCCTAAATCCTTGAAGTTCAACCAGTAAATCATTTTATTCTATCCAGTCATCTGGTAAATTTTAACAAACATCAAGAGAAGCATTTTAGTAACTATGTTTAACTGGATCTATCAGTTTATTGTATTAGATTTTCTTTTGAAATACTTCAAATGCATCTTATAAACAAAACACTTTAAGTACTTTTTAAAAAAAGATTTTATTTATTTATTCATGAGACACAGAGAGAGGCAGAGACATAGGCACAGGCAGAAGCAGGCTCCCTGCAGGGAACCCGATGCAGGACTCAATCCCAGGACCCCGGGATCATGCCCTGAGCCAAAGGCAGATGCTCAACCACTGAGCGACCCAGATCCTCCACCTTTAAAGTACTTAAAGCATTTTTATAAATCTAATAAATTTAGCTTATAAATTATAGTGAGCACCAAGTCATTCTAAATTTTTAGCATTGTTTATGAACAATAATTTTCTCCTACTTTCTAACTTAAAGTCACGAGCCTAAGTCAATTCTCATTTTATAAATTAAAACTTAAGTCAATCTCCTACATTCTCTGAAATGCCAAAATCTGTTAAAAATACTGACATAACACATAGGTGAAGTACTTTCCAGACAACACAAAAGTATGAATGCTTTGAATTTATTTTACTATTTCTATACTTATATCTGGCTGGAATTAAACCATAGGTCCCATGTATTAATAAGGGAATAAAAAGAGTTGAAATTCAACTCATGCAGAAGAAATCGTTATTTACAACCAGCCTCTATTCCTACGGTATTAGCATCCATTTTTATTGGTTGGTTGCAGTGGTGTGGTAAACCAGTTTTCCAGAACAGAAAGCCCCTGATTTGTAGCATTTGTCACTTTCTGTGGTGTAAATACTTCACCAACAGATGATTTCAAAGTACCAAAGACTTAATAACTGGCTGATAAAATTCCTAAATATTTAGCAATTAGTTCTCAAGGGTCAGTTTAAGTGGACTTCAGCACAACACTGGTTGTTCCCTAAGCTGCATTAGTTTTTAAATATTTTGATTATCACTCAAGGGTAGAAGTTTAATTTATAAAAAAGATACTTCAAGACACATTTCATATATATATATATATGTATATATTATATTATTTATGTATATATAAAATTCCCATTATACGTGAAGTAATACATTCCTTAGGCCACAAACTGTTCTTAGAATATATTTCAACAAGTGAACACTGTTTGTCTCTCTGTCTCTTAGATTCATAGTCTAAATATTCTCATAAGTCATCTGTCCCTGATTTCTTTATTCCAGTATATGATTTATGTAATAATTTAGTGTGTGTGTGTATATATATATATATATATGTTATATATATGATATATATATATATATTACTGGTGGGAACATAAAAAATGCTACAGCCACTTTGGAAATAGTTTGGCAGTTCCTCAAATTTTTAACCATAGAGTTACTATATGACAGTAATTCTATTCTTACATACATATACCTAAGAATAATGAAAAAAACATGTCCACATAAAACCTTTTCAGTTCATGTCCATGGTTTATGCTAGCTAAAAAGTGGAAACTACCCTAATGTCCATCAAATGATGAATGAAAAAACAAGCTATGGCGTATCCATACAATGGCATATTACGTGGCAATGACTTGGAATGAAGAATTGACATATGTTGCAAAACGGATGAACCTCAAGAACATTATACTGAATGAAAGTTAGTCACAGAAGTTCACATACTACATAACATCACTTATAAAAATGTCCGTAATGGGCAAATCTATAGAGACAGAAAGTAGGTTGGTGTATGTCTAGGACAGAGGGGTACAGCTGAGGGCTTGGGGGTGATGAAAATGTTCTGAAATTAAGTTATGGTCTTGGTCACACAATTCTATAAATGCTATATGGTTAAAACAGGTGAACTTTATGGTATATCAAATTGTATCTCAATAAAGCTATTTAGAATACATTTGTTTGAACAAGATATAGTTTTATTTCTTTCTCATCTAAGAGTTTAGAAGTAGATGGGTAGTAAAGTGACTCCTCTATTTGGATTGACTAGACTGTCCCATCTCCAAAATGTGTTCTATATTTTAAAGTAAAGCAGTTGTAACCATTTCCCATCTAGCAGGAAGGGAGTAAAAAGCTAGGGTACTGCACACTCAGTTATTTTAATGGAAAGACCAGGAAGGAGCATAACTCAGCACTGTTCACATTGGGTTGTCCACAATTTAGTGATATGGTTACAGTTACAAGGGAGTCTGATGTGGACTAAAGTGTAGTCCCTGGATGGGTTTCTGTGAATCCAGCTAAATCTCAGCAGGTCCAGCTATGAAAAGAAACAGAAAACAGATATTTCAGTTCCCCAGGTGAATCTATAATACCCACTAATTAAATAATTCTACCTTTTCAAGATAACTAGGGTTTTTATCCAAAGAACGTTGAGGTTATCTTCTCAGCTGATGAGGTTTCATACTAACTAGAGAGATTTTTGAGGGAAGGGTCAAGAAAGGTGGAAGTGCATATAACCAATTTTTTGTATGTTCTTAAATAATGAGCTGAGCCACTTATGGTTACCTCAATGCCAATAGGGACTCAAAGTTCATGCCTTCTAAATGACTCCTGAAGACTTTGTCTTTGGGGTCTAGCATCACATTACCCAGTTTTCAAGTCTGATTTGAATCTGCAATCTTCTCACATAAGTCGCTGTATAATTAAATTGGATTCAACAAATCTACTTCTTTATTCTGAATTCTTTTCATACTCATCCTCTTTGCTTGAACTTTGACTTTTATTTAGATACTTAGGTGGCATTTGATTTTATTTAACGTTTGCTCCTCAATTGCAGTTGTGAAGATCACCCAACTAGCAGTGATTATCACAATCAGGATCTTAGCTCCCAAGTGTGCAAAACCAGATAAGAAGTGTAACTTAGTGAATGCTATTATCAAGCTTATGTTGTCCTCTGAAGACCAGGGTTGAGGCCATTTTTGCTTTCAGTAAGGATAAAATGTGTTAATTAACAAAGACTAAAGTTAGCCATTGCTATTTCATATGCTCAGGTGGTGCCTTCCTTTATCATCCTGTGGCCAATAGGCTTGGAAAGATCACTTTGGTAAGTATCTCTGATTTCTTCAAGAATCATTCTTCTATCTTATTAGTATCTTGAGTTATAAATGAAAAGCATCTGTGTTACTGATAATTCCCTCATTCTTTTTTGTTATGATTATGCACAGTTGCTGGACAGCCATTTATATTCTGGCCTCCATTAATAACATATTTGACCTGGTTATTGTCCTAATCCCCTAAGGTCCTCTTAGTAAAATGGAGGAAAGAAAATATGTCACAGGGTGGTGGCAAATGTTAAGCAGAAATATAAAACACTTAGCACATGGCAAGTTCTCAGAAATGTTAGCAATTACTATTTTCAAATGATAATTTGCATGTTCTGAGACAAATGTCTGCCAAATATTGTGATTTATCATTGAGGGAAAAAAAAAGAAAAAAAAGAAAAAAAAACATACTTCTTTCAGGGAAAAAATGTCATCTCAGATTTTTCTTAGTATGTATAACAATCCTTCATATATAGGTAAAAAATCATCTTTTTAATGTATATGGCAATAGTATTCTCTTTTATTTCACTTCCTGTCCTTTTTCCATACTTTGGGATCCATATTTTCTGTGTTGAGTGGGGTTTTCCTGGTTTTCCTCCAGGGACCTTGGTTTGATAAAAGTGGAAGATGATTAGGACACCATCTTTCTTATATCTCTCTCATTTGAGGTAATTGTTGGGACCTAAGCAGGGGTCTAAGGACATGTAGTACTGCAGGAAGTCACTCCTGGCCCTTCTGTGTCCAAGTACACACAGCCCTCAGCTGTATTTGGTGCACCATGGGCAGAAAGCTTGTGCTTTATGACTCACTCTGTAAGTAATAGCACTTCTGGGAAGTAATTCACGTATCAATGGAATATTCTTTTGTGGGCTTCTATGTTGAAAACAGTCATTGTCCTTCATGCATTGCATATGCTGGTATTGGCCAAGGCAGCCTCATCAGCAAGAAAAATTATTTGATTCTCCACAAAAATCTGGACATGATCGGGTCTAGAACACATAAGAATGATCTTAAGATTTTTCTATCTCTATATACATATATTCCCACACACAAAATATGATTTTACAATTACGAACACATACAGGCATGTGTATGTATGTATTATATGAAGCTTGATCAATACCGAGAGGCAAAATTCAGGAGAAACTGAAAATTTTTAAAGAAAATTAAGAGCTGGGATCCCTGGGTGGTGCAGCAGTTTGGCGCCTGCCTTTGGCCCAGGGCGCGATCCTGGAGACCCGGGATCGAATCCCACGTCGGGCTCCCAGTGCATGGAGCCTGCTTCTCCCTCTGCCTGTGTCTCTGCCTCTCTCTCTCTCTCCCTGTGACTATCATAAATAAATAAAAATTTAAAAAAGAAAGAAAGAAAATTAAGAGCCGTATTCTATTATTCAGGGACTGAGATTCAGATGTTTTCTTTCTCTGAAAGTTTTATGTGATATTTTCACCTTTATCTATTGATTCCGCATGGCTGTCCTTTCCTGGACATCCAAAGAGTGAAAATATCCAACTGGTTTTAACTAAAGCAGATTAAACAACTACCCAAGAACTACAAAGTTCTAACTCAACAACTACAAATTTCCTTTAACCAGAAATAGAATTTGATTCGAGGGATGCCTAGTGGCTCAGCATTTGAGCATCTGCCTTTGGCTCAGGGCGTGATCCCCGAGTTCTGGAATCGAGTTTCACATCAGGCTCCCTATGAGGAGCCTACTTTTCCCTCTGCCTGTCTCTCTGCCTCTCTCTCTCTGCATCTCTCATGAATAAATAAATAAAATATTTAAAAAAATAATTTGATTCAAATTTCTACATTCAAAACAAATTTAAAAACTTCTCTCCCCCCAAATTGCCTTATCTCCCAATGTCAGGCCTATGACCTAGTCAGCCAAAGAATGGGTCAGATTGGTAGGAAGTGGAATTCTGTTGGCTGCCAGTCCCACAACTGCAAGAGAGAGAGGCACATAGGACTCATGCCATTCTTCCAGAGATCAGGTGTCCAATGTTAGGAAGTGGATAGGCAGTGTCTACAAGGTCTAAGCCAGAAACACATGGTCCAAGGGGCCATTTAATACACAATCTCAAAAATGATAGCAAATTATGAATGAAAAATCAAATGCTCTAATCACGTAGGCCATGGCTTTCTTGTATCAGAGTTTGTGAGTATCAGAGGGGAAAAGGACAAAGGTCTAAGATAATAACTACATACACGATACCAGTGGAACTTCTAATGCAGACTAAAATCCATATTGTAGCCTAGATTTTCCTGAGATGCTTTTACACTCTACATATTTGCAAAGAGAAAAGTATAACTGAAAAAAGAAATTAATGCACACGAAGGCAAATTGGGTCAGCATCAGTAAGTCAGAACTGACCTTGAAATCAGGAGGCCTGAGCTTCAATGTGATCATCTGGCAGCTGACTGTCTGATTCTGAGAAAAATAAGACAACTAGGATCTATGGAACACATTTTGCCAGGCCTGAGCAGGATGCTGTATATATTGTTATGCCATTTAACCATCTTAAAACCTCTGTGAGTTACATAAATTACTGCTATTTTACTGCTGAAAAAAAGTTCTGCATGGCTATAGTCTGTGTTGGAAGAGAATCAATGAACAGATTCCTAAACCTATTTAAGTCATTTTTTTTTTCTTTTGGTAAGCAGAAAAGATTTTCATCTGAATCCTATCACATGAGAGATTAGTATTGTCAATTCAATATACCTTCTTATACCATCTAATATCTTGATGCCCATCTTCACCATGTATTTGCTAAAGGTTAAATTCACATGCATTTTGTTTTTTATGTTGAAGTAAACATTTGATTTGGGAATCCTCTCACATAATGATTTGAAACCCATTGTTTTAGTTCTTTGAGTCAGTGATTCTGTATATTAGCAGAAAAATAATAAATGGAATGTTTTAAAATAAGAAAATATGTACATGGCAATTAGCCTGAATATAAGGAAAGTTATCACTAATATTATTGTAGATAATTTTTTCTATGCAATAATAAATACCCTCCAATAATTAATATGCTTATTTTGAACACCTTAGCAAATGAGAGCAAGCACTAGTGTGTATCAGAGTAGGCTATCTTCTGACCTGAGAGCAAGAGGAAATCACATTTCTCAGTTATACAAACAATCCTTTAAGATATGATGCCTCGTCACATTATCAGAAAGAATAATGTCTTATATGAGCCAACTCATTTTCTAAGGACCTTCTATGGGTCTTAGCTTGTACGTGGGTCATAAATGTCACATTTCCATCAGTTGATTGCAGAGAGATTAATAAAGACAGAGTTAATTATACAATGATGTAGGTCAATTGTTTCTCAAGAAAACCAGAAAATTTTTTTTAAAGAGACGAAGTTAACGCAAATGAGCAAGAGTGAAGTGTCAAAGTTACCACCTCTTGGCTTGAAGGGGCAAAGGGAGGGAGTGATTACTAGATACCCGTCAAGAGCTGTGGCCTTATGGGAGGAAACAGAGCTGGAGACGACCGATGACTTGGCACAGAGTGAGATTGAAGAATAAATACCTCTACTTTTCTCTTGCCTTCCTAATTCTTATTGTACTTTCTATTGGCTATGTCAACTGGAAGCCAGAGGAAAGAGTGATCGATGTAATCGATAGAGGTCAATTTCTCCAGTCCAGGGCAGTGTGGTGAAAGATGGAGAGCAAACAGGGTATCCAGACAAATGCTTTTCTAATAGCAATTCACTTATTCATTCTTCTTTTCGTTCAATGCACGCACATTTGTAAGCACCAATTGTGTTCAAGATGTAGTATTTCCTGTAAAGGTTGATGTAGGAAGAAGAAGGAGAAGGAACTGCATAAGGAATTGTCCATTTCTCAAGATAATAAGAAAAATATATGAAGAATGTTGAAGCAGAGAATGATAGGCATAAACTGAGTATATGGAAGTCTTACAGGAATTCAATGTAACAGAAAAATAATTAAAGCAATGAGGAAGGGCTTCATGGGAGGCATAGCATCTGAAATTGGTCCTGCAGAATGGACAAAATATCGATGGAAACAGGTGATGGACAGATATCCCATATGGAGAAAAATAGTGGGAAACAAGGAGGTGGCAGGAGGTAACCTATGTCCAAGGAAGTCGATTGCAACGGAGTGTTCCTTTGATGAAGTCGTGAGCAATAAAATCAGAAATTAAGTCAGATAAAGCAGACTACCTGCCTGGTCCCAATCACACACATGTGCTCACACATGCTCACACCCACACATGTGTAGTCAAATCAAGGCTGTGCTAGTGCAAAGCTTCAGCAAGTCATTTCTGAGGAAAATGCAAATACAATGCGGTGGATGGGAATTATACAATCTGACATGAGTGTATCCTCTGTTGGAAGACAAAACCCAATATGCACGCTGAGCATTCTCTCCTTTATTCTAGCTTTATTCTAACTTTATTCTAGCACTGTTTCCAGGGCCCGATCGCAATTGGGATAAGAGCACCATCTAGTGTGTTCCAGTCTTATGTAAAGTTCAAGGACTTTTGATCTGTTTCTAATATTATTACCCAGACATGACAAAAGGACTGAAACAACAACAGTAAAAACCCCTCCCATCTATTGTAGGCTTCAAAATTTGCAGTTTAATAAATTGGAATTTGTTGGGATTTATACGATTTCTAAAGAATCCCCCTAAAAGAAAATTGCCCTGTTGTCATCAGTACCTAAAATAAAGACAGTAGAAAAAGTAATTTCTCGTCATTTTGTGGTCTGCACAATCTGGCAGCTAAAATATAAAGAGCACCCCCTCCAAAAAAAAATAAAATAAAATATAAAGAGCAATATTAATTAATTTTTGGTGTGAAACAAATGACACCTTTATTTATAGGTATAATTTTAAACATATAAACTAAGCAACACGTAGCACGTACATTAAATATCAATGATCACCACTGAATTATAAAATGTAAAATAAGAGCTTTGATGACTATTTATTTTAGTAATCGGAATGTGAAGAGGAACTTTGAGCCATACATCATAAACTAATTCTGGAAAATATTCAGGTCATGAACCAGGAAAACTGTCACTGTCAAAATTGAGGGGAATCTCAATTTTGTTTGTCCTGCTGCTGTCTGTGCTAACAGAAGAACAAGAGAATGATGGGAAGTGGTGTAACCAAGGCCCAGACTGAGGAGGAAGCAAAGAAGGCAAAATGGAGAACAGTGGGAACTCAGGGACCAAAGAATGAAAGTCACACCTCTTATCTCCCTATTTCCTATCCTTCAGAAGTCTACATTTGGACGTCACACCTGCAAGTCCACAAAGTCTTTTTAACTAAGCCAACAATGTATTTGCTTATCAGCATTACAAGTGTAACAGAATAACCCAAAAGACTATGCTGAAGCAAATACTACTCAGCAGAGACAATGCCCACACCTCCGCTGGGGATCCTGCAATGCACCCAGAGAGCATTCATGGAAAGAATGCAGCTTGCTCTTTGGTGCCTCTCCTAACTAATTTTGTTGATACATCTGAGAAGAAATGATACTAGCTCAAATGAAATCTAACCCAGCATTTCCTGAGTGGGATACTTCATGTGGCAAATATGTAGACCGAATGGTGAGAAAGAGCAAGGGGATAGAGGCTGTATTTCCCATTGCTTTTATGCTATGCTTTCAGGACCACTGCCTGGACGGGAATGTGCCCTTCCATCAGAGTGAGCCGCTGTTACCCACATGGGTTAAGGCCTCGCACGGCCATGTCTTGTTGTCAGTTGAATTAAGTGGGAGAAAATTTCTACTTTCTCAATCAAATATATTTGAAGCACATAAACATGCTTTAAAGGTCACAAAAAATAATATTAAACACTTTTTCACCATAGGAGGTCCAGTACTCATGCTTCACTTCAGTGGACACACCAACCACCTGCGGAGTTTGTTAGCAATGCAAAGCCCAGAGCCTCCTCTTCAGACCCACTGAATCAGAATCTCCTTGGGTAGGGTCAGGGATTTCATATTTTCAACAAGCACACTGGGTGATTCTCAAGTGAAAATATGTGGCTTTTTTTTTTTTTTTTAAAGATTTTACTTATTTGAGAGAAAGAGAGCAGGAGCAGGGGGAGAGGGAGAAACAGACTCCCCCATTGAGCAGGGAGCCTCACTCGGGGCTCCATCCCAAGACCTCACTCCAAGACCTCAAGATCACTACCTGAGCCAAAGCCAGGCACTCAACTGACGGAGCCACCCAGGCACCCTGAAAATATGCTTTTATGAAAGCAATGTGAATCCCCTGGTTTTTCTTTTCTTCACTAATAAAAGATTTTTCTGTTTACTTCATGTAACAATTATTGTTTGCTCTTTGAACAAGAGGTCACATATATCGATAGATTCATATTATATAATTGTTAGCAACTGTGATTCTTATAATTTCTGATACATTTACTCTAATTAAGAGTTCAAAGTTCAAAATCTGAAATCTTCCATTTAAAACTGAAAGCATTTTCTTTCACTAAAAATGAAGTAACATCTTAACAAAAATATAAAATATTTGTTCCAGTGTCCACTGTAGACTTCTATGGGATATGCTGCTTTATTGCCCCCCTGCTAGGAGCTCACTACTCTCCAGTTACCAAGAACAACTAGCATCCAACTGTCTTTAAGGGTCATTTCCTTCCTCTGCATCTGTCTTCCTGGCTCTGCCTCTAATAGAACGTTCTTTTCTCCTCACGCTCTTCTGCCTAGCAAACTTCAATCTTTACAGACACAGATCAAATGTTACCTTTCTTGTGAATTCTTTCATGAGCTCCATTAAGTAGGATTGACCAGTTCCAACCCTATCTCCTCCTCTGCGCCCCTACATATAGAACATTAAATTGCATCTGTCTTTATGTGTGTCTCTCTACCAACCAAGCAACAAGCCTTCAAGGGAGGAGGGTTTCTCCATCATTTTATAGTCCAGTATCCAACCCAGAGTAGAAAGTCAATAAATGTTCATAAGCCATAAATAAGAGTTTCTAGGTCAAATGTGTGAGCAACCCCAAGCACCTGGTCATCTTGAAATCTGGACCAAAGTAAATTTTGTTCTAAAGGAGTAGTTTGAAATGTCATGGAAAAACACCAACTATTTCAATAGCGAAAATATGAAAGTCCTCATTTGGTCTCAATATCATTAATTTGAGAACAGTTCCTTGTTTCTCAATCTATTACTAATTTAAAAGAATATATATTTGAGCCGAATAAAAATGTGTGTGAAGTGGTAGAAAATGTAGAGGCAGCATCTCTAAACTTCTCCCCTAATAATACTAATCTGGGATTCTTTGAGATTCTTTATTTTGTTTTCTTTCATGTCTAGATAACAAAGTTGCACAGAGCTGTTGCTATCTGGGGAATAAGAAAATCTATCGCACACTATTCATCATTTCCCAGTCAATTATAGGAATGTCCAGAATTCTTCATTGTTTCTTAAAACAAGAAATGTATCTGGGACACCTGGGTGGCTCAGTGATTGAGCGTCTGCCTTTGGCTCAGGTCATGGTCCTGGGGTCCTGGGATTGAGTCCCATATTGGGCTTCCTGCAGGGAGCCTGCTTCTCCCTCTGCCTGTGTCTCTGTCTCTCTCTCTGTCTCATGAATAAATAAATAAAATCTTAACAACAACAACAACAATGTTGTTGTATCAGAAAGGAGCAATGTCTCAAGAGTATGAGTAGACCTCCAAGTGACAAGTCCAGCAGAGCACCTTCCATGTCATATATTCTCAAGATTCTTGCCGAAATAAACCTAAGACACTGATGTAAGTAAAGATATAAAAAAGTAAAGACATATTTGTTATAGGTTAGTATAAAGTAAATATTGCATAGAATTTTAGATTGCAAAGTATGAGGGCTCTTGGCAGTAAATTGGCCACTAATAAACACTAACCAGATGATAGTCAGCAAAGATGCCCCATCTGTTTACATTTGCCAGAACTACATAAGACATTTGGTTTAGTAGTAATAACAGTATTGAGTGAAAGAGAGTTTTAAAAAGCACACATACACTGCATTTCATGTTTTAACATGGGAAATTCACATCAGCAGAAAGTAAAAGTACAGCTGTTTCTAGCATTTTGTCAAGGATAAAACTATTACCACTTCTTAGTCTCAGAACTGGACTTACTAAAGTAAGAACATGTGGGCTCTATCATTTATTTATCACTTACATCCTATAACTGCAAATAAAAACACATATCTGAAATGAAAATGTTTCCCATATAATTTTTTTTAGTAGTACAGAAAAATATGCTATAATCACCGATGGAATTCACAAGCATCTCTGCCAAACAATCACTGCAGAGCTTAAATTAATCAATACCAATCAACCTAAAGAAAGACAAGATAAAGTTAGTGATATTATGATGAATAAGTTTAGCATTTTCACATACCTATTATTGTCCTTCTGATTCCATTAAAGAAAACTCATGGGGAAAATATCAACATTTAGGATATGTGGCCTATAAAAGTAGTTGGGGTAAAGTCTGTAATTTATTTTTAATGCTTCTTGATTGAGAGCATATTGGGAATATGCTCTACTTATGAAAGAAAGAGAAAAATTTCAAAAGGTTATTTTCTTAAACACAAAACATAGCAATGATAATCATTTTAAAAACAGAGAATCACAGCTCAATAGCTGGAAAGCAACTATAGAGTACTAAGACCAATGATTAAAAATTGTATAGATATCCCTCTACATATATCTGTATTAATAAAACAATAAAACTTATATATGTCTCCTCACATGAAAATATCATTGCCTCCCTTTGGCCACACTAAAACACAGTGTCCTCAAGATTCCTTCAATTGTCTTTTCATGAAGTACACCACTTCAGGTTCTGCTTGTATGCAGGCTTATACAATATTTATTTGTGTGATCCCAGTGGCCTGGAACTTTCCGAAGCCTAGTGTGTCAATGTTATCTGCCAGCAACCTAAGCGTCCAGGTTAGGATTGGACAAAAATATGCTGCACATTTGTCTACACAAGTGTGGGGCTCTGTGAATGCCCCATCCCCACTCCATGGGCCACACCTCGACAGGCAACTGAATTCCAGGGAATGTATTCTTTTAGTCACTCCAAATACCTTAATCATATAACCCCTATTTGGAAAATAAATAAAATAAAATAAAATAAAATAAAATAAAATAAAATAAAATAAAATAAAATAATAAAATAAAATAAAATAAAATAAAATAAAATAAAATAAAATAAAATAAAAATATTTCCATTATTTGGAAGTTTTCACAAGATTTGATATGGAGTTCACAAGAGCCCCGGCTTCAAACTGATGTTCAGACAAAAGCTGATTGTTGTAAGCTATTATTTTAATTATGAGGGGGGAGGGACACTAAGAGAGGGACAGACAGTAACTCAGGACAGGAAAATCAATGGTGTCGCCTAACTGAGCTCTAACGTCTTCATTTCATGAGAGAAAAGTCTAATCAAACCATGATTTATTGCTTCACTAGTGCTATCTTGTATCCATAGTTACATGTCAATTTCTAATCTGTCATCAGTATACTATAGGTTTCACTAAAGACTACCTGATAAATCATTTGACGTCAATGGAGAGCTCTTTGTATAGGATAATGTTACAATAATTAATAGAACACCCGGAAGTATTTTTCCAAACTTGATAAATAATTTTTACTGTGAAATAGTCCACTATCCCTAAACATTCTTCCCAAATTAGTTCCATATTCATTTATGTTTCAAATACAAATATCAATATCTGTTACTAAGTACCAAAAGCAGCTAATTAACCAAATTAGATTGAAGGAAAATAGCCCCAAAGAGCTTTATAATAAAAACCGAAAGAGATCTCCCCCTTTTTTTTTTTTAATCCAGTATAAATTATATGCAGGGACCTAATGAGCTCCATGAATCTGTTCTAAAAAAAAAAAAAAAAAAAAAAAAAGAAAGAAAGAAAGAAAGAAAGAAAGAAAGAAAAGAGAGAAAGAAAAAAAAGAAAGAGCTAAACTTTAAAACAGACATTTAGTACAAGATAACACTTAAAATCATTAGTGATCTTGTGACACTTCAGAGTTTAAAAGAATGTGTATATCCTTTAAAGAAATAGGTCTTTCTATTTATATGACAGTAAATGGCTCAGATTCAAAATCTACCCACAGCTCCTCCTTCCAAAGGGTGTTTGGCAATCTACAAACTTGACAGTTTCCAAGTGCACTGTATTATAATGGTACATTGCAGCCTCATCCAAACTCAGAATTTCCCATGTAAACTTAAATTTCTGTTCTTTGCCCCAATCTCAATTTTACAGAGCAATTATCTTTGACAAGAATTAATAAATCTGCTTTTTAAAAGACATTCACTATATTGCATGCTTGAAAGTTGCTAAGGAGGTAAATCCTAAATGTTCTTACCAGAAAAAAAAAATTTATAATTATATGAGTTGATGGATGTTTTAACGACTCTTATTGTGGTAACTATTTAGCAATATATATGTGTATCAAATAATCACATTATACATATTTAGCTTATACAATGTTATATGTTAATTATATCTCAATAAAGATGGCAGAGTTGAGAGAAGGGAAGAAATGCACACATGGCAAAGTATATAGCCTTCCGCAGAAAACAATCATAATATTTAACATATGTCTCTGATAAACAATCATTTTCATTCATATCTCGCATGGTACAATTTTGAACAAATTTCCTAAAAGAACTTGGTTTAGAAGAAAGGGTGGATCAAAAGTCAATATGCTGGAGGTGCTGGAAACACCAACCCACGTAAAACATGGCACAGCACTTTACAAGACCAAAGATCCCTTATTTATTAAAAATAAAGATCTTTCATTTAGAAAACTATGTCTTTAATTTCAGGATGAACAAGAACATATTAAAATATGAAAAGCAATCATTTGATATATTCAGGTTATTGATTTTCTGAAAATTAACATGAATTAAATTCAACCAAAATTTATTGAGCAATAACTTTCAGCGGGCCAACATGCGAGGTTTAGGAGTATAGCAAAATGAAGAAAACCGGCTTCTCTCAAATTTCCTTCATCAAAAAGCACTGCTTTCCTTTTGATCTAAGACTCTTTCAACAAACAGAAAAATTCCACACCTTTCTTTGATGCCATTCAAAGCCTCAAAATACTTCACATTTTCTAAATTCAACACAAACCCACAACTCATATCATTTTAATATTTTTAAAAATTTTTTAAATAATTTTGTGGCATAAATTATACACAGTACAATGGGCCCGTTATAACTGTATAACTATTGATGACTTTTGACAAATAACCGTATAGTCATTACCCCTTTCAAGATACAGAACATTTCTATCATCACCGGAAGTTTCCTTGTGCCTCCTTTGCAATGGATCTACCCCATTTCCTGCCCCAGGCAGCCAACTTTCAGATTAGTCAGTACAGATTCCTTCTGCCTGTCCTAGAATATGCTATTAATGGAATCACAAAGCCTGTATACTTCGCACTCTGGCTCTTTCACTCAGCATGATCTTTTGAAGAATAACCACCTTGTTTCATTTCTTCCTTTTTTATTATTGAGTAGTATATTCCATTATATGTATATACCACACCTTTCTAATCTGTTCATCAGTTGGGAGATATTTAAGTCATTTCCAGTTTGGGGCTATTGTGAATAAAGCTGTCATGAATGGTTCTATGCAACTCTTTTTCATAATTGCTGTGGTTGAGTTTACATTTATAAGGTTACTATTAATTTTTCATCTGTCCCTTATGTTTTGGCTACCTTTCCACCCTTCTTTACAGTTGGTCAAATATTTTTAGTGCCTGTTTTATTTCCTCTGCTGGCTTCCTAGCTACCTATCTTTTCTTTATTTTTTAGTTGTTGCTCTAAGGCTAGTAGTATGTGTCACTTTAATTATTGCCCTATGGCAGTATTCATCTTACCAATCTTATTAGGGACAGCATTATATCTCCTTATATTTTACACTTTGAACTTTATAATTCTTTCTCCATTGTTCCCCCTAACGATCAACACAACCTTACCACTTCCTCCTTCCCTCACTGGTTTCCCACTTCCGGCTCCCTTTTGTGCAAATGCACTTACTGTACAAGGTATAATTCCATTTACCTGCCCCTGCCCTTTCTCTGCTGCATTTATCTTTTACTTCTACATGTGTTATGAATCTGAGTCTAGAGTGCTATTCTTTTTACTTTAAGTTATGTGAAGAGAGAAAACAGTCATCTCTATTTACCTTCTAAATTAATTTGTCATTTTCAGTTCTCTTAATTGTTCTTTGTAGATTTGAATTTCCAGCTATTACACTTTTTTGACCTAGGGGACATCTTTTTTTTAATTTTTTTATTGGAGTTCAATTTGCCAACATATAGCATAACACCCAGTACTCATCTCATCAAGTGCCCCCCTCAGTACCCATCACCCAGTCACCCCCGCCCGTGCCTACCTCCCTTTCTGCCACCCCTTGTTCATTTCCCAGAGTTAGGGAAATGTTCTGTCTTAGGGGACATCTTTTAACATTGTTTGTAATCCAAACCTATTGGTGGTGAATTTTACCTCTCCTTTTTCTTTCTCTTTCTTTCTTCCTTCTTTCTGTTGGTATACCTAAAAATTATTTTATTTCATCTTATTTTTGAAGAATATTTTCATTGGATATTAAATTTTGACTTGACAGTCTTATATTTTCTTTTAACACTTTTAATGTGCCATTCCAGGGTGCCTGGGTGACTCAGTTGGTTAAGTTCCAACTCTTGGTTTCCACTCAGGTCATGATCTCACAATCATGGGATAGAACCCCTCACTAGGCTCTGCACTTAGTGTAGGATCTGCTTCAGACTCTTTCTCCCTCTCTCTCTGCCTCTCCCCAAGCTCCCTCTCTCTCTCTCTCTCTCTCTCTCAAATAAATAAACTGAAAGAAAGAAAGGAAGAAAGAAAGAAAGAAAGAAAGAAAGAAAGAAAGAAAGAAAGAAAGAAAGAGAAGAAAGAAAGACATCCCATTGTCTTCCAGCCTGCATTGTTTCTGAGGAGAAATCAGCAATCCTTATTACCACAGTTCCCTTGTATATGATTTTCTTTTTTATTGTGACTGTTCTCAAGTTTTCTTGTTTTCTTTGTTTTCACTAGTGTGACTGTGATGTGCTTCAATATGGTTCTCTGATATTTATTCTGCTCGGAAGCTTTTAGTATTTCTAAGTAATTTGGTGTTCTCAAATTTGAAAAGTTTTTGGACATTATTTCCTCAAATACAATTTTTCTTCTCAATCCCAGTTTATTCTTCTAAGACATGAAGTAAAAATAAATTAGACTACTATATATTTTTCCATCCAATTCCTGGCATCCCATTTGTTTATTTTTCTTCAAAGTTTTATCTCTCTGTTGCTGAAATAAAATAATTTCTTTTTAACTGTCATCAAGTTTTCTCTTTCTCCCCATCTTGAATCTGCTCATTGGTAAATTTTTTTATTTCTGCTATTGTACTTTTCTATTCCAATATTTCCAGCAGATTCCTTTTTTAATAGTTTCCATTTTTCTGCTGAGATTCTCTACCCTTTTGCTCAACAAAACTGATCTTTTTAAGAGAAACGTATACTGGTTGTTTTAAGGTTTTTCTCTGCTTAAATTCAACAACTGACCCATCTCAGATTGGTTTTCTTATTGAGTACTTTTTTCCTTGACTATGGATCAAATTTTTCTGTTTGAATGTCTTGTGATTTATTTAAGAATATATTGGATTTATTGGATAAAATACTGTAGAGACTGGAATTCTAAAAATCTTTTTCTGAAATGTGTCCATTTTTATTTTAGCAGGTAGCTCAATCACTGATTTTTATGATAAACTTGTGTGGACTTGAATTTTTGCTTTGTTAGTGTGGATTTGCATAAAGCCCAAGATTCCCTCAATTCCTGTAATTCAGTGGGAGTCAACCCCCAAAGTGTTTTCTTTGCACATCTTTCTAGAGCTTAATTTTAGGCTTTAAGGTATCTCTACAGCATTTCTTGAGGGGTTAGTGCAGATATTATTTGAGGGAATTAATCCTTAAATTCAGAGAAGCTTTTATATGATGTGGCTGGTGCTATGAAATTGCTTCTGTTGCCTTAGCTAAGTGCCAAGAGTATCAAGAAGGTAGATATTGAGGTCACTCCAAAGTACTTCTCTTCTCCAACACTGAGCAGTATCTCTTCCAGTATATCTGTTCTACTCTTAATCCCATAGTACCTTCCATCTCCACATGCATAATCCATTTTCTAATCATAGGCCTTTGACATAGCTTCACATAATCTTTTGGATTTGCATCTCTGCATCTGTCCCAATGCTTCACTTCACAGATTTAAGCTGCTTTAGATGCCCTAAACTCTGATCTCTGCCTCCTTATTTCATTGAAGAACCTTCATTCTCTCCTCAGTCTTGAGCTCCTTGCAATGTAGGAAATTTGCTCAGAGAAAGAGCTGGAGAAATCATGGGAGCACCCTGGCCTCTCTTCTTCTAGGTCCTTGATGTGGAGAGTTACACTGTTTATTTGAGCTATTTCTTCTTTTTTAATGTAGGTGTTAGGACTTTACACTTTCCTTTCAGTACTGTTTCGGTTACATCCCATAAGTTTTGGTATGTTATGTTTTCACTTGTTTGTCTCAAGATATATTCAAATTTCTTTTTTTTTTTTTTTAATTTTTATTATTCATGATAGTCACACAGGGAGAGAGAGAGAGAGAGAGAGGCAGAGACATAGGCAGAGGGAGAAGCAGGCTCCATGCACCGGGAGCCTGACGTGGGATTCGATCCCGGGTTTCCAGGATCGCGCCCTGGGCCAGAGGCAGGCGCTAAACCGCTGCGCCACCCAGGGATCCCCAAATTTCTTTTTTCATTTCTTCTTTGAGCCATTGGTTATTCAAGAGTTTTCCATAATTTCCACATATTTGTGACTTTTCCAGTTTTCCTTTTTTATTAATTTCCAGATCAATTCCATGGTAGTCAGGAAAGATGCTCGATATGATTACAATATTCTTAAATCTGTTAAGACTTGTGTGATATAACAGCTGCTCTAGCCTAGAGAATGGCCTGCACGTATTTGAGAAGAATATGTGTTCTGCTGTTTTGGGAGGGAAGCTCTATATATGTCTGTGAGGCCTATGTGTGTATAGTTTTGTTTAAATCCTCTTTTTCTTTGCTCTTCTGTCTGAATGTTCTATTCATATTGACAGGGTATTGAAATTGCCTACTCTTATTATAATGCTGTCTATTTCTCCCTTCAGTTAGTCAATATTTGTTTCATATATTTAAGTTTATGATATTGGTTGCATATATAACTTGTATATATTCCTGGTGAATTGACCCTTTTGTTAACTGGTCTCTACAGTCTTTAAAGTCTATTTTGTCTAATATAAGTCTGGCCACCTCTCTCTCTTTTGGTCACCTTTTGCATAGGATATCTTTGTCCTTTCTTTCACTTTCAGTCTACATCTATACTTAAATCTAAAGTGAGTCTCATGAAGGCAGTGTATAGTTGGATCTTGATTTTTTTTACTTTTTCGGCCACTTTATATCTTTTGATGAGTTTAATCTACTTACATTTAAAGGAATTATTTATAAGGAAGGATTTACTATTGTCATTTCTTAGTTGTTTCATGTCTGGATTTCTGAATTTCTCACAAAGAAAATGGTAGTATTATTGTCAAATTGGTGTCTCTGTAGAAGAGAGAGTCTGGGACTTCTTATCAGTCATCTTGCCACTTTCCCTCAAAGATCCAATTTTTATTAATCAGGATTATTTCAGGTTTGCAATGGTATTCAAGTTGAAACTAGCTTACACTAAAATAATAACAGGTGTAAATAACTGAAAAGTAGTGGCATAGAGCTTTTTAAGTAAGGCAAGGATTAAATAATATAGTTCAAAACTCTGTCTTTTTCTCTACCATTCAGGCAGATTCACTCTGAACAGTGAGCAAAGGTGCCTATCAATTTAGTAGCCTGAATAATAAGCTCCATCTGGAAAATTCTCTGATTGTCATGGCCTGTATCATGTGTATTTCCCTGAACCAGTCACAGTCTCTAGGAAAATGAGGTAGCTAGGGCTGTGAAATCCAATGTGTGCTCATTATAAGGCTGACAGTGATTTCAAAGACGTAATAAAAAGGATTCCCCACACAAAATGGGTTTCTGTTTTTATGAAGTGGGAAGAGTTGTAAGCTACAAAAACAACAGATTTTCTATCTCACTCTTGAAGATAAGTTTTATGACACAAAATTGAGCAGGGCATCATTATTTATAATGTCTGAAACATTAAAATACACGAAAATACCCAATAATAAGGGAACGGTTAATAAATGATGATATACAACTGACCGTTGAACAATGTAGAGGTTAGAGTCACCAACCCCTGTGCAGTCAAAAATCTGCATGTAACTTTTGACTTTCCCCCAAACTTAACTACTGACAGCCTACTATTGAATGAAAGCCTTACCAATAGCAGTTGATTAACACATATTTTGCATGTTATATGTAGTGTATACTGTCTTCTTAAAATAAAATAAGCTAAAAAAATGATATTAAGAAAATCATGAGGAAGAGAAAATGCATCTACAGTACTGTACTACATTTATTTTTAAAATTCCATATATAAATGGACCCATGAAGTTGTTAAAGGGTCAACTGTAATCATATGACCATTAAATTTTGCATGCAAGTAGCTTTATTAACGTGGGCAAATGTGTTATAGTGTTAAATGACAAAATAAGGACACAACTTTACAAGACTCTATGGAGCAGAACATAAGCATATAAAAGGTTGTAAAACACATGGGGAAATATCTAGGAATGTTACAATAGAAAGAGTAGATATATCTGGATATAAAATAAAATTCTCTTTTTTCATATTTCCCTATTTTTTCTACAACATATACAAATTTTATATTTAACAAATAATCAAAATTTTAAATTAAGTAGAGACAAGAAAGAAACTTATATGTTTACTAGCATTTATATTTGAAGATTTGTCTTGAAATTAGGATACTGGTATCACAGGAGGAATTATGAGGCGTGATAAATGTTTGAAAGCAGAGGTTTAAACAGACAAGTTGTGTTTCAACCAAGTGAGTGGAGAGATTTCATTTATTTTTAAAATGAAGACTATATTAGCAGGCATTCAGGGATTTGGAACCGTTCCGATACATGACACCAAGGTGCCTTTCTTAATTTTCTCTATAAGCAGAGCAGGTTATATTGGCACCTTGTTTAAGAAGCCGAGGTGTGTTCAGTGTTATATAGCCAATAGCCAAGTTTTAATAGAGGTAGAAAAGGATGCTTCTGTTCATTAACTCCACAGGGTTCACATTTGGCCTAGAACTTCAATAAAACCAAGAAATAAATGAGACTCTGATATAAAACTGCATGAACACTGGAAAGGCACCTGTCAATTGTGTGGCACTAAATAAAGTTGAACTTCTTTTAACAGGACCTGTTTCTAAGTCAAGTTAGAACCAATGACTCTTAGGGTGTGAGAGAGAGTAATTTCAGAAAACACTTTCCATCTGGATTCTTGCTGTTACGATTCTCGCTATTTTAATTAAAAATGTTTCCAATGATTTGTTTACTTATTATACGTAGCATTTATATTTCAGATTTGATTTTTAACGTCTTCGTGGTGCTCCTGTGAACCTACTGCCTCCCATTCTCTCTGCTTTCCACAGGCGAGCTAACATGTCACGCCGCCGGGAATGGGCCGTGCAATTCCTAGCACCCGCAGTACCATCCAAGTTGAAAAGAAGCAAATAATTATCAAAACAGAAACATATTAATTTGGCAGAGGAGTAGAATCTGCAATTTAGAACTCCTAACCTGGAATGTTTATTAGAGTTACAAATTCATGTATATGAGTGCTTCCCTGTCATCTGCTAGCTGTTAACGACTGTGCCCAAAGAATCAGACAAGATTTCTGTTCTCAGGGAGCTTACGATATTGTTGTGGACATGAACATATAAACCACCATGATGAGGTTAAAAAGTGGTGAGGACAGTAAGAGGAAGTCTGCTGATTCAGCAGAAAGGAAAGGAATTTTAGCTTATATCTGCAACAGCATAGAGAACTTCAGGCTGAGGGATTTTTTTTTTTTTTTTCTTTTTTCGAAAAAGTCATGAGTTTAGGAAAAGTGCCCTCAGGAACAGCGATGAGCCCAGTGTGGCTTCAGTCTTAATGTGTGATGAGGAAAGCTAGTTGTGAGCAGATTCCTGAGAACCTGGATGCTGAGTCAGGGACCAAACGGGATCTTGTAGAGTGTGAGCAGCCCCTGGAGCGTTAAAGCAGCAGACTGGCCCAAATAGTTCTGGGCTTTAGTAAGAGAAGGCATGGGACATATGAATGATGGATTTAAAGGGCATGAAACTACAAACAGGGAGGCCAGTCAGATGCAATAATCCACATGAGAAAACAAAAGGAAATTAATTAAAGCAGTAGCAGCAGAAAGGAGGGCACACAATCTAGACAGTCCAGAGTCAGAGCCGACACATTAATGATCGTAAAATGTGCATCAGCTGCCATCTCTGTGATCACGACTGTGTTAAGGACCCCACACACTCATCCATTAAACCTTCAAAACAGCCCCCTGGAGCCACCTGTATTCCAGATGTGAGAATTGAGGGTCAGGGAGGTTAAGTAGTTCAAGGTCACAGAGGTAAGAAATGGTAGAGCAGAGACTGAACCCAGGACAAATCTGGTAGTACACACCCTTCAACTGGTCTGGGGGACCATGGGCAACAAGGAGGTGGAATCAGAGACGATCATGCTGTTTCTGGCATCAGTGACTTCAAGAATGGGGATGTGATTGCCTGGAGTGAGGAATATATAAAGGAAAGCAGTTTCTGGTAAACACGAATGTATATATTTGTGTGTGTGTTGGACACATTTACATGATCACCTTGAATATTGAAAATAAATATATATACAGTCAGAAGCTGGAAATTCAGGTTTGGGCCTACGCAAGAGCACTGTGAGCAGCTCTTGTGGACACGTTGTAGAAGCCACAGCACGGTGCGGTGTCCACGGTAGAGCACGTGGTTAGGAGACACCAGCCCTGGGGGCAGGTGTCTGTGAGTCCCCTCTTCAAGGATGCATCAAGGATGATGAGCCTGAAGAGAGAGGGAAGGAGCTTGCAGATACAGCCGAAGGTTCTGGAGAATGCAGGGTTAAGGAAGTCAAGGCAGACGGGAATTTTGAAAAAGTGATACTGAGAAATAAAACCACACCATTCCCAAAGGCTGAGTCTCAAATATCAAAGTGAGATCATCATTCTGGAGAAGAAGTGCGGGGTGTTGGTGGCATTTGGCATTTGGGAGAGCCCTGTGGACTTCTGAGAAGGAAGGTGGGTGGGGGGAAGCATCAGGCCGAGATGCAGAGATGCAGCAAGCAGGGCAGGTGGGGAAGGGGGTAGCTTTCCTCTCAGAACGGATGCTCTCCTGGTGGCTGTGCTCCTCTCTTGCTCCAATCCCACGGTGGAAATGTTAGTGTTACTAGAGCAGTAGCTACACTTGTACGAGAACATTCAACACATGCCTCCTCGCCTAAAAGAGGTGTTCTTCTCCTTTGGGCCTGAGAAAGGAAACAGAGTTAAGAAGCCTGGGCAGATTTCTCTACCAGAAATGGTATGTGCATGGTACTAAACCTTTTTTGCCAGAGATGGAACCCTACTAATTTAAATTAACATGTCATAGAGTCTACTTACTTTGTATCAACTGACCAGTGGCATCTTGATGAGAATAAAAATTATGATTTTTAAAAATTTTATCACCTATTTTGGGGATCCAGTCTCTAAGACGCCCCCCCCCCCCATGTTCCCTACCTCTTAGTATCAGAACCTCTGTGTAATTATTCTCTGCGGAGGTTATTCTTGTACTGAGTGACTCATTTCTGTCTCTCTCTCTTTTTTTTAAGATTTATTTATTTGAGAGAGAATGAAAGCATGCAATGAGGGGAGGGGCAGAGGGAGAGAGAATCTCAAGCAGACTACCCACTGAGTCTGGAGCCAAGGAGGGGCTCCTTCCCACCACACGTGAGATCATGACCAGAACTGAAACCAAGAGTCGGACACTCAACCAACTGAGCCACCCAGGCGCACTGAGTGACTCATTCCTAAGGAATAGAATAAGACAGAAGACAGTGCATGACTCAGGAGTTAGGACATAAATGACAGAGCAGTAGCCATGTTCTGAGGACACGCGGGCGGCCTATGGAGAGGCTCCCATGGTGCAAGATTGAGGTGTTTGTCCATCGGCCGGGGAGCAGCTGTGGGCTGTCTGCTGCGACACGAGTGGGTTTGGAAATGCTGACCACAGCCCTGGAGGGCAGCTGGACGCACCTTCATGAGGGCCTCTGGGTGAAAACCAACCAGAGAAAGTGCTCTTGGTTTCCTGAACCATAGAAAGTGTGAGACGATGTTTGTTGTTTTAAGCTACTAAGTTTTGGGGTGATTTATCACATAGCAATAGATAAATTAATATGCCTTCTTTCATTTAGAAATAACTGAGCTTTTATACTGCCATTTTAGTTAAGATTAAATAATGAGTTCAAGGGATTTTTTACCTGGGAAAATATTCTAGGACCTGAGGGCGGCCCATTTTTCTTAAAGTTGGTATATAGAGGGGCAGTGTAGTTATAGGCCTGCATGACCTATTGACTCTTTGGATTCTAGAAAGAGACACATATCAGATACCTTGGGTTCAATTAATGAAATATATGAGGCCCAGAAGAAATACCCACCCCCATTTTCATGTGTCCAGATAAATTAAGAAAAACCTCTAGCAGAATTGAAAATTAGGCATTATTTTAAATTCTAACTTTTAACTCATATTCTCAAGAAAATTATATTTTAAACATTTTCTTTAAAGTTTAATGGGTGTAGCCTTTTGTTTCTCTCTGTGAATTTGACAGCAGAAGATGGCTTCTACTGAACTTTCCTGGCATTTTATTTTTGCGGCATTTGTATATTTCATTCTTAATAATGTCATTAAGCCTCATTCTAGAACCAGCGATAATGTTGGAAAGCACGGCTGGACATAACTTGGGATGGAAAATAAAAACAGTGAGTAAATTTTCAGTCTTACCTAGTCACCCTGGAGTAGATTAATTAACGAAGCAGCAAACTCATTTTAGAGCCTTCTCAGGGCAAAATGTGTCTTTCCTATGAGAGGTGCCAAGAGGATATTAAGAGAGCAGTGATTGGCCTTTTCGATTTTTGGATTTTTTTAAAGATTTTATTTATTTATTCATGAGACACACACACAGAGGCAGAGACACAGGCAGAGGGAGAATCAGGCTCCATGCAGGGAGCCCGACATGGGGCTCGATCCTAGGACCCTGGGATCACACCCTGGGCCAAGGGCAGACACTCAACCACTGAGCCACCCAGGAAAGTGGGTAAAGAATGGCCTCGTGAGCGTGACAGCAGCCGGGTCTAGAATGCTCATCTCCTGGACAGAGGACTACCCACCCCTGCCCCCAACCACACACAGGCTGAGGAGCTAAGCCAGTGAGGAAGGAGAAACAAAACAAATCTGTTAAAGGGAGTGCTGTTTCCCTTCTGTGAAAGTAACTCTATGACTATACAACCTACTTCTTGTCTGCCCCTTTGCTCTGCGCTGGGGGGTTGGGGGGATTAATCTGACTGACAGATTTCAAAAGAAACCACTAGGCATGCAGAGCTAGCCCAACACTTTCCCTCTTGAGAGCTATCTGCTCCCAGCTGTAGACCGTCTCTATGGCCCCAGGGAGCTGGCTTTCCCCTAAAACAGTCAGTCCTTAAAGCCTTGGCAGGGTGGACAAGTCTAATCTTGGCTTCATTTCCCAGGCTTAGTTAGCCCTTAACAACTTAAACCTTCTCAGTTGTTGGGGGTTTTTTTATGGGGTTTTGTTTAGGGGGAAGGGTGGTTAGCAACATTTTCATTTTCCATATCCATTACTCTTCATCTTACTTCTCAGTTTGCTTAGAGCCTGGACAAGAAAGAAGGCCACTCTAGAAGGGAAAAACCAACACTCCCGTCAAAATTCGAGTCACAGGATTTACCCTGAAAGGTTCCAAGATAATGATACAAAATTTCCTTTAGATTGTATGCTTTTAGCACAATCCAGTAATATATGATTCAAGTGTCCATAGGATGCCCCCTTGGAATATACATATTTTCCTTGTTTATGTGACAACGAATAACTTGGGAAAAAATAGAATTAATAGCTAAATTGATCCTGTGCTCAAAAATCAAGTTTTGAAGCCTGGCATGAATGACTCCTAAACCCAGATCTGGTGAATCACAGAACCTCCCAGAAGTCTGTTTCTTATCTGCATCTGCATCTTCATGTGAGCAATGAGGAGGGTTGATGTGACGGCCAGAGGAGACAGTGTGTGCAAGTCAAGGCCAAGTGCAGTACCTGACCTGCAGCAGGTGCCCGGTCTGTGGGAGCTGGGATTATTGGGTCCTAAAAAGTCTTTTTTATTTTACTCTATAATAATTCATTAGAGGCAAAAATCTGATGCCATTTTTCCCCCAGAGAATTTTTACATCATAAAGAAATTTCCTACAATTGTCATTTCCTTCTGGTGTTTTTATTCTCAGGAACACTTTCTCTGTTAAGCTTGCAATTAGTGCATCTGTCACTTTAGGTAAATGTTAGTTCATCTTCTCTCCTTCTGCTTTAAATTCATAACATGTCATTTTAAGGTAATTCAAACGTTTTGTCAGCTTTCACCACTTAATTTGTATGAATTTTGGATCGAGGGGCAAAGTGAGGTCAAGGAATAAAAGTCCCTGTGGATATTGCTGTTAAAAAAAAAAAAAAACAACTTTTAATACTCTTAATATTAGATTTGCTTGTCGAATGTCCATGGTACAATTTAATAAATTCTGGTTTTGTTGCCTGAGTAAAAAGTTTCTTCTATCAGTCCTTCAGGAATTTTTTGGATAAATTCGTTTCTTGGTTAAATTATCCCATTAGCTGAACTGTCCACTGTTGAGAGAGTCTGTTGTGAAAATGAGACTTTAATAACTTTAAAGTGTCTAAAATTGATCTCTTTCCCAGCATATAGATCTACAGCTGCCAAGCTGTAAAAGAATCCTTACCTCATATCTGGTGCCCAAGGGGACTCTTCTGGGCTCCACTTTCCAAATTGGCTCATAGATACCGTGTAACGTACTTTACTTGGGCTCCTGTGTTCTCACTGCCCAATTTTATAGACTCAAATTTTCAGACATTGCCTAGCTTCCAGCTTATTCTTCATCTCCCGGGAGGTCTCCACTCCACTTCATTCTGTGCCCCCAAATCCTCGGCCAACACAAACCAAACCACTCTCTGGCCTGGTTTGCTTCACACAGGTTCCCAGGACCATGCTCAGAATGAAGGAGGAATGGCTCGTGGAAACCCTAAAAGCAGTTATTTAAGGAAAGAAGGTCATATTTCTAGCAACACAATTGCAGCATCATGCCATTAAAAATGATGAATAACACTATTCAAACCTAGACTCCGTTTTCGTGGATTATCTTACTGGTGTTTGTGTTTTTTCCATTTCCCAAACTTTTGTCACTTGGACTCTAACAATAGTCAGATTTATAACTTTAGGAAATGAATGGTCCCTTTCAAAGAAGGAAAATCAAACAAAAGATTTCCTCACCAAACATTAAAGAGAAGATATAAAAGGGAACTTACCTGAGTCCTGGAACCACGGTGTATTTCTTTTCTTTTTCTTTTTTTTTTTTTTCTTTTTCTTTTTTTTATAAAAGATTTTATTTTATTTATTCATGAGAGACACAGACACAGAGGCAGAAACACAGGCAGAGGGAGAAGCAGGCTCCATGCAGGGACCCTGATGCAGGACTCGATCCTGGGACTCTGGGATCACACCCTGGGCTGAAGACAGACTCTAAACAGCCAAGCCACCCAGGCGTCCCTGCAGTGTATATCTTAAACTCTTTGATTGACTCTAACATAGAAAATATGTTCTTTTTCCCTAGCAGAATACACAAAATCTTTTCCCATACTGAAAACATATCCTTGCTGGAGGTAAACTTTTTCAATGGTAGAGAGGGAACATAGAATTATGTCTCATGTTTAATGGAAGACTTTCTTTACAGAGCCAAGAATAGTTTAAAGTTAATTTAGTAACTTGAATAAGATATAATCATGGGCATTAATATCAAGGGTACACCAATCATCCAAGTTCTCCTCTTCATCCCTCCCCCTTTTTAAAAAATACCTGATGAATCCAAACAACAGAAATAGTATATGAGAGGGTGGTTAGCAGTGAGAAGGAATCATGAGTCCAGTCTTACTTTTCTGCTTAATTGTGTGACCAAGACACTGCCACTTAGCAGTTTTCTCATTTTTAAAGGAGAATTAAAAATAGTTTCTACCTATTTATAATTCAGATTATTTGAGGAGGGCAGCCCGGGTGGCTCACTGGTTTAGCGCCGCCTTCAGTCCAGGGCGTGATCCAGGAGACCCGGGATTGAGTCCCACGTCGGGCTCCTTGGTGGAGCCTGCTTCTCCCTCTGCCTGGGTCGCTCTCTCTCTCTTTCTCTCTCTCTCTCTCTGTGTCTCTCATGAATAAATAAATAAAATCTTTAAAAAAAAGATTATTTGAGGAGATATGTACAACCTAATCAGCACAGTAGCTGGAGTATAGTAAATGCTCAATAAACATTAGCACTTAGCATCAGAGAAGGGGAATGTATACTTATTTAGAAAACAGTTTTGTGATGTAGACACTGAACAAGAAGTTTTTACAAACTATTTAATCTACTCATATATTGGCCATATTGAAACAAAGTTTTTTGTCTTTTTTTTTTTTTCCTGTTTAATTTCCTTTGAACACAGTTGTTCTACAAGCTCAAACATGTACATTGAATTCCTCCTGACATTTCATTTACTATTACATTCCTTGGGCTAACAGCAGGTTTTTAATCTCAAGCAGATTTTCATGCCTCAATCATCTTAAAATATTTGCTGAAACTGATATTAAAAGAAACTGATGTAGCAATGCCAACATGCTTTAGATGGAGGTTTTCATTCCACACAGTATGGGAAACAATTTTTGATCAGACCATTTTCAACCTAAGGTAAATTTGGAACCAAACTGATTTATTTTGGGGTTCTCTTTACAGCTTCCTCAATAACAAATTCAATCTGTGCCCAGCTTCTAAAGTTAATCAGAGGCAGTATCATTTTTTCCACTGGTACTTAATTTTTTTCTTATTTTTTACTGTCCAAGATCTTGGGTCTCAGAAAAAAACAAATTGCTTCCATTTCAACCAAGTACTCTATTCCCCGTGGACTAGATATCTCCTTTAATTTCCATATCCTTCTGTGGCATCTCCATACTTGAATCTTTTAACTTCATAAAAGAAGTCCTGTTTGTGTCCTTTCTTTTGAATTGTTAAATGATCAAAACCACTCTTCTCACTGCTTTCCAAAGACTCAATCATGAGTCTGTTCTTTCTCTTCCAAATGAATGCAAATTACCTTGTGAGGGCTTGTCCCAGTCACTGACATTCTTGCTGCAGTAGAAATTGGTCCTTTCCTCTTAGGTCCTCCTCTGCCTGTGTTGTCAATCTTCCGGTTGACTCTCCACTTAATTTCTAGTGGAAAATAATTGTGATTGCTTTATATTTCTAGAGGGCTTCACTTAAATCTCTAATTATGCTCCAAACATGTATAGCTTCCTATCGTATTTGGTTGGACTCAAGCTTACCTGCCCACTATACTTCCTATAGCCCCTAGCACCTAATTTGAAAATAATAGGCACTAACTTAATGTTGTTTGAATTGAATACCTGTGTTGGAATGAATATTACTGATTCTGCTTCTTTTGTTTCCTGGCCATATATTAAGTACCAACCACCCGGTTATACGACAGTGCTGTAATATAGCTAAAGCTCTATTAGTTTACAGGAGGAAACTAAACAATCATGGTTATTGATCTCATGGAGGTTAGTGGGTATCTGCTCTGTGCCCACCTTTATTCAAAATATCATTGCAATTTTTATAAGTGCCTTGAAGATAATTAAGATAAGTCATATAATTTATTATATAAATGTATATAATTATATAATTATGCAATCTGTATATTTATATATTATGATTTACATATTTATATATAAACGTATATATTACATGAATAAGTTATAATTAATAAATTATATACTCTTGCCTATATCAAAAATGTTGTGCTCTAATCCCAGTCCCCTTTGCAGCTAGGATTGGTCATATCGCACAGTTCCAGACAGGACACATGCTGATAGATGTGAGGGAGCTTCTGGGAAATCTTTCATTTATTTTTTAAATTTTTTGAGAAAAAGGGAATAGCATCAGTGACATCGTTCCTTTACCCCATAACCAACCTTCAACAAAGACACAATATCTGGCCCTGTGGCAGCCACCTCCTAATGGGAAGGTGAGGACACCAGACTCCCCAGGGAGCAGCTAGCCCTGTCATCCCTGGAATGCTGAGTCATTGCCCACAATTGACTAACTCTTGACTTCTGGTTGTCAGAAAAGGAAATCCTTCTATGCTTCTGTTGCTCTTTCTTGAATCTCATCCTCATTTCACAGAAAGGCACAAAAAGGAAAACGTGAGTCAGAGACGCTAAGGGGTCTAAGGCTGTGCATTTGTTCTGTGACATGTGGGGCAAAGTTTAACAATGAATGCAAAAGCTGACTTTTCTACGACCTCTATTCGAGTGTTCCAGGTGATAAGTTAGGCAACCTGAACTCTACGTACATACACATTTGTACTAGTTGTAACATTTCATAGCCAATGTGCTTTAAGGCACTCATTGCCCAATCTTATCTTTGAATCTTTCACTTGTGGTATATAATTTGTTTCTTAATAATTTTCAAATAATGTAGCTAAGCAAGGGGTGTTAGAGATAAATTTTTCCACTTTATATACTGTCTGTCTTACTTAAAATAAAAGCATTTTTATGGAAATCTGCCCCACCGATGCAAGATCAGAATGCCTCCTCTGAAAAGTTCTCTTCAAAAAAGTAGGAACCCATGTCATAAAACAACGTGGGCATTATTCCCACAGATAAGGCCCTACTATACAAAAGACTGTGTACAAATTTATCTGCGGCCAAAATGTTGGTTTTCCCTCATGAAAATATTGCCCCCAAATTCCGATCATTCTGAAAAACAATTAACCTGTCAAGTTTAAAGTTTTTTGGGACTATATCCTGCCATTGATATTTATTTTAATCTCCTACTGATTTCTGTGGGAATTCTTCTTGTAGAATTTAGGCAGGATATAGCCCCAAAGGAATTTCTGCAAAGAAGCTTCCCACTTTCAACTCTTTGTGTTTGATTTTTATTAAGTTTAGGTCATGACGCTGTACATCTAAAAATAGATTTACAGGCTAAACCTCTGATAAGGTCTTCTATTTTTAGATTGAGGCTGAAAGGTCAATGAGAATGCTAAAATCTCACAGGAACAACTACATTATAAATGATTTTTAACCATATGTTTGGTCCAGTTTTTTTTAAAGGAATATATTATTTTAATATATCTTTTTTACTTTATATGTCCCAAGATGTCTATCTGCCATGAGATTTATTTTTTTAAATGCCCGCTTAAAAAAAAATAAAAATAAAATAAAATGCCCACTTAGACCATGTTTGAAACATTTTAAAACAGTAGATAATAGTAGATAGTCATTAAAAATTATAGTAATAGGGGTACCTGGGTGGCTCAATCAGGAAAATGTCCAACTCTTGATTTTGGCTCAGGTCATGATCTTATGGTCATGGAATTGAACCCCACAGTGGTCTCTGTGCTCTAAGTAGAGTCTGCTTCAGATTCTTTCTCCTTCTCCCTGCCTGTCCCCCGTCTCTCTTCACTCGCTCTCTTTCTCTCTCTCTAAAATAAATACAATCCTAAAAAGAAAATTGTACTAATGATGACTATAGAAGTATGGATCTTGGAAATGCTTTGGCATGTTGTAAAGTTTTAAAAAAGCAAAGTAGAAAATTATATAATTATATGTATACATATTTGCAATAATGTAAAAATGTGACTAAATAACGATTGGATGATAATAGAAATTTAAATTTTGTCTTTTAATTGGTGAATTTTCTCTCTTATCAAACTGCCTAATGTTTTGTATCTTATTTATTAATGTTAAAATTCAAATGCCAACAACTAATATCATTTACCTTTAAATTCACCAAATTCATATGAACTTAAAGTTATGACAAAAACTGAAAAAACTCAGAGTAAGGACTCTTAAGAAAATGCTGGTGAGCACAGCTTAACATATAGACTTATCAAATCACTCTGTGGTATGCCTGAAGCCAGTGTAACATTGTGTGTCAACTAAACTTCAATAAAAGATAAGAATGTGCTGGTAGTTTCAGTTTTTAAATCAGTGATCTCTGGATCCCTTCTAAAGCAGCAAAGGGCCTCTATGGTCATGTGGTAACCTTTTTTTTTTTTTTCTTTTCTATTGTCATGAAAATATCTTTATAAGTTATGAGATACTTACAAAAATTGACCCAAGAGAATTTTTGACCTGGTTCTGTCTACTTGATAGGGTTATTCTGTGATCCAAATGAGATGGTGTTTCTCTGAACACTTTGAAAAGTACACATGAGAAGCAGCATAATAATTTTCAATATTACTCCAAATATTTTCCAGATTAAGCCCATCATTGGATCTCAATTGTATAATAAAGAAATACGATGAAATGAAACAAATACGAAACAGGTAATTATAACATGGACTCACACTGTTCCTTGTCCCTTAAGAAGAAACTGATGCTAAAATAATTTACTGTTTGAAGCTGCTGCGCTGAGAAGCTCTCATGCTGGAGAAACAATGTCCTGGCTCCATGATACAAACTGCAGATCAACCTCATCCCTCCATTTCGCTACCTGAATTCATTCTGAGAATGTGTAAAAGTGGGGCTGAGTCTCTTAGATCCTTTTTTTAATATGGGACTCAGTTTGAGGAGTGTAGTTAGCAGACAGCTTTTGCACCAAGGTCATATTCTTTTCAGGATGGTCCCCAATGATGGTTGATGCCAGAGCAAGGCTGAGGTACAAAGCCTGCTCACCATTTCTGCCTGACTGGCAACCTTGCTCTGGACCTCCCCACCGGCTGCACTGAGATTTTGTCAGGTGTATCAGGGCCTGTCAGCTCCTCTAGTACAACCTTGCTTCCTCTCTTTGCCTCTCACAGAAGCCTTTGGTAGTCCTATCTCCACCCAGTGTCTGCTTCCCAAGAACCCAACGGGCTCCAAGAGTCGTCCAAGAAAGCTGGCAGGAAAGATGTGCTTCCGAGACTGGATCTCCAGCCACCCATTTGACAATGACCATCCCAGTGGTGTGCGAGCTATGAATAGACCCTGGCACAAAGAGGCAGCCCAATCACTAAAGAGTCACTGATGTGACTTGGGAGACTATTCCTATGGAAGGAAATCCCATGACTGGTGAATCTAACAAGAATTGGAAACAGCATACAGAATAACAGCAGAATCAGTTGGTTGCCATTAAGTCACTGCAGTGTCCTTCCGAATGAAAAGCTGATACTTTTTAACAAATAATTAAGAATCAAGTATAAAGACCAGAGTCCTCATTGCTAGTCTAAAAGAAGCCACTTTTCTCTCTTGGGAGAAGAGCAAAGGCCTAAAACAAGACTGAGGATTTACATTATAGCCACTCATCTCCAAAGACAATTGCAGCCTCAGCTGAAGCAGCTCGGTTCTACCAAACTTGGCTAGGTAGACCTGGAATCCAGACAACTGAGATAAAGATAGCTGGGCAGATGTCCCTTGAGATTTGAATTCCCAAAACTCTTTTTTTTTTTTAAATAATAAACTTAATTTTTAGAGCACTTTTAGATTCACAGCAAAATTGAGTAGAAAGTACAGAATGTTCCCATATATGCACAACCTCCCCCCATCAACATCCAGACTCTTTTGAACCTTCTGAACCTACAAAGGTGAGCCAGTCCTTCTTCTCAAGAGCTATCTCCACTCCCATGGAGGAAGAAAGGACAGAGCTACTACCCTGCAGATCTCTCAGGATATTGCCCATCACTATAGTTCAGTCACAGCATAACTGAGTCAGGGACATGCTGCCTCTTAAAGGGATAAAGAGCCTTTGCCACAATACCAGCAGCAATGTGGGATGGCAGGAGTCAGGGCAGTCCTTGAGGGACTGGATTCAGAGGTTTTTAATCAAGAGGACTGGAAAATAAGAGAGAGTTTATTGACTTAGAGCATCTCTTGTGATATGGGACTTAACACTCTGCCAAGGACCCCATGGGGTGATGCAAACCTGCTGCTGGAATGGCTCCTGAGGAGCCTAAAGAAAGCAATGGTTCATTGTAAATGGAACTGAAATTCCTGATTTATTAGGGGGGATTGTAGAGAAGTGATGAAAAGGCTCAGAAACATGACCATGATAGAGCGGTAACATTCTGGTGATGCCCGCAAATCATTCGTATTTGTCCCCGCCTCCCCCAACAGAGGAATGCTCAGAGGACACAGGAGACTCAGAGGCTCCAGAATTAGCTGATAAACGAGGATATCAGCCTCATTAAGAGGCCTGCTCTGTAGCCCAGGGCCGAGAGAGGAAAAGCTTGCCTCATTGAAAGCAGAAGAACTGCAAAGGCCTAAAGCTATGAAGCTAGTGGCTTTTAAATATCAAAAATCTGAAAAAATAAATAGATAAATAAATAAATAAATAAATAAATAAATAAATAAATAAATACCAAAAATCTGGGAAGCAGGGATTTACAATGATCGTAACAACTATCCAGGTCAGAGTGGCCCCTGATGGGGTTTGCTTCATGGGGAGGTGTGGAGATGATGAACAGAACATGGAGTCCTCAGCAGAAAAATACATGTGCAACCAGTGAGGGGGCTATTTCACGAATAATCAGAAGAAAGCAAGAGCATATGAATGGGAGAGAGCTGGCTGTCACTCCATGAAATAAGCCATAATCCTGAGGCAGTTTTCAAAGCCGGGAGCCATTAACTGAAGAAAGAGCTATTTCCACAGGAGGCAAGACCCTTCAGCAATACTGCAAATGCGTGCTGCAACCATGCCTCCACTTGTTCTCCCGAAGAACCTAGAACAATCTACTCAGGTTACTATTCCCTGAGGAGAGGGCATTTCAGGGACTATTAGACACAGGTCTGAGTTGATATGGATACCTAGACAGCTAAATTATCCCCTTGGCTTCCCTATCATCATAGAAATATATGGGGTCCAGGTAATAATTCGATTCCTGGAACAAACCCAACTTACTGTGAGACTATGGGTCTCCAAATCCACCCAAAGGTCTTTTCTAAAGTTCCCAAGTCTACACATACATTTGACTTTCTTGAAAATCACAGTCACCTTCACAATAGGTTCTAGGCCTGTGTAGTGAGAGCTATGATAGTGGGCAAACCTCCAACATTGCCCCACCACCACAGTCAAGAGAGTAAATGGAAAGTATACGCCAGGAAGGATAACAGGACAGTGCCACACTTACAGATCTAAAGACAAAGAGGTCCCGGTGTCTATTATAGCTCCATTTTATTTGTCACGCTGGCTCCTGCAAGAAATGGTTGGATCCTGGAAAATGATTATAGACTTCAAGTTAGGCTGACCAGCCACCAGGATAGAGGCAGCATCATTGCTGTAGCAGATGAATATGGCCTCAGCCACATGGCATGTAGCTAGTGACTTAATTAGGACATTCTTTCCCAATCAACAGAGAAGAGCAGGAACCATTAGCTTTCTCTTGGAAAAAATAAACTTGCACATTCACAGTTTTTCCCCAAGGCTTTCTTGATGACCTCATCCCACCATATCATCTGTAGAGATCTAGACTTTTTTGGATATTCTACAAAACACCACATGGATCTATTTTATCAGTGACATCAAGCTAATCTGGCAGGATGAGCAAGAAGGGCGTGTGGAGACAGTTGTACTCTGGAGGACAGGGAAGTGATCTGTGAACATTCAGAGACTGTCACTCCTGTAAAGATATGGGAGCTCTGGTGGTCAAGGACATGTCAAGACATTCCCTTCACAGGAATAGGCAGTGTTGCATTTTGAATTACTACCACTTGGAACAAATCACAACTCTTGGTACATGTGGTACATGCCTCATTTTGGAGGCAACACATTCCGTATCTGGGAATACCGCTCTGCCCATACGTTGACGAGGAAGGTGCTCTACAAGCACTGGAATTAAGATTTGAAGGCATTGCAGCACCAGCTCAAGAACAATTCTCTGTGAGGATAGGATCCCATCTTCCAAGACAGGTTGCATACACTAAATTAGAAGCCTTTATACGGTGCTGTGGACCCCAATATGAAGAGCACGTTGGTTTGGGTACAAGGATGAGCCATCATCATTCCTAGAGACTCACCCTTACAACTCTGGACTCCCCAGGGTTATAGGTCCTGGTCCTCAAAGGAGAAAAATAAACATAACAGTTAACATTTAATAAACCCTTAATATGTGCCAGACACTATTGTCTGTGGTCTACAGGTGTCAAGCCATTAATCCCATCAAAACATTGTGGAGTACTTACTATCATCAACTTCTGGCTAATGGAGAAACCAAAGCACAAAAAGGAAAGTTGCCCAAGTTCACATATTTATTAAGTGTAAAATTCAACCACTATGAATACCAAAATTTATGACATAGTGTGTCAGATAACATTCAGTTGTTATTAGCCAGACAAGACCTAATGGTCACATGAGATGTTACAGATGGGCCTTCATCACGTAGTGGGGCTCGGAGGCAAGAGAAGAGCTAATTACTTCTAGCAAAGTCATGATGTGTCTCCAAAATCACCAGAGCTCCTGCTATTGCTCTCAGCACAGGGTCTAGGCAGCATCTGCAAGACACACTGAGCCGTGAGGGCCAGATGTAAGAGTTGCTTGCATCGCAATTTGCACCAGTAGGGGAGCATTCTTGTTCTTTGGGCCAAAGAACAGTTGTTTAGGGCCACCGTATATGGACCAGTGCAGCTCACAGATTTATGATTTATTTTTCTTTCAAAATCAAAGAGGAGTTCCCTTAGATCATAGGACTCTCAGAAGCCTTATGAAAGTGAAAGATCCTTGCACTTCTATGGCATTTATTTTTCAGGTTGGGTAGTCATGTATCTTACAAGGTAATAGGGAGCCTGCCTGCCATGTTTTCTATATGTCACTAGGGTGATGGCCAGTTGTGATGTTCTGAGAATTGATGGTGTAATTACTTATCCTTGCTGAATGACTTGGGACACAGACACGGAAAGGTGACATAACCCTGTGACAAGGCAGTGAAGATGTACAGCTGTCGCTGTCACAGGAAAACAAACTTCGGCTATTTACTGCTTTTGGAGATAGAGAAAAAAGCATTTGTCAAATCAATGGGTGCTTAGTAAGGGCCATATTGATTTGCTCCCATGAAGAGACCACATCTTGTACAAAATCGCAAAATTGAATCCCCACTTGATTAAACTTCTGATAATCTATAGCCATTCTCTGTGATCAGTCTGCCTTTTCACTAGCTGAACTGGACAGCTAACTATGAAAGTGATGAGGATCTCCACTCTCACATTTTTCAAGCCTTAAATGATATTGCAAATATTTGTAATTTCACCAGGTCTGTGGTCATGCCTTTGATTTATTCCCATTGTGGGTGGAAAAGACCCCAGAAGCTTCCACTTTAGCTATTCCTAACAATGATAATAGCACTGCACTGGTGAATACTCAATCATCGCTCCTCAGGAAAATGTGTGTATATATATATATATATATATACACTAAGGTTGAGGGATCGAAGACTATCCATACTAGGTCTTCAGAGACACTATTTACGAGAGAAAAGCACAGGGTAAAAGCAAGAGCAAGTGTCTGATCTTCTGTGGTCCTTGAATTCTGGAACAGCACAGATAGATCTTACAGAACTTGACAAATGATATTAGGAAAGATACCCCAGCTTTCAGACTTGGAGATTTTTAAGCTCCATGATTAGGGAAGTACCAGCCTCTCCCCTGGCAGGATCAAAGGCTTGAGTTCAAGTCTCATGGTTACAGTAGTATAACAAAGCAGATCATTGGCCTCTGAATTCCTACCCTGGTGATTAGGGGCCTGGGGTCTGGAACATGTAGCCTGAGTCCACTTCCTCAGTACCTCCCAACCTTGATTGCTAGAGCTGGCTAGAGCAATATCTAGGGAGATTCCCAGGAGGCTAGCCTGCAAAGAGTTAGTGCTAGGTTGACCATAAAGATCTAGGTAACTTCCTTTTCCTTCTTCTGGTTATTCTTAAAATATCCATTGAATCATTTGAGGAATGCTAATCAGGAGATTCAAAAAATATTATCAGGTTGCTATTGCAAAGCTTCTCAGATGCACTCCTGGCTTCTTCAATCAAAGGACTTTGAGGGGCAGCCTGGGTGGCTCAGCGGTTTAGCGCCTCCTTCGGCCCAGGGCGTGATCCTAGAGACCTGGGATTGAGTCCCACATTGGGCTCCCTGCATGGAGCCTGCTCCTCCCTCTGCCTGTGTCTCTGACTCTGTGTGTGTGTGTGTGTGTGTGTGTGTGTCTCATGAATGAATAAAATCTTAAAAAAAAAAAAAAAAGACTTTGAGTGTGGAATCAAAGGAAGAACGGACATTATGATCGTGTCTAAGCCAGAGCTTTGCTCACCTGACCTGTCCTTGCTCAGATATACATATCCAGTAGGACCTGGATGCTCGGTCTTCAGAGCCCTCTCTAGTCAGACTGACGAGGGGAGAAGTTAGCCACGTATATTAGATTTACTCCAACATTTTTTATCTCCCAATGTCTTTGGATTTCTTTACTGATTTCATTCCAAACATTTTCTGCCTCCTCAGTTTGATTCAGCAAGAGCCACCTGAGACTTTATTTTAGTCACTCAACCCAATCTTTATCATTACTTCCAGCTGTTAAAGCCACACTGAATCCAGAACTCTGGCATTCCTATGGATAAAGTCAGCCCAACCTAAAACTCTGTGTCCCCCTTTGTTCAAGCAAGCTTAGACCCATTCCCCAGATTATTCCGGATACGAATTAGGAAATTACTCTAGTTCTTGTTGTGTGAATCACATCCTACTGGTCTTGACTATTTAATCTCACCTCCCTGTCCCCTGCCCCCAGTGTGATGGGATCTGATTTAGTTTAGGTTTAGATATAATAGAGTGTGATGATGAGGTTAACTGGCTTCCCACTGAAATATAATTCCCTCCTGCCACTGAGATTCTAAGTCTTTAAATAAGGCAGGAAAAAGCTCTCAGGAAGTAGAAAGGAATGGCTTCACCTGGTATGGGAAGTTTGTTGGGGTTAGATGCCTGAATTCCTTTACGCCTGTAAATCCATCCCAGAGAACCCCACATTAGTGCTAGTTGTTCCATTAATACCAACCATGTCCCTGGCTGTTTCATCAGATTTCTGTGAAGGTTGTAAAGCACAAGGGTATGGAGATCTACAACTGCAGAAACGCATAGCACATCTGCTTTTTCTGCTATTTCTGTGCTCACGAAAAGATGAGAGATTCATTTAGCCATTGGAGGAAGCCCCTGAGATTTAATCTATACATTGAGTCATGAATTTGAAACATTGAACTCATCATGGTCTTTCTTTAAACTTTAATCTTTTCAGTGTCAATAAAAGCACACCACAGATGCTGTGTCTTGGCCATGTCAGCTCAGCCCCTCGAATCCTCGCCTTTGATGGGTATCTCAGATATCTGATTAAGCTGTTTGCCACTGTGTGCCATGGCAGCCACATTTCCATACCTTGACGCTGTGTAGACGCCACTGCCTTCAACACTTGATTGACCTTCAGCAGACGCCACTGCTGAGTAATTGCCACTTCCCAGGGGACTTCTGACTACAACTCTAATATCAATTTCTGAGTCCATTAACATATTTGTGTCTGGAAAAGGCAGGAACCCCTACAACACTGGTGCAACTACTATAGGATCTCACGGAAGAGGATATGTTTCTTCTCTCTACGTTGTACCCGTGTGGGCCTCATCTTGAGGCTCTTTCACCTACAGGCTCTAGGAAGTATGCCAGTAGCAACCAATGCAGGTCATGTGGGAGAAAGAGTGGCTTTTCTTGGCTCTGTGTCATGAACCAGGAACTCAAGCCAAAGCCTAGATCCAACAGAACTTCCTCATGTCCTTTTGCCGCGTGAATGAGTTACCTTCTCCAGTGTGCATTCATAATTGTGGATTCTGCTAAAAATCATCTTTTATACTTGAAACAACCCTCTGTCCTTTCTGGATTCTTTACTTTGTTATTACCATGAGGCCAGGTTAGTGTAAGCTCTATCAAGGCAGACACTTCCTTTTATGATTTTTTTGCGCCGTGTTCAATAAATACTCAAAAAGTATATGTGCAGTGGAGGAGAAAGACTAGTCTTGGAGAAATCTTCCCTGTAGCACCCAGACGTGCCTACAGATGAGCAATCCAAGCCGATATCTGCTATGCGCTGGATTGTAGAGTATAAAATAGTCTCCTTCCCTCGGTGTAATTTCTGTTAGGTTTGTTTTCCTTTGCCTCTTGTGATCTGAGTGGCCTATTAGTGGCCAGGGTTTGGATGTGGATAAAAAGGAATGAGTAAATAAGGCCTATTTTTAGCCTAGACTCCTCAACCTGTCTAGTCTATACAAATGAAGTCACCCAGGCTCTTAGGTTTCCAGCAAATGAGAGATTGATCTTATGCAGGAGTTGCATTAAGACGAGACTCTAAGAACACCAAAATCCCCTGATCCCTGCCTTGGCTAGCCATGCTTCCTTCTCAAAAGGCCCTCTATGTACAATTGTGGCAACATAGGAAACACAGTACTCTCTTATTAACTGGGATTTTGTGCCAGAGTAGAACCCCAGTGAGTAAAGTTGAATCATGTGGAAGTATTTTATTTTTCCTATACCAGTTAGGTCTAAATATTCCTGAATCAAGGAGGCTTTCATGCCTGTTCTTTTCCTCCCAAAGTTTGAACCAGCATCTCAGAACTCACTATAACAATGAAATGTAAAACCCTACCTGCCCAAGTGATCACTGGAGAGGCCATGTTTCCCTCATGGATAAGTCACTACTAGGAGAAGTGGTTTCGATGACCAGCCTGCAATCTGAACAATTAAAATCCTCACCCTTCCTCCTCAGGATGAAGATGAGAATGGAGAGGACAGAGCCAGCACACTCTGGTTCACAAAAACTGAGGCCCTCAACACTGAGGATTTGAAGCCAAAGACTTGAAATAGCCAAAGGCATACTTGGTTTGTGGTTTCTCTTCTCACTATCTTCCCTGTGCCCCCCAACAAAGAACAGCTGATGGAGAAGCCTCAAGTTCAGGATTCCAGCCATGCAGCTTTTTATTTTCTCCTTGGAGTCCTAACTAATACGAGAGCGAAATTCCTATTAAAATGTGTATGAAAACATATTGCTGTATATTTGGAAATAGAGTGGCATAACTTAAATAGACTTTAAGCACTATGTAATCTGTCTTCCTATCCCCTGAGAGAACAGCTCACATGTCATTTTGAAAACATCGTTATGTATCATTTCCTTAGGGCTCTGGAACAGAGAGTGGTTTGGGGTTGTGCAAGAAACAGATGCTGACGTAGGGATTCAAGGGCAAGTTGTTGATCTGGGATGTGATCTTGGGAAGGGATCATGAGGCATGGAGAAGCGAGGCAGCAAGGGGAAGGTGTTGATACAGGGCATGTTAAGAAGCAGCTTATTGCTTAGGACATTCAAGAGGTTGGTGCAGATACAGATAGAGGTACTTCTCCCTAAGAGGTGAGGAAGTTGGGTTGTTTACCCCCCAATTCCTATCCATCATGGCCCATAGGGTGCTACAGGGGCATAACTTCTCGAATCTGGGCATGCCAGAAGTCCTCAGGCAGAGATCTCCATGAGACTCTGGAAGAAAGGCTTACTCCTCAGAAAGAAGGTGAGACCTCAAAACGTGGTCAGGAGCTCCCATAGCTCCTACTGCCCTGTTTAAACTACCATTGGTAAAGTTACCTTGGGTTAATGCTCTTAACCAGATTACCTCCCCAAAATCTGATTTAAATCCTTTTTAATATCTTCAGAAGACTATAAAATAATGTTTTTCAATCTTCATCGATAGAATAACATCTGCTTATGTATATTTCTTCAAGATCATCATGTGTCTCCTCAACCTTTATGAAACATATCTATAAAATAGTATTAAAGACTATCTTTGTCATGAGCCTATATTATTGCTCATTCACATTTGGTAATATGCTGCATTTCTATTCCCTCTCCTGACAAAAAAGGAATGTTAGATAATATTTTTTTATAATAAAATATATATATATATATTTGATTGTTTACTCTGTCCCGGGCACTGTTTTAAAGTGAACACATGATTTAAATCACTAAATCCTCACAATCAACCTGTGAAGGTGGGACCTTTATTGGATCCTTTTGACGGATGAAGAAAACAAGGAAATGAGGGGCTAGTTCATAGAGCAGGAAAGAACCCACCCAGGCAGGCCGTCTTCAGAGCCTCACGTGATTGTCATCTCCGGCCTATACCGCCAAGAGAAGTACAGCACCACAGATTTTGCATCCTGTTCTTCATATCAAATGTCACAATAGGATTCTTATGCTTTCCTGAGCTCTAGTGCTGCTGCTGTGAGTCATGGCATCTTCATGACTCAAAGTCAGTCCTGTCATCTATTGTGTCTAAGCAGTATAGTAAGGGACCTCCCCTTTGGTCCTGATGATCTAAGTTCTGTTTAGGTTTGTCAAGGTCACCAACATTTAACCTCTTTTTGTTGGTTTTGATTTTTTTTTTTTTATTTCTTTATTCATGAGAGACACACAGAGAGAGGCAGAGACACAGGCAGAGGGAGAAGCAGCCCCTCAGGGAGCCGGATGCAGGACTCGGTTCCAGGATGCCAGGACCATGACCTGAGCTGAAGGCAGACACTCAACCACTGAGCCACCCAGGTGCCCCTGATTTAAAAAAAAAAAAAAAAAACACTGTTAGGTACCATTAGATTCTAAACTAATTACTGAGGTCTTGATATTTGCCATGAACAAGATCTAAAGTTACAAAATAATTTTTCTTTTTCTTCTTAAACACCATATGTAGGTCTTCCTGTTCTATGATAATAGAAAATTAACACAGGGATCGGAGAGGCCTCTCTCACTGTAGTGAGTGCTCTTAGGAAGCTTCCATCCTGGGCCATTCCATTTTGATAAGAAGAATGGGATATATCAAATTGCTATTTATTTCTTATGGATAAATCTCTGGGATTAGAACTGGATTAAGAGATTTATGGGTAATGATAAGCATTCTAAATCCCCACATTGAAAGGAAGATAATTGGTACTAGAAGTAATGGCATGATATAAAAAGTTTTTTAACTATCATGCATAAAAAGCGTATCACCAATAACGTTCATCAGAAGTCAGATGCTCATTATATTTCATAAAACTTACTAATTTTTTCCTTGATTACTTGCACTATATTGAAAAATGGAGTTGGATGTTGGGTTTTTGAGAAATCATGTTTAACTTTAAATATATGTGATGCTATTCACTAACCTATTTCTATATTCTGATAACAAAATGTGTAAACGTTTTGGGAGGCCTCAGGGATTTTCACATTTCAAACCTTTTTTTGCAGGGATGCCTTGAAGCATTCTAAAATAACAAACACTATCAGTATCCTGTTGGTTCCAAATGTTTTTGATTTATTCCCACTTTCAGACCAAAGGAACTTATTAAAACCTGGCAATTCTTTTACTTTTGACTTTTCTCAAACGAATTTCAAAAGTTTCCATGGCTAATAGAAAAGAACAACAGTGTAGATATTTTACCTTTTGTGGCCTTTTTCTAAGTACAACAAGAATCAAAGTCCCCTCATTATAGAGAAGATAATGTGTCAAAAGACAGTTACTGTTTATTTTGGGAGAAAATCAAGTAAAAAATTTTAAAATATGGCAGCAGCTGTATTTTCATCATGAACAGTCCAGTTCCTCGTCAATTTCATTCAGAAATCTCCCAAGAAACTCTCCGGCCCTTTAATCCACTTTGATTAAACCAATGAAAGAGAGCGAGGTTTATAGTCTAAGCTGATGGGTTCTCCAAGTTGCAACCTACCGGCTGATCAATGTAGGCACCGTGTTGGTTTCAGACACAAGTTTCTTCGATGCTGTTCACATCCTTTCAAGTAGCAGCGACTCATCAGCCGTTCACCAACTATGTGATCCACATCATTTATGATGTCAGAATTATCCTTTGTTCTATTTCAGGGAGCTATTTCCAGTATTTTCCATTCCTTATATTGCACTCACCTGAACAATCTGCAACGTGTAAAATGACAAAACCACTTGAAAATATTCACGCTGATGTTATTTCTACAAGGCAGGCAAAGCCTGGAAGAAAATTCTGGGCAGCCAGGAATGACCCTCCAAATCCTAAGAAGCTCAGTAAGTCAAAGAGTACTATCACCACGTCTGGATGTGAACAAGGACCTCCACCTGCTGGTGTGTGACAGCCAGGGGCCCCTGGACAAAGGGGAAGCCCTCTGGGGTCATCCTTGTTACAAACCCGTGAACTCAGATGACACGGCATGTTTTATAACCCTGCCCAGCAAGGAACTTGAGACGTCAGTAGAATGAGGGCAAACAAGAACAGGGATCCCTCCCTTCTCCACTTTGATCATCCTGTAAGTATTTTTGTCCAATCTTCACATGCTATTTACTTTCTTTCTCTTCGCAGAGCACAAGAGGCATTTTGTATCTTTAGATCTTGTTCGTGGCAAATATCACAACCTCAGTGATTAATTGAGAACCTGAGGACATACAGGGAAAAGGCTACCTTTTCCTCTTGATAATTCTTCTCAATAACAATACATTGACTCATCTATCTAACAGCCTGCATTGTTTAGCACGTTATTGCCACATCATTATTACGATTTTTTTCCAACCATAAAAAAAAATATTTTTTTCCCAACCAACCAACCAACATTTTTTAATTAGTTTTAGATTTTCCTTGGTGTGGGAGATATGTTGGTTTGCTTACTTTGGGGGTTTATGACTTTGTACGACATTGTGTAGTTCCAAAGTCAAAGTAACATAAAAATGTTCAGAGAATGTTAGCTCCCACCACTGCTCCTCCTCCCTACATCCTCCCTCTTCATTAGTTTTTGGATTAACTTCCCATCGTTTCTTTCTGCAAGTAAAAGCAAGCGAACACACACACCTGTGCACACATGCACACATACACACAGACTGATTATAGCATAAACACTCTTCTGAACCCTGCTTCTTTCATTTAATAATACATCCTGGGGTTACACATAACAGTATATAAAGATATGCCTTGTCCCATTTTACAGCAGGACGCATATCACTGCGTGAATGTGTTATCCTTTATTTAGCCAGTCTTGTAATGATGGATATTTGGGGTGTTTCTTGTACTTTGCTCTTACAAATAATACTGCAATGCCAGTGCATACATCATTTCTTGGTTAATTTTCCACCAGTTCTAACCAACCTACACATATAATCCATGTGATTTGCAGTTTAGCCATCAGATAGTCCACACAAACCTAATGGAACCATCTCAGAGTTCAAGGCCGAGATTTTCCATCAAGCTTCAGAGAGCCGATCCCATGTGAGTAAAACACAAAAAGTAAACCGAGTACAGAAAAGCAACTAAGACTTGCGTGATCTACCATATGGGAAAATAAATCCTATGAATTTAATAATAAATTAAATGAACGATGAAGTAAATCCTTCGTTATACATAGCAGGCTGAACGGTCCACACATCTAATAAGCATTAAATAATAATTATGACAAAAGAAATGCTTACAAAATTGCATTGTACTGTGATCCTTTAAAATCCACTTCCGAGCAATAACTGGGAATGCAAACTATGGTTTCTCTGATGTAATCAAAACTAGACTAGGGGAATGTGTTTAGGGAAAGTCCTGGTGATTTTTGGGACAGACTTTTAGTAGGTTCATTTCATCACCTTAACTCGTTTTTACTCACTACCACATAAAATAGCATTTTGAATAAAAGAACATGAACCTAAGTGTTGCTGATGGTTCCATGTTTGGTGTTTGCAAAGAATGAAACTTAGGATTTAATTTGAGGCCTCAGATGAAGTAAAGGAACTGAGATGTTTAAGCATTGAACTATATCTAATAATTTACTTTTCAACACGGTGGAAAGCCCTGGAACATGTTCTCTCCACTCGACTTTCCTACTTGCTTTAATGTCAAATGTCATCCAAGACGACATGCTCTTGTTAAGTAACAACAGACTATGCAAGCTGAAGATCTATGAAAAAGACAAGCGAGGTAATTCTATTCGGTTTATGGGTGAGCTGATCTGCCCCACAATTTCTGCACACCTGTAACTGAAAGAGTCAGTAAGAGTGTGGGCTTTGGAAGATCAGTGCCTGAAGTCATGAGGGAGTGATGCCAATCACAATTTGAGTGGCCTTTGCAAAGTTACTTAACATCTTCAAACCTCAGTTTCCTCATCTGTAAAAGGGAAATAATGGTTTGGGTACCTGGGTGGTGCAGTGGGTCAAACATCTGACTTTGGATCAGGTCATGATCTCAGGGTTGTGAGATCGAGCCCGGCATTGGGCTCTGCGCTTGTCTCTCCCTCTCCCTCTGCCCCTCCTGCTCATTTTCTCTCTCTCTCTCTCTCTCTCTCTCTCTCTAATCAATTAGTCAACCTATCTTCTTTAAAAAAAAAAGAAAGAAAGAAAATTAATGGCAGCGCCCAATCTTACATGGTTGTTGGGACAGTTAAATGAGCTGCTGTGTAAAGCATTTGCTCTTGGAACAGATTAAGCACTCCATAAATTTTAACTATTTTAAATTCTAAATTATCATTATGCTTAGGGTCATCGAGGAAGGGAAGTTGGTGGACTCAACATAAACTGTGTGGCTCACCAGCTTTCAGCATGGCAGAGTGGGAACACGGATCTTCTATGTTAATACAGGCTTGCGGCTGATGCTAAACCAGTTCTCTCCAGATGCATGGGGGGAAATGCACTCACACTCACTCTGCTGGAGGGCCCTGTGTGACTGGCCACCAGCCCCCAGTGGAAAGTGCTGTTTCCTTCTGACGTCCTCCATCAGCAGCTCCTCTTCTTGCTACAGAACAGCTTTAACTTTGTGTACCTCACGGCCTTCTTGCCACCCGTACTAAGCCTAGGGTAATCTTGCTCTCCAACCCTCCTTTCCCTCTGTCTTGTATTCTGGAAGACAGCTGGGAAGGTGTGAGTGTCACCTCATGCTTCAAACTTGAACAGACCCTGGGGAAAAAGAAGCAGGATGCTGGCCAGAATTCCTCAAATATTTGGGTCACTCGGGTGGCTCAGTAGGTTAAGTATCTGCCTTTGGCTCAGGTCATGACCCTGGATCCTGGGATCGAGCCCCATGTTGGGCTCCCTGCTCAGCAGGGGAGCCTGCTTCTCCCTCTGTCCCTCCCCCTGCTCATGCTTTCTCTCTCTCTCTCTCTCTCTGTCTCTCAACAATTTAGAATCTTCCAAAAATATTCCCCAGATATTCCCTTCTGAAGAATAGAGATATAAAGAACATATATGCAAATAAAGAATAAAGAAGGAAGATAACGGAAAACACATGGTGTTTTAAGGAGGGAAGGAGAAAAATATGTTAATGGCATAAAAGAATTTGCTGGTGATTGATCTAGGTGCTACACATAGCATTTTATTCTTAAATATAGAATTCATGGCTGATGCTCTCTGGGAATTTAATTAAAAAGGTAATGATTCATGCTCAAGGGGAATTCTTAATCTAGTTGAGAGGTAAGATTTAGATTGAAGCCAGTTCCCAGAAATACACTCAAATCACAAAAAAGTCCATAAGCACTGCTGAAAACAAAACAGAGTCAGAAATATTAAATCCAGGAATACTTCCTAGAAACGGTGAGTTTCACAGGGTTCCAGAAAAAGAATGGCAGGAGTGTATTGGACACAATCTCAGGTGGCAGGAAACTCATGAGCACAGAAACTCTGACTTTCATCATCTCTTGCTGTCCCCTAGACATCCCTACACGCCTGTGCACATGCACGCACCATGAGATGCTGGGAGAGCAGAGGGGAGGGGCAATCATTTTCTTCTTCCCTCCTCTGAGAGCATTATGACTCTGGTTTCAGGGAACTGTAGAGGATTATTACTAAACATGTTCTATCTCTCAAGTTCTATCAAGTTCTGCATTTGGTTTTCATCTAGCCTTTGGAAGATGTTGCCTTAAGGCAAATCTACTTGGAAGGACTGGGGGCCCCAGGTCAGGGAGAGGCTGCGGGGTGGCGGGATGGACTACATGGCACATTTTACCCCTTGCCTGTGCAAGGTCAACCGGTGCACTTGTGACTGTGTAGAGTAAGAGGGATTAAAACAACATGCTTTTATCGAAAACCAAAGCCAATGGTTAAGCAACTATTAAAGTGAATATTAACATACCACACCTTGAAAAACGGAGAAAATTAAGTAAAAAAAAAAATTAGATTATCTGAACTCCCCACACATTTAAGAAAATATTTTGTTGGAACATTGCATTTTAAGCTATAATAGGCATGAATATTAGATGAGTGTAACTATTTCTCTCGGGACATGGAGGGCAGCCCCCTGTTATCACTCTAATGCTAATAAAAGAAGACTTTTCACTTCCATCATGATGAGAACCCAGAGGTAAGACATCCCAGCTCCTAGCTCGGTAATGTACCCTTTGGATTAATTTAATGATCAACTCACACAAATTAAATCTTGCAGAAAGCCAAATCTCCTTACTATTAAAATTCAATTTTGCTTACTTTTATTTCATTTCAATTGAATTTACTTTTGGAGTTTGTGTCCTCAAAAGTTTCCTTAGGGAGTTTTTTTTTTTTTTTTTTAATTTTAAAAAATTTATTTGAGAGAGCACGCACAAGCAGTCGGTAGGAGCAGAGGGAGAGGGAGAAGCAGACTCTCCTCTGAGCAGGGAGCCTGACATGGGGCTTGATCTCAGGACCCCAGGATCATGACCTGAGCTGAAGGCAGATGCTTCCCTGATGAGTGGCCCAGGATCCCAGGTATTATATACTTTGATTGAAACTATAGCAATATGAGTATAGATGTAATATATCATAGTATAATAACACATTATTTAAATTCAGAGGCTTTCCAAAGCCAAATCCCTTAACAGTAGCAGATTGGAGTTGATCCAAAGTGTGGTAGAAAATGCTGACGAACTGGTTGGACGTCAACCTGCTGTTCTGATACAACGTCACTAGTCAAATTAATCTCACCGGTGAGACGGTATTACCATTCTCTATGGAGAAAATTTCTCAATGTCAGATATCTGTTCTAATTTGAAATCACATTTTCCAAGCCTATAAGCTTAAATTTTCTTTTATTTGGGTTTGGATGATGTACATATTCAGACAAGACTTTTTTAAAAATCTCACCATATTATATAATCATATCAAACTAGGATTCAATTTATTTTATTTTATTTTTTTGTTAAGGATGTTTGCATCTTTGTTCATGAAGAACACTGGTCTTTTTCTTACAGTGTTTTAATCAGGTTTTGATATCAAAAGTACACTGGCAAAAAAAAAAAAAGTACACTGGCTTCGTGAATTGGTAAATGTTTCCTTTCCCTAAGTTTTCTCTAAGAGTTTGTGTAGGGTCAGTACTATTTCCTCCTAACATGTTTGATAGAATCCACCCCGTGAAGCCATCGTGGTGTGAAGTTTCATAGTAGAAATGTCTTTATTAATGAACTCAACTTCTTTGATAGGATGAGGCTCTTCTGATTTCCCATTTCTTCCTGCCCCAATTTTGGTGACTCTTGTCTTTCAAAGAATCTGTCCATTTCTTCGAAATTATCAAATTTATTGACATAAGGTTGTTTATACTGATCCCTTGTTATCCTTCCCTAGAGTTGGTATTGTCTACTGCTGCAGAGACAAACACTTAGAAGTTTAAAACAAATATTTAACATCTTGCACAAGTTCCTGAATTCTGGGTCAGAAATTCTGAAGTACGTCAGCTGGGTGGTTCTGGCTTGGAGTCTCTCATGAAGTTGCATGCAGTCGGAGTCCAGCTGAGGCTCCAGCCATTGGAAGGGTTGACTGGGAACGCAGGATTCAGGGCGGCTCACACAGGAGTCCGACAGATTAGGATTGGCTGTTGGCAGGAGTTCCTTGTCATGTGAACCTTGCCACTAGGCTTCTGATTTGTGTTCACAGCATGACGGCCGGCGGCTCCCAGAGTGAGTGAGCCAATGCCAAAGAAGGTGGGCGACACAATGTCTCCAAGACTTGACCTGGGGAGTCACACTTGGTAAGTTCCCCAATATCTTTTGATTGGTTGTGCCTGTTAGCTCTATTCATGTAAAATAGAAGTTCTCAGAAAGTAGGAACACCAGGAGGTGGGAAGGTTGGGGCCATCTCAGAGGGTGGCTCGTAAGGAATGTCTGTTACTCAAGATGCAGAATTCCCGGTATTTGTGATTTGTGCTGTCGTATTCTTTTTATTTTTTTTCTCCTTAATTGGTCTTGCTAAAGGTTTCTTTAATTTTACAGATATTTTCAAAGAACCACTTTTTGGCTCTAAGTTTCTTGATTTTTCATCTGTTTTCTATTTCCTAATTTCTGCTCATTGTTTTCTTTTCACTTTATCTCCTTTATCTCACTTTTTAAGGTGAAAGTTTCCATTACCGATTTTAGAATTGTCTTCTTTTCAAATATACGCACTTATGACTCTAAATTTCATGGGACATCTGGGTGGCTCAGCTGGGTGAGCATCTGACTCTTGATTTAGGCTCAGGTCATGATCTCAGATTGTGAGATGGAGCCCCACATTGTGCTCCATGAGCTCATGGGGGAGTCTGCTTGGATTCTCTCCCTCTCCTCCTCTCACTGTCCCTATCCTTACCCACTGACTCACTCCCTCTCTATATAAAATAAATAACTGAATCTTTAAAAAAAAAAAAAACCAAACCTCTAAATTTCCTCTAAAACATTATTTAACCTATAGCCTCCAAATATTGTCACACTGTGTCTTTCATTCACCTCAAAATATTTTCTGATTTGCCTTGTGATTACTTCTTCAAGCCATTCACTATTTAAAAATGTGTCACCTAATTTCCAAGTAGTTGAAGGGTTTACTCATATCTTGCTGATATTTATTTCTAATTAATATCACTGTGCTCAGAGAACACATTCTGTAATATTTAAATGTTTTAACTTTACGGAGACTTGATCTATGGGGAATTTACCATGCGCGCTTGAAAAGAATGTGTTCTGCTGTTGAATGAGTTGTTCTAGAAATATTTATGTCAAGTGGTTGATTATTTTAAGTGTTCTATATTCTTATTGATTTTTGGTGGTGGTTGTTGTTCTGTGATTTGCTGAAAGAGGATTGTTGAAATTTCTAGTTAGGATTTTTGATTTTCTGTTTTATTTGGTTTATATGTTTTGAAGGTGTTTTTAGGTGCATACCAGTTTAGGTTTGTTACTCCTTCTTAATAAATTCACCCCTTGGTCATCATAAAATATCCCTCTTTATATCCAGTAATATCGTTTGTCCTGAAGTCTACTTTGTCTCTTACTCATACAGCCACTCCCTACCCTGCTTCTTCGTGAATAATATTTTCCTGCTATATCTTTTTCTACCTCTTTTTTTTTTTATTAAAACCCTCTATTTCTTCATAACTAAGTAGGTTTCTTTGAACAAAAAACAGGGTTTTTTCCTCCTGGTCTGACACTTTTGTATTTTATTTCCATTAGTACCCATGTCTTCATTAAAGAGGAATAGAGAGGGACCGGACCTGGCAAACAAGAGACAAATTACCATCCTAAAATGTTGACCGAGTCCGAGGGATTTAAGGGCAGGCTGATGGTCTGCTGAGAGTTGTCAAGGAGGTCAGGACCTTGCAATAGCTCAGGAAGGGTAAAGTGTGCGATTTCAGATATTGGGCCACCAGCAGTTCTGCAAGGGCTGGAGAGAAGCGTGGAGCTGGCCAACGGTCTCCTTGAAGCAACTTCCACCTGACTGCCCAAGACCAGAGAGCTGCAACATTTTCTGTAAAGGGTCAGAAAGGAAATATTTTAGATTTTAGGGGCTGGATTTTGCCCACTGAACCTAGTTTGCTGATCTCTGCCCTAGATCATTCTCTGGTCCTGGTCTGGTTTTGGCCTTTCATGTCCATTTCATTTCTTCTCCACCATCAAGAAACTAGTTAGCTATTTATTGCATCCGTCCTGCATAGAGGCAACACCTCCAGATCTTCCTTGCCATTCCCTTTGTCCTAGCCATGCTTTCCCCACCTGCCTCTGTGGTGCTGTGTGCAGGTGAGAGCCAGTGGACCCCGCCCCCCGCCTCCCTCACCATGGGCTTTCCAATAGGTGCAAGGCTACTGTCTATTTCTATGCCTGGCTTTCTATGTTGTCTGTTTCCAATGCCCTGCTGCTTGTTGTTGTCCTTCTCCTGCAGCTCTGTCTCCTCTAAACAAGTTCAATCCAGTCTAAGCCATCTCAGGAACATAAGGGAAGTTAGGAAAACAAAATGGAGGTGATTCCTGGATATTCTGGGAGGTGACAGCCTAAGGCAACCCCAAATCAGCTTTGTAAAGGCCCTATTTAGACCATCTAATTCATTTTCAGTGAACTTAAGTTTTAAGTTAAGACTTAAGTCTAAATTAAGTCTTAATTTAAAGTCTTACGTTAAGACTTAAGTCTACCATCTTACTACTTACTCATATTCTGTTTGTCATGCTTTTTGTTTCTTTATTCACCTGCCCTCTCCCTCACTTTTTTGGAATGTTTTTGGATGTTACGTTTTTAGCCACTGCTGAATTATTGGCAATTCTAAGTTTTTTTATGGTAACTCCAGAGTTTACTAGGCATCTTTAACTTATAACTGTCTTCATTCAAATAATATGACATGATTTTATGTATAATCAAAAAAACTATGTACATCCAATGTCCATATCCCATCCTTTGTGCTAGAGTTGTCATGCTTTTGTTTCTACCTCCATTATAAAACTCAACATACTTTGTTTTATTTAAACAATTATCTTTTAAAGACATTTAAATATCTATCCACATATTGTGCTACACATTTAAGAACAACACATTCTCTCAGCTTTTTTTTTTGGATCTAAAAATAATTTATTTCTTTCTCCTTAATTTCTTTTTTTTCCTCTTCAATTTCTAAAAGACATTTTCATCAGATATTGAATTCTACACTGACTCTTTTTTCTTTCAGCACTTCAAATGATTAATTGGATTCTGACTTCCACTGTTGCTCTTAAAAGTCTCTGGCCATTTTTAACTTTGCTTCCCTATAGGTAACATGTCTGCCTTTCTTTCTGGCTTCTGTCAAAGCTTTTTTTCTCCCTAGCTTTCAATGATTTGATTATGGTATGCCTTGATGTTATTTATCATATTGGGGATTATTCAGCTTCTTGCATGTGGAAACTTCTGGTCATTATTTCTTCAATTGTTTTTTCAATTCTCCTTTTCTGGATCTTGACACCTTTATATTTGACACAGGTATTGGGGTCAGTTAAAATTTTTTACTCTTTTTCTCTCTGTAGTTTATTTTGGAAGTTTTTTCTTTTCATGTCTTTGGTTTCACTGGTATTTTTCCCCTACAGAGTCTAATTATCTAATGAGTCTATTTAATTTTTCAGGCCAGACACCATATTTTTATTCTCTAGAAATTCCACTTATTTTTTTAAAATATATCTTTCATTTCTTTAATTATTCGTATCATGTTGTTCTATAAATCCTGGAGCATGTGTATAATAACAACTTTATGACTTGGGCTCCCTTTACCTGTGTTACCTCTGGACCTGTTTCTATTGATTGGTTTTTCTTCTGGTTATGGTTTATGTTTTCCTTCTACTTTGCATATCTAAAAATTTTTTATTGAATGGTAGATATTGTTAATAAAATTATATTGATGCTCAGAATATTTTTGTCTTCCTTTAAAGAGTGTTGAGTTTTGTTTTACCAGCAGTATAAGTGCTTTTCAATAGAAAGAAGACACAACTGTAGGGCTTATCTCATATGTTCCTCTTTTCTCAGGGATCACAGTCTTATACAGTCCATTGCCCAATATTTAAAAATGGGGTTTGGGTTTTTTTTTTCTTTTTTTTTTCCTATTTTTCTAGTTGTTTGTGGTGACAGGGCAAATTCTGTACCAGTTACTCCACCATGATTGGAAGTAAAAGTCCTAAATTCATTATTGAGTTATGATTTGGCTAAATAAAATCAATTTGGTAGTCTAACTTAATATTGTTTAGTCTGAAATTTGAAGATACTATCTCATGACTACTTATTTTTTTCTGTGTTACCATGAGATATAAAAATCCAACTGGTATTTGGTTGTGAATCTTCATTTCATCATCTATATGGCAGCTATGGCATAATAATTATGTAAATCCCTTCAGAGTTAGAGCATCTTGGTTAAAGACTTATTTGTGATGCTTATTATCTGTATGGCCTTGGGTAAGTTTTTAAAATTTTCTCTGCCCTAGTTTACCATCTGCTAACTTGGGATAATCATAATACAAACTTCAAAGGATTGTTTTGAGGATTAAGTGTCTACATATAAAGTGCTTAGGAAGGTTATTTAGCATCTCCATGGATTAGTTTCCCATCTGTGATATTTTGATAATCATATTACCTACCTACTTCATAAGGATGTATTTAGGGGTAATTCTTGAAAGTATTCAATTTTTTTTTATACCTTGAGTTCTTTCCATTTGAAATTTTCTTTAATTCTGGGATGGATTTTTCTCTCTTTCCCTGGTACTCCTGATAATTAGGTATTATAACTTTTTTATATAAAGGAACAGAGAGTAAATATTTTAGCCTTCAATAGCCATGTGGTCCTGATTACAACTATTTGATTCTGCTGTTGTATTGTGAAAGCAACCATAAGTAATATATAAGTGTATGGACATGGATGTTTTCCAATAAAACTTTATTTACAAAAATAGCCAGTGGGCCAGGCTTGGCCATAGGCATAAGTTGCCAATGCATTGTAAACAGTAGTTACTAGACATATCACCTCCAACTCCATCCTAAATTCCTAAAGTTCAGAAACTGTGCCCTTATTTTGTTTGTATTTTTATATCTCCTACCCAGTGCCTGGCATAAAATAGGTGCTTAACTGGTGATTTTTAAGAAATATATATTTATTGAACTTCTCCCAAGGGCCAAAGCACCAGTAAAATGCATATTATGAGGTAATCCTGGCCTACTCTTGCTTTTTACCCAAGGAAGCAAGATGGAAATGCCACTGAGGAATTAGAAAAGAAGGAGTCTATTCTAGTAGTATAAACAATCCTGCTAAGCTTTATGTTCTTCCAGCATTTGGGTCATTGATGTTTCCTTTGCACCTTGCAGAAGTAGTTTAACCTAGTCACGGCCATCTTTTAAATCCCAATTATCTGGCCCCATTCCCCAGACAGGACATTACAAGTTTCCTTGATGATCATTTCACTTTGAACCTAATGGAAGGGTGGGTTCAGTTTCTGGTCCTTTAAGTGCTGGAGCCAGGACAACTTGTGCAACTGTTACGTTAATGATGAGGAAAGCAATGTATGTTTGATGAAGAGGATTTCCTGTCCCTGCCCTGTCCCCCATCCCGCCTTAACACGCCTATCACGCAACTCTGCTTACCTCAGTAAATACACCCTGATGGGACCTATGTCCCTGAAGTTCATCCTTTATCTTGGGGTCTAAAACTTCTTCACCAAAATATTTTAGAGGAAAGAGTAAAAAGTCAATCTCATCTTTAGTCAATCTTTATCTTTTTATAGATAAAATAAGATTGTTATAATGCTATAAAATGGTCATTTTTACCCAAGAGAAAGGGGGAGCCATCACAAAACATCAAGTTAATTCCATTTCTAACCTTGCCAATAAAGCAAGTATATTTAAACCAATACAAATGTTCTGAGCATGTTTCTTTGGGAAAAATAAAGTAGATGGCTGTCACAAACACTGAAGGCTCCTGTTCCGGTGTCTCTAAGTGTGTGTGTGTGCTTGTCTTGAGAAAGAAGCTATAATATAAACACACTTAAAAATCATTACATTTTAATTGAGACAGGGTTGGCACCACTTGACTGGCTCAGGTCATGTAAAAGTTACTACTTAGCCTTGTTTGAAATCAGAGCTTCCGATGTTGGCTGCAGATGCATATTCCACCTAGGGAAGCAAAAACAATGACCTGATAGCTAAGCATTAAGGGATGGGTGTTGATGAAAAGATTTCCTTGTATTATTTTCATTAGTTTTCCTGCTTGCTTCATCAATGCTTGATAGACTTAGGTGCCAAAAAGTAGAGATTACTTTGATGGAGCATCTTGTGCATTTATTTCCTCTAAAACTTGATGATATTCACCTTAGTGATATAACAGAGCATGGTCTTTACTGCAATTAGAAACAAATGGGCCGGGATGTGCGTAATCACTAAATGCCCTGGGGACACCAGTTTAGGCACAGTCAGATAAGCTCCCATCCATCTGTGGTCATTGTCGTCCAAGTTCACACATGATGCCAGCCCTCCACCCCCTGCTGTGTTGATACTCCTGTTATCAGTGTTCCTGAAGATAGTTATCTTTGTTCCACTCTGTGAACAGGACATATTTCTACTTTATGTCAGTGGGCCCCGCCTTCCAGTTGTCTGTTTTAGCTGTGCTCTTCTTCCTTGGCTTCACCCCAACACCTAACTAGCTCTATTTACTCTACACTAGGGTTTTTTAATGCATCATTTTTGACATTTTGAGCTAGATAATCCTTTGTTAGGGGTAGTGATGATTATCCCATGCATTGTAGAATGTTTATCAGTATCCATGGCCTCGATCCACTAAATGCCTAGCTCACCCCCTAGATGTGATGACCAAAAGTGACTACAGATATTGCTAAAGTTCCCCTGGGAGGGTGGCATGCCGAGTACAAAATTACCCCTGGTTGAAAACTTAATGCTATATACTAAATTAATTTTTCTGCCGATGGTATCCATAATCATAAAAATTTTGACCTATTTTATAAAGTATCTTGCTCCTAAGTGAACATTTCTTTCAATACATCATTTTAAAGGTAAGGAAATGGAGATCCAAGGTAATGAATTCAATTAACCAAGATGACATAGCTCACTGATGACAAAGCCAGAGAGTTAGGCTTTACTTCATTACACTGCTTCTTCTGACCTGGCCCCACTCCCACTTACTCTATCACAGAAACTTGTCAGCAAAGAGGTGCTACATCTTCTGCTCTGTGCTGTATAAGCAGCCATCATTAAGTGGCTAATTAGTTATCCCTTCACTCATGCAATCAACAAATATTTGAATGGCTTCTTTGTACTAGATACTGTTGTAGGTTCAGGAGATACAGTAATGAGCAACCAGGCTGTCTCTGCATTAGTGAGGACATATAAAATAAGTCAGGTGAAGAGAAGTATAATCTATAAAAGGAGATTGGGAAACAGGAAGGGACTGTGATTCTATGCAATCCACCTGGATATGTGAGAGAAGAGATTTCCAGGCATAGGAAAAGCAAGTATGCACAGGCTCTGGGATGGGAATGTGCTCATTTAAGAACTAGTTTAAGAACTAGTAAGGAGACTGTGATGTCCAGAATAGAGTGAGCCGAGAAGTGAGTAGTAGGAGATGTGGCTGGAGAGGGGCCAGGGACAGATAAACTAGACCACAGAGACGGGGTGGATGTTGATGTACTCTGAGATGGAAAGGTAATTGTCAAGTTCAAATCCCAGTTCTTCTACTTTCAGTTCACAACCTTGGGAAGTTACTTAATCTCTGCACTTGAATTCCCTTATCTGTTATGTGAGGAGATTTGATGATAGTACTGGATAGGGTTGTATGAAGTTTTAAAAGTTAATATATGTAAAGTACTTAGGATAGTGCCTGTAAGTACTAAAAAGAAGTTACCAGTTATATTATCGACTGTTTAAAGATCATTCTTGCTGCTGAGTTTGGAACCAATTAGGGGAGTAGGGGTGGTGTAATGTGAAAACAAGGAAAATAGTTAAGGGCTTGTTACAACAATCCAGAGTATTATAAAAGATGTTTGAAGAAATGGCCTGAATATTTGGAGTATAGTTTGAAGAGAATACCAGTAAAATCACTGATGGCTTGGACGTGGAATCTGAGAGAAAAGGAGAAGTCAAAGATGACAGCAGCTTCTTTAACTGTGTCAACTAAAGTTGTTGCCTGTTGCTCGGATGGGAAAGAGGGCAGAAGGGACGAGTTTGGGGTGGAGAATTAGAACCTGTTTTGAGGAGTCTTCAGTATGAAATGTTTGTTACACATCCACGTAAGTATGCTGAATAGTTGACTCAGTTCATAAACCAGAAGGTCGGGAAAGAAAACCAAGCTGGATATACACAGTTGGAAGTTGATAGCAGATAGAGAAGCCCTTGGAAGCTGGGAGGTTGAATACAAATATATCTAAGGGGTGTTATGGATAGAAAAGGAGAGGGCCAAGGGATGAGCTCAGTTTGCCGGCTGGCAAGATAAGGAAAAGCAGCAGAGGGGAAGGAGAGAGAGTTGTGAGGAAGGGGAAAGGATTTATATATTTTTTAAGATTTTATTTATTTATTTGAGAGAGCGAGAGTGATCACAGAGGGAGGGGGAGAAGCAGATTCCTTGCTGAATGCAGAGCCCTATGTTGGGCTCAATTCCAGGACCTTGAGATCATGAGCTGAGCTGAAGGTGGAGACACTCAACCAACTGAGCCCGCCAGGCATCCCAGGAAGAGGCTTTAAAAGGGAAAAGTGTTGCTCAGGAATCCAACAGAAGAAAGTAACCCAAGGCATAAGGACCTCCAGCTCCAGTAATGTAAGGCTAAGTGTGTATATGAGGCCAACCCTACCTTTGAGAGAAACTAGGCCAAAGCTAGACCAAAGATAAAAACTATCTTCTTAAACACATTAAAGAGATAAAAAGAAAGTAGAAATTGTTTAATCTGCAGAGACACTTTCCCTTTTAATTCTGAATGTTTGATTTTTTTTTTTTTTGGTTAATTCTAAGTTATGATCTGGGAAGAGAAAAAACACCAAATGATGAGCCCAGAATCTGTGACCTCTTTTACAGTGGGTATGGGCTGGTTCTAGAGAAGGTGGCTGAGGGGTCAGGAAGCTGAAAACTCTCAGAAGCTTTACAGGCCTCATAAGATACAAACCAAGGTTCTCCACGTGGAAGCCAGGTACAGGTGAACCTGTGTGCAGCTCGGTGAACCAATGAACTGTATGCTGAGTTACGATGAACCTCCGCAGGGAATCTTCTTAATTTCTAGGGCTTCTCTCAATTTATTGCTATAATTTTTTTAATATTATTTATTTTTTATTCATGATAGAGAGACAGACAGACAGAGGCAGAGACACAGGCAGAGGGAGAAGCAGGCTCCATGCAGGGAGCCCGATGCAGGACTCTATCTTGGGACTCCAGGGTCATGCCCTGGGCCAAAGGCAGGCGCTAAACCACTGAGCCACCCAGGGATCCCCAATTGCTATAATTCGTAATACCATATTTGGCACACAATAAAAAAATATCCTGGCACATGAGAAGACAATAGTTTCTAAACAGCAGAGTTACATGACAGTGGAAACAAATCCATTTAGAGTCCATGGCAATGAATTGAAAATAATGCTTCTTGCATTCCAGTAAATAAAAGACAGGATAGAGAAACAGGACAGATGAGTAGAAAATATAAAGAAAGATAAAGCAGAGTTGAAAAAAGACTAATAACAGCAAAATTAAGACAATAACAGGTGGGTTTAATAGCAGATCAGTCTGAGCCAGCATTAGTGAACTGAGCGACTGGTCAGAAGAAGGTAACCAGAGGACAGACACATGGAGTTGAGATATGGAAGAGGAGATGACAGACACAGGGAGTACAGAGTGCAGGTCTCACAGAGACAAAATAGGGCAGAAGAAAAATTGAAAATAAAAAGGGTAAGAATTCGAAAACTATAAAAATAACTTGAATTCTGACAGGTATGAGGTGATGTCTCATTGTAGTTTTGATTCCCATTTCCCGGATGATCAGTGATGTGAACCGTCCTTTTATGTGTCTGTTGGCCAACTGGACATCTTCTTTAGAGAGATGCCTATTCATGTCTTCTGCACATTTCCTTTTCCATTTTTTTCTTTCCTTTTTCCTTTCTTTTCTTTTTTCTTTCTTTTCTTTTTTTTTTTTTTTTTGAGAGAGAGCATGAGTGGGGTGGGGGGTGGGGGCATAGAGGGAGAGGAAGAGAGAGAATCTTAAGCAGGAGTATTATAGCTAAGTGAAACAAGTCAGTCACAGAAGGACAAACACCATATGATTTCACTTACATGGGGAGTTTAAGAAACAAAACAAATAAGCAAAAGGGAAAAGAAGTAAAAATAAAGAGAGAGGCAAACCAAAAATGGACTGTTATAGAGAACAAACTGATGGTTACCAGAGGGGAGGTGGAAGGGGGGGGGGCAGGTGAAATAGGTGACAAGGATGAAGGAGGGCACTTGTGATGAGCACCAGGTGTAGTACGGAAGTGTTGAATCATTACATTGTACACCTGAAACGAATATTATTCCATATATTAACTAACTGGAAATTTAAAAAAATTGAAGCAGGATACACAGGTAGGATAAATATTTTTAAATGTACACATGAGAATATCATCCTAACATTTTCCAAAACCAAAGATAAAACATTAAAAGCAGTGAGAGAATAGAATGAAAATTTTCTTCAAAGGAGCCAAAGTTGAAGGAAAAGCTGGGCCTCCTGGAAGACACAATGGAAGCCAGAGGAAAAGGTAGTACTAAAACTAAATAAAGTACTATGCCAACCTGTAATTTTGTTGGTAAAGAGGTCCTTCAAGAATGAGCATGAAAGAAAGAAATGTCCAGATAAATAAAAACAATTCACCACCAGCAGAGGTGTGCTAAAGAAATACTAAAGAGACTTGATTAGAAGAAAAAAAGTCAACAGTTGCAAACAAGGAAATGTGAGAAGGAATATGGAACAATGTGAAGGATAATCACATGGTAAATACAAGTGAATATTGATTGTAGAAAGCATAATTGTAATACATTATAAGGTTCTAAATGCAAATCATTAAAACAATTAAAAAATAAAAGTATACAATTTGGAAGGAGTTAAATGAAATCAAAGACACCTTACCTTGTCCACAATAGGGATAAAAATACGAGTCAAATTTGACTTTGATCAGTCAGGAATGCATCTTGTCATCTCTAGATGACCTTTGAAAATAATAAAACATTATATAACTATGATATTTTTACCTAATGAACATATTGAAACAAAACTATTCCCTCACCCCCGCAGCCCTCTATACCTTAGCCAATCCTCACTCAACCCTTCCACTAATGAAAGCTTTGAACAAAAGGAGTGAACAACTCTTCCAAGTGAAAGGCCTGGTTTGAGCAGATCAGGATGTAGAATCTGACCTACGGGTTTAACAGTCTAGAGGTCCCTGACAGGACCTATTTTAAGGGCATAGGAGGGCAATTAAAAATAGCAATTGGAGTGGATTTTAGAGACAAAAGGAAGGAAGAAAAAAGGAGAACCAAATGAAGACAACTTTGGGGAGTAGTATTTCAATAAAAGGGAGCAGGACTTGGAGATAGCTGGGGGTGAAGGCAAGACCAACAAAGAATTACTTTCAATATGGAGGATGGTAGAGGATGTCTGTGTGCTCACGGAAATGATGCAGAGGGAAATCCTATTATGCAGAGAGGGTAGGGGGGAATTTCAGGAGCAATCACTTGGATTTTGAACAAAGCAATGCAATGCAGTGCACAAGGAGAAGGTTGGCCTTAGACAAGAGGAGATAACTTGTCCACCAAAGTAGCAGTGACAGCAGATGGTTGCAGAGACGAGTAGGTTGGGGGACAAGGGTGGCACAATGGAGGTTCTCTTCTGATTGTTTTTGGTTTATCACCAAAATAGAAAGGAAATGAAGTAGAATTGCACTAAGGATCATCCACATAAAGTGAGACCTAGCCAGCAGAGCTATAGGTTTTTCTCTAACAAGCTGGATGCAAATACAAAAGAGAGGTGGATTTTAGCAGATATGGAATTATTTCAGCTGAGGAGAGGGTAGGGAATGGCTTTATCACCAAACAAACTGGGCAAAGAGAGAAGTGAGAAGATTGGCAAGGTGAGAAATGCTGAAAAGCTAGTAGCATCAATAGATTATAGAGCTGTTGAAATCAAAGACTCACTAGGGTTCTTCAGGTCCTTAGAGTTGACCTGGACACATATAAGGTGGTGCTGGAGAGTGGCATCCTTGACAAGGAGAGACAGGTGTAGCCCTCCAGAACGCCAGCTTGGAGGGTATGGTCAGAGCAATCAGTAAGTGGGCAAATCCACCAATCACTTAATCTTAGAATTAATCAACCAATATTCATGTAACAGGTCTTCGCCTCATTCTAAAATTCAAACCCGATCATGCTGTTATTGAAAATCTTTTAGACTATGCCTCCCAATCTCTGAACTAATTTTCCATATAAAATTCACCCACAGGAGGTAGGCATGAAAATCCTTTCATTATCTGACTTCTCCTTTCATCTGCAGCATTTCTACCCCCACACACCTCCCTGGACTGAGGATTAACTCCTGTCAAAGTACATCTGAGGGTGCTACTTTTTCTGAGAACTGCAACCATCCCCCATCGAACTGAGTTTAGACATAAGATCGGAGTTTCAACACTTGTTGCTAGCATTGCACATATGTTGTATTTTCCCTGGGGATGGCTTCCCACAAGGCCTTCCAGAAGGTCTTTGAGGACGTGCAGTTATTTATCTGTAACCCCTCCTTTTCCCACTACCATTTCCATGTATTTGTGCATTAATTGAATTACTAAGTAAATGAGTAAATAAAGAATAAATGTGCATCCTGCTTGAGGCAGAAACAAAGCAAAGGATTTAGCCCTGAGACTGCAGTCAGAAATACACACTCTGGTGTTCCCAGTGAGAAGGATTTGGGGTCGGGGGTGGACAGTTGTAGGAAGAAACCAATTTAACAACGCTTCCCAGTTCTTAGAAACATAGTAATATGTTAGTAAGAACATCAGCGCATGCAATTGAAAATTTATCAGCAATTCCAGAAAGTAAGAAACTAGAATATGGTTTCTGGATAGATTCTGAATAAATGCCAGTCATCTCTGATAGCTTTGCCAATATGTCAATCATTCAACGTTTCTGTTCATTTTTTCCCCAATCTTAAAGTGGCTGAGTTATCATTTCAGTTGTTTATATAAAAGAGGTAATTAATGTTTGGCAAGAAACTGGAAACAATGACGCTCAACTGAACCTTTATTTAAATTCTGTACAACATCTTTGGTTTTTTTTTTTTTTTTTTTACATCTTTGGTTTCTATGTTCAGCTGTTTATTGGTATCTAGGTAATTATTTAATTAGCTGCTTATTTAACGAAGCCATTTATTACTGCCCAGATAGCCATAATCAAAGGCATAATACAAATAAAGTATGAAAAAGATTGAAATCAATTCATCAACCAAATATGAGCTCCTATACAATGGAGAGATTTAATTATTTCAGGTCTGGTATTAAGATTAGCCTGATTGACTTTCTGGCTTTGATTCAACCATCCATTATCTCATTTTGAGATCAAATCTGGTGAGAAATAGTCATATCATTTGTTTTGCAGGCCTAGTGAAGGAAAAACATATTCACTTACCTACCATCGCACCTGACAAAACAAATTACTGAGTGAGATAGAATGGATTATGGTTTTTACTCATTAAGCGTCATGCTACACTAATTTTCTGTGCTGTGCTAGGTCTTAGGAAAACCAGAGTCTGGGGTTGTTAATGTTACTTAGACAGAAAATGTCATGCTATTTAGATAGAACATTTTTTTATATTATGGCATTCCCTGACAAACCATGTCATTGTGAAAATGCTTGTGTATAAATTACACGAGAAAAAGACTTCCTCTCTTTGCTTTTTTCAAAAAATACACAAAAGGAGAAATGCGGACTGATGAATAATTAAAATATTACACAGTTTTATGAGACTCCAACTGAAAATATCCAACACTCGTGGCCAGAATGTGTACATTTAAATAATGTGTATTAGCAAATAATTTTAAAGTTAATGCAATGTTATTTCTACTTCTTTGGCTCCCAGTTGCATAACAAGGTCAAGTATGCCCCTCTCATCATGGTATGTCTGCCTCTGTTGTTGTTTTTTTTTTAACCAACATTTCTTTCCATGTTTCCTCCTCCAGGCATGCAAAACAGTCCAAACCAAACCCCGCATACATGCCCTGCTCCTTCTATGATGTCACTGGTATAATTGCCTCACTCGAAATCTGAGTTAATCCCATTAACAAGATGATGTCTTTCCTAAGGAAGAAAAGAGCTGGAACGGAAGTACAAGTAATTAGGAAGAAGTTGGGGTAGAAGAATTCACATGTGCTTAAGTTGGAAACTGAACAGGAAAAATCTAAGGGGTTTAATTTTATTGGAACACGTTTTATTTCATGTGATCTTAATTAATCAGAGGGATTTTACTCCTAGACATACAGTGTTATGTAAACCAACTTATACAGTAGAACTTACAGCTCTATACACTCTAAGTGATTTTTTTTTCACATACAAAGTGAATAAAAGGTCTTTTTACCAATTGGAAATACAGGTGGACAATGAAATGTTCGCACCATGGTATCACTAACTCAGTTTGCTGAGTTAAGCATAAATTATGTCACTCGAAGGAGAGGACTAGATTTTCCTGGAGGGTTGCCAGTAAACTGTTTGACTAGGTATTAGAAGACCAAATGTCTGAGTTGACAGTTTTCCATCCCAGGCCTTGAATTCTGGTGATGCCTTCAGAAATGAGGAATAAAGCACAAATTCTGTGAGGAAAATAAGGTGTCAGATTGACACTTTCCCATGGCATTTTTGTGTAACCGTATCCACACACTGAGTGTAGGTGCTCTCAAAGCACAACCGCTCACCATTTTATATCTCTGCAGCCCATTTAAACCATGGCCAAAACTCAAGTTACTGGATTACATTCAAAATATATCAACCACAAAATCTCATGCTTTAGTGCAGGTGTTTTTGTGTGACCACTTAGCTGTTGAGGATGGGCAGGTCTCAGTTTTTTCCTTCAAAACTATGGCGCAAGATGAAAAAGGTTTTCAGTTTTTGTTGGTTGGTTTTTAAATTTAAGATAATTTCTTCCACAGTCACGTAAGCTCTCATTTACATTTACAAGCTTAGAAAGCTGCCCCAGATGAGTTCTGCAAAGCTCTGCTACCAAAGTACTTCAATGCAATTCAAGGATTTCCTGAACAAAGGCTTTTGTGCTGAGCCCAAAAGCTGGATCTGCCAGGAAAATACAAAGGAGTTATAGGCACGGCTCCTACTTTCCAATGTTTATTATCTAATTGGATAGACAGAGCCTGTACATGCATGATTCGGGTTGTACATGTTTATGTGTTGAACACCATGTGTGGTGCTGTGATATCAGTTAATGTAATGGAGTGCTTGAAGAGAGGTCCAGGGGACACCAATTTATTTCCATCTTCCTAGAAGAAAGAAAGTGGGTAATGAGTATTGGAATATAAGGCATAAAAGAAGATGTTCTATCATTCAAAAGGAGAAGAGATCAGATATCAAAACCAAACCAAGAAAGCCAAGGAAATGGCACAGCAGCTCCAGAAATCAAGAACGTGCCACCAAATAAACTTGAATATATCAACAGGTAGGAATAAAGCTATAGGCCTTGTGGTGCTGGCCTTGAAATGGACAAACCTGAAAAAAAAAGGATAAGATCTTAAAGATTTTAAGGAGAAAAAAAAGATTATTGTAGAAAATAAATGATGGAGGCATGTGTTATTTTAACTCTTCTGTGACCCTCTCTTATAAAACACAAGACATGTGACTTTTCTGAAAGACTCCCATTGTTTCCACCAAATAACAATATACTCCAGCAAGTTAGTTTGAATAGTTAAGGAGAGCTTTTTGTCCTGTAAAAAATGATTTGTTTCGGGAAAAACCTGAAGGTAAACTTCGAGATTCTAATCATTTCAAGAATTGAAAAGATACCATATAAAGCAAATCAATATATGGCTGAATATAGGTTTATTAAATTGGAAAATTCGGGTTTTCAATTTAGACTCAAGGGCATAAAAATAATAATGATATGCACCTCATACTTTTTCAATATATATATATATTAGATCCTTATATATATAATATGTATTATATTCTAATATATTTATATATAATAAGCTTATCTCACAAAGCACTTTGAAAGGTTAAATGAATTAGTATATATTTAATCCTTAACATTATTATAGTAGCATTACATATTAATATATTTAATATTATATATACACACACATATATACACACACATATATATATTTCTTAAAGTAAGTCTCTGGGGGCAAGTGCTGTGATTGTCCTCAGTTGCAAAGGAAGAATGAGGTCTAGAAACCATAAGCAAAGTGCCTGAGATCACACACCTGGCATGTAGATCTGGGGTTTCCATAGAGGCAATCTGCTCCAGTGTATGTGCCTTTTTCTTTTTTTTAGAGAGAGAGCGCGAGAGAGCAAGAGAGCATAAGTAGGGTGGTTCAGAGAGAGGGACAGAGAGAATCTTAAGCAGTCCCATGCTCAGCGTGGAGCCCGACCCGGGGCTCGGTCTCAGAGCCCTGACATCATGACCTGAGCAGGAATCAAGAGCGGACCCTTAACGGACTGAGCCACCCCTGGGCCCCGGAGCATGTGCTTGTAACAAGCACATTCTCTCTCTCTCCAAAGCATTGTGCCTGAAAATGGTGTGATTCTCACTAGTTTGCATCGTGGTCTCATCACTCTCTGTCCTGTTGCCTGTACCTGAGACACCCTCGCACTTGCACTTTGCTGCTTATTGGCACCTGCCCACTTTTCAGACCTCAGGTCCCGTTTCAGGTCCAGCATTCCCTCAACTCCTGTTTGCCCCTCTGGTGTAGCTCATACAACTAATTCTTTTCCTTGGGACACATATCCGTTCATATCAAGGAATGTGATCGTTTCCTTCAAAATCTGTCTCTGCTACAAGATTGCATGATCCATCAGTGTAACACTTGCCATCATAACATAGGAGGAAGTCTGAATTATTTGTTGAATAGATGAGGAAAGAGAGGAAGGAAGGGAGAGAGGAAGGGAGGGAGGAGGAGGGAGGGAAAAAGAGAGGACAAGGGAAGGGGAGGAGAGGGAGAGAAAGAAGGAGAAGGGAAAGGTGGCAGGCAGGGAAGGAGGAAGTAAAGAAATGAAAAAAAGGAGAGAGAGAAGTAAAAGCAAAAGAAAGGAAAGAAACTAAACATATATAAGTTCACCCATTCTTTAAAAGTTGTACACCTTCTCCAGGAAGCCCTCTGTGGTTTCTCCAGTTGGAAGTGATCACGCCTTCCCTATGATCTCATCTCCCTTGTACTCTATTTCTGTTGTTACCAAAGTGTGCTTTCTATCCTCTTAACATTCATCTGCACCCACCTCCTTCACAGTAATAGAAACCTCTGGAAATCATGAGTGGTGTCCTGTTTGCCATTCTGTGTCCCACAGTGTCTACTGCCTATTGTCTATTTAACACCAAAGTTACTAAGTTGTTTTTTGTTTGTTTGTTTGTTTTACTGAACTAATTATCTAAGAAGATGGTGCCATCTTGCATAATCTATCCTTTTTTTGGACCAAAACTTGGAAGGAACCCTACTGCTTTTCCTATAACATGCTCTTTTACTATTGTAAAAGTCTTATTTAACAAGAAACAGTCAGGTATGCAGACTAAATATGCTGTCTTCTGTCGTTAAAACACAAACCACATGTTTTTGATGTTTTAGATGTTTTAACAGAATCTAGACCCCATCAGCAATGTGAATCCAGTGTTGATTCCTGGTGTAGCCCCCAGGCTTGGAATTTCAAGTGCCCTGTTGGTCATACATGTTTCTTGACCCAGACTAGGAATCCTCACTGCTTTCCCCAGAGTGGTGATGAGGTTTCAGGGTTAGCCCACATTTTGTTACCTCATTCTTTTATGAGCCAAAGCCTCTGGGAGGCTGAGCCGGGTCCACAGCCTATGGCTATGCAATAAAAGCACCCACATGGAGGCAAAAAACCAAACCCACCAACAGGTCTCATTAGCACCATGTCCTTACCAACTGGGCAAATACACTCATCCTAAACATATTCAGCTCTACAGGAAGTGCCATCCTGGAAAATAAGCTCATCAAAATCCCAAAGAGAGACTGAAAATGTAGGATATTTTTGGCAGATCCTAATTTACAAACAGAATTTGAAATTATGGAATTAAGGTAGGAAGTGCTATACTATATGCTCCTAGAAGTAATGTTTTCAAAAGATACTGTCTTTATGTTATTACTATCAAATTTCACCAAAGCCAGATACAAATGACTTGGTCATTAGATGCTTGCTGTCCAGGGAGCCAAGAACACAAGAGTCCACAGTCCACACTGTATCCTTTGTTGTCTCAGAACCTTCTGGTTAATGGTGAATTGCTCTCAAGGGTTGTGTCTGAGAAAATTTCATCCCTTTCATATTATTAGGGCCTATGATCCTGTACTTTGACCTCCATTCCAAGGTCCAAGAGATGGACCAAGAACAAGGCCATGGAGCTAATCTCAATCTAATCTACCCTCCCTCTCAAAAGTAACCCCTTAGCCTGGGACTCCATCTGAAGTCACCATCAACTCCCACAAGAGGCTGTGCCTTAACTAGGGTTCTTAGGGCTTTGCCTGCTCTCTACAAAAGCTGAGAGGTATGATTTTCAAATGCTAGGCAAAGAACATTCCAACACTGCTTCTGCTACAAACATAAATGAATGTCTGGCTTCCTGGGATCTTAAAACAATAGATTTAAAGATCGTACGATAGCTCTAACGAGTATTATGAGTGCATCAATTGATGGATTATATAAACTATGATTGTTTCAGAAAAGTATTTACAAAAAGGGAAGGAATCTTAGCTACTCATCAGTCTAAACACTAAATCATTTTACAGATTAAGAAATCAAGGTTTAGAATAATTACATCCAAGTTTCCACAACTAGCTGTGGAATCTGAACCGGAGTCCATGTCCAAGAGATTACTGGGCCCGTACTCTATCCACAACCCTCTACTAAATGCTCTTTAGTAGAATCCGATGGCAGATAATGAGGACATAGCTGATGTTCATTGGAATAAGACCTTATGAAATACAAAAGAGAGAAAGACCAAAGGGCATGCACAAAGTAATAAAGCCATCTGCAGCAGCGATCCAACTAGAATTCAAGCCTATTAATCCTTGCTGTTTTTATAGGGTGTTGAGTTTAAGAGTTAATATATTTAGGGATAGATGTTTGGATCCCAACAAAAGTTGTGACCAAACTTCTCATGCCCAGAATGGGCAGCCAGTCAGGAAAGCAGCAAGTCCTTACACAATGAGGCTTTTAAAGACTTATTGCTGTTGGGTGTGACCCTTGCTATACCAATTCCTTTCATTCCAAATCTCAGAATCAAGAGCCTGATACCCTGCACAATAACCACTCTCATGTGATGCATGCGATACTACTCCCTACCTCAGGTTCATCTACAGATGGCAATGAAAGTGCTCATTCCTACCTTCTACCTGAAATTGTGAGTCCTCCCAGCAATCTAATGGGATTGCAGGATAAAGAAATTATGTAATGTTATTATAATAAACAAGGAGTAGAAATACGGAATTGCATCCTTCCCAACCAAACACAAGAACCTTACTTTTCAACATTAAGAATATCCAAAAGCCCCAATTGTTCTGAGTTGCTTCATTTTCTGGTCCTCTGAGTACTGATAAAAATTACTAACTAGACTACAGTGTGGTTTATCTATTTTTGATGCCATAAACAAGATTTTCTTCAGCGAATAAAAGAATAATTGTACATAATGGCCACATCTCTCATGTTACAAGTGCTTAATTTATGATAAATATTTATGAACAATTCCAGAAAATATTGTCTGAAAACCAAACAAAATAAAAAATTAAAAGGGTGCTTTATCCTTCCTGCTCTGGCATACAGTGAAACCATTTTAAAGGGAGAAAAATGCTACAAAGGATTTCAGGATAGTGAAGTTGGAGGTAAATACTTAAAGTTCTTTTAGTTCAGGAACCAAAATGCATAAGAATGTTAATGGAGGGCCCCTGGGTGGCTCCATTAGTCAAGTGTCCTACTCTTGATTTCAGTTCAGGTCATGATCTCAGAGTTGTGAGATCAAGCCCCAAATTGGGCTCTACACTCAGTGAGGAGTCTGCTTGAGATTCTCTCCCTGTCCCTCCCTCTGCCCCTCCTCTCCACCCCACAGCCACACCCCCTTTCTCTCTCTCAAATAAATAAATCTCAAAAACAAATGTAAATGTACTGTTACGGAGAAATATTTCATGGTACAAACATGATTATTTAAATTGTTTACTTTTGCATTTTGAATTTTTACTTTTGAATGCTAATGACTGAAAAACATTTTTTTCTGATATTCCTTATATAGTTACCTCAAAACAATATGTGTCCTTTCAATCTGTCCACTTGTAAAATGTCAAACTTTAAAATGATGAGCATCATCAATATTCTTAAGGAATATTTGTCTTTGGGTTCACAGATTTTTAGATTTCAGTGTTATTACAAATGAATTAAACAACTTTTTCTTATACTGCTTTCAGGGGGAAAAATGTGTTACAAATATATCTCCTTTAAACTTACTTTAGTATGGATGGTATTTGATTTTCTTTTACTTTATACTAGTTACACTTAGTTTATTATTTTTTTACACTTATTTTAGTTGCATTGGAGGATTGCCATTTTTTTAAAGATTTTATTTATTCATTCATGAGAGACACACATAGAGAAAGGCAGAGACATAGGCAGAGGGAGAAGCAGGCGCCATGAGGGAGCCCGATGTGGGACTTGATCCTGAAACTCCAGGAACATACCCTGAGCCAAAGGCAGATGCTCAAGCACTGAACCACCCAGGTGTCCCTAGGATTGCCATTAATAAGTTCTGGTGCCATATGCAAAAGGAATCAAGATTATAAATATTTGTTTTAATTCCTACACTTAGCAGTTATTAATTCCTACAGAGAAAATTATCTTTAGCCAAACATATTAGGCTGTATTAGGCAATTGAGTATTATTCTGTAATTGTTAACAAGTATAAAGCACAACCATACGGGCTGCTTCATCAATTTGAGCTGGATCGTGCTAGTACTAGTAGGGTGCATTGCTGGGGATCAAGGGTTGATGTATAACTCCCCCATTCAAAAGAGAATACCTGGAAAATTAAAACAATAAATAAGGGGAAAAAAATAAAAGACAATGAATAATCTCTTATAGCTCCTAAACTTTCCTGGTTTTATGCTTGTTACCTTGAGGTAACAAGGTACCTCAAGGTACCTCCTCCTATGGAGGAGCTCCTTACATTCTAGGAAGCAGAAACATGAATGGTAAAGTCCTGCATGGGACAGTGTAAGACTGAAATGAGATTAACATGTGTGAAGCACATAGAAAATATCTGGCCCAGAAGAAACACTGAAAAATGATAATTACGATAATAATGTTCATTATTTTTACTACCATTTCTAATAATTGACAGAAGTTATCCTCGGTTGAAAGACCAGAAGGAAGGTAAGAAGAGGGTAGATCGGTCTTGGGAGAGTTATAATTATCAGTGCTCTTATGCAGTCAGCTTTTTTCTTTTTTAAAATTAAATCTATGTCCCACTGGACTTGACAAACAATGCTTTCTACGTGCAAACCTCTAAACTTCATAGCGATACAGATCTTGGGAAGACTTCAAGGGAAATGCTAAACAAGAAGGAATACTTTAGAAAACCCGAAGTGACAATGAGATAAGCAAAATTTCTGTGGAATGACAACACACTACCTTTTTATGGAGACATTCAGTTTTCCAAGCACAGGCCCAAACATATATTAACAAATTTCATCCCATTGAAGCCCTGGGAGACCACCTGCATTCAGAGGACTGAAGAAAGTCTCATGGTGGATGTCTGGATTCACACGGCTAGAAGATACCCAGGAGGAGAACCAGGGTCAGAACTCCTATGTTCTCACTCTGGGACTCCCTATTAACCCTATGCTGCCTTTAATGAAGTGTTGACCTCCATAGCTATCTAGCCAATAAAAACTAAATAAACTTCTGAGCACTTGCTAATAGAACAGAAAGATGTATTGTTTTCACCAGGCTTTGTAATGGGTCAAACACAGTGCCATGATGCACACAGGTATCACATCACCGCTACGGGTGGCATTGCTAACCCTGTTTCTTGAAGGAAACTATCCAAGAGGCCTCAATTCTTTTGCCTCTTTGAATGTGGGAGTTATACAGAAATAATGAGAGAACAAAGAAATTTGTAGGAAAATTTGAAGGTAGAAATTTGGTAATATAGGAAATTCTTTTTAAAGAAGGAGTTCTACTTTTTCTTTTTCTTTCTTCTAAGGTAAATTCTTTTACTTTTCCCCTTTCATGTAATGCTTATGAAATAAGGAAACTGAAAGGAAAAGGGAAGAGACTTATGTAAAAGGGAGGACTATTTACCTGGGTCCATCTTTTTCTTTAATCAAGCATAAGTGCAGGAGATGATCTGTCTCCAAAATGGTAGCCCAACTGGTTGAAAGTGACTGTTTCCATCCTGTTGCTCATATAACACAAACCAATGTCTTCTTATTATATCTAATTTAACAAAGAGTGGAATTACTTACGTTTCCATATATTTCTCTCTAGGTCATCATACACAGAATAAGCTATCACGACTTTAAAATGTTGAATTACTTTGTTTCACTGTTTTACTCTTTCTGGGGTTGACTTTATCTCTGCTACACAATTTCTATCTTCCTGTTTTAAATCCCCTCCCCAAGATATAACCCTAGTTATAACAATAAATAGAACTTCCTCCTGTTGACAAATTTGACAAAGATCAAATAGGCAAAAAAAAATTTCTGTTTTGTATGTGAATATGTCAATAATGGATGTCTGTCTGTGATCCATTCTGAAAAAAAATAAATAAATCTCACACATTATTTAAAGGGAACCGTTAGGTATTATCACTTTGGCATTAAAATCACCCAACTGAGAAATTGCTTCTCTGTTATTGTCGTTTCTTCAACCTATTAATTCGGTCCATTACAAGAAAATACTCTACTTATAAAACATCCAGCATCTGAACATATTTCTTTTCGAGTCTTGAGAGAAACAAAAGTAATCAAATGGCTTTGAATAAAAAAAAAAAAAAGAATGAAAGAAAGAAAAAGGAAGGAAACCATGTCAATGAACTCAGATGGTGAAAATAATTATTCACAAATTGTAACTCTGCAATCAGGTGTGAAGATGAGACTTAAAATGGTCTTTATAAGCCCTCCATGGGCACACTGCTGAGGCTTTGCTGGTTACATAGTGATTTGAAATAAATCTGCCCTTAGCATTGACCCAGAAATATTTTTTTAAATTTTTTTTGGTAATATCAATGCATCCTTATTTTTTTATCCTTATTTTTAAAACAAAATTTGCTATTCCAATGTCTCCATAAGCAATGTGAGCAGAGATAAAAGTGGAAAGCTTTTCCAAAGAAATGAGATTTCCTCTTATTGTGAAGATGAAAACACTCCCTCTTAGTCATGGTAAAGGCGGGGAGCAGATCAATCACTTGACCCTGTCTTGGTTTTAGGTGTGCCTTCTTAATTGGATGACGTTCGCAAGCAGTCAGGATGCAAGACAACGACTTTCCCTAAGTAGTTCCTAAACACTAAAATAATAGAGATTTCAGAGATTACATTTGGTCCTACTCTGTGAAAAGCTGTGTGTCAAAGAGGAAATAACCTTTAAAACGGTTCCTGATCTCTCATAAGAAAAATCAGCTCATAAAACTAGTCCCAAAGAAGCAAACTGAATTTCAGTATTCTCAGCTAGGTGACATTGTCATTAGTCTGACATTTTGGTTTTAAAATAAGATAGAAGCTATCTTTGCAGTGAAAAGGAACTCATTTCTATAATACAAATAAATGCTAAAGGGGCAGTGGAGAAATATGCCAGTTTTAAAGAATAAGTGATATAAATGTCATTTCTTAAGTATACACTTGATCTTAGCCTAAAGGCCGAGAAGTGATACTTTTCTTAAGTATAATACTCTAATTGTTTGAGTCTATCTCATGGCCTAACATATTGCTGGAAAATGTTTCATGTGTACTTGAGAAGAATGTGTATCTTGCTGTTACTAGGTATAGTATTCCATATAGAGATGCATATGAACTCTGAGCGCTTCTCTGTATGTAGGTAAGATTTTAATCACATTTTTCTTGAAAAGAAGGGAAAGAATAATACTGGCTTTCCAACATTTAGAGAGGTCTATAATCTCATTAATAATCCAAGTGAAAATTTCAACAACTAGATTCCTATTCTTGCCTTTAAAATCAGCAAGGGGGACCCTTGGGTGACGCAGCGGTTTGGCGCCTGCCTTTGGCCCAGGGCGCGATCCTGGAGACCCGGGATCGAATCCCACGTCGGGCTCCCGGTGCATGGAGCCTGCTTCTCCCTCTGCCTATGTCTCTGCCTCTCTCTCTCTTTCTCTGTGTGACTATCATAAATAAATAAAAATTTTTAAAAAATTTAAAAAATAAAAAAAATAAAATCAGCAAGGATTTTTATACACATTTTTTCAAGAGTTTATTTTATTATTTATTCATGAGAGACAGAGAGAGAGAGAGAGAGAGAGAGACAGAGACACAGGCAGAGGGAGAAGCAGGCTCCATGCAGGGAACCCGATGTGGGACTCGATCCCGGATCTCCAGGATCACAACCTGGGCTGCAGGCGGCGCTAAACCGCTGAACCACCCAGCCTGCCCTTTATTCACATTTTTAAAGTAATACATACCCAGCACTGTGAAGGGTACAGCGAAACAGTTATACTTCCACACTGTTGGTAGGAGCAGTTTGGTATGACTCAAAGACTGCTTGGCATTTTCACTTTTGGTACAAAAATATATTAAAGAGTTGTGTATAGAAGCAAAAATTAGAAATTAAGTGTAATTATTTACAATGATATCTATGAAGAATTCATAAAAACGTGGAAAAGGCCAGTAGACATTATTATTTAAAGAGAAAACAAGACTTAAAATACACACACACACACACTCACACACACACGCTGCATCTTTATTAAACAGAGGTCACCCCCCGAATGTAAAGATACCTCAACATTAGAAATGCTCTCTCTGCAATTCGCCATATTGCAGAATAACCACATTCCTCCAACGGAATACTACAAAATGTTTAAATATTTCATTCTGGTTAACTTGCCTTGTGAGTTCATGTATCTGTGGAAAGTGGACTGTCTAATCCTGTCCATCTCTTTGGGGCCTAGACTACGTGCTCAGCCAGGTATTTGAGGAGGTGAAACAGGGTCATGGTCCGGCCTCTGCTTCTGTGCCCTCAAACTTATTTTTCTCACATCGAGACTTAGCAAGTCGCAAAGTCACACGGTCCACGTGGAAGCCCAACAGCACTGTTGTGTGTCGTGTGTGGTCAGACATCTCTCAGCGTGGATCTCGTCCCCATTACACAGCATCCACACGCACGTGTCTGACTTCCTTGCAGACAACACGTTCCACCCAACCCTCTTCTGCTCGCATCGGCTGGACCAGAATCTATGTTCTGCAGCAGGAAGCCGTAAATGATCCTGCAATAAGCCACAAACTTCAACAAACATCATATTTAATGGAGGAATATTGGATTTAGCTTGTTTTAAAATTAGATGTATACTGAGCAACACTGAAAGACATTGTGCCAAGCGGGACGAGTTAAACTATGTAAAAAGTTGATGCGGACTCTTAGCCATGTCGGTACCGTAAAGGTCATGCACAAGCAAACACGATTTCACTCTGACACGTGCACCCGGCAGCACATGTGCTGTCACTCAGGAGGTAGAGGCAGTGACTTCTCAGGAACAGAATGGGGTGTCTAGAAGGATCAGAGAGAGAGAGGTCTTCCGTCAGCGTTGGTGCCCTGAGCGTCACCTCAGATCTTCTCAGCTGTACTTGTTGGTGAGTTCAGCCACGTGAGGCTGCCCGACCCCCAGCGGCCCCCACCCCCCCAAGACAGCAGGATGGCACCTCATGCCACGTCCATGACACGCACCCTTGGCTCCAGACTGGGAGCTGCCCTGAGAACATACGGCTGTACACAGTGTTGGAGCACCCAAAAGCCAAGCAAGGGTTGAACATCTCTGCCTTTGGCCAGTAGGAAATGTGAGTGGGCATCAATTCTTTCCTTTCTTCTCTACATCGAATGTTCTGAGAAATGATCACATGTACAGCTGCTTAGATGATCTGCTCTATGGGATCAAATAGTCAACCTTCTGCGGTGCCTCCTGCCAGCTCTTCCTCCCGACCCTGGCTCGTTGTGCAGTAGCCCCATTTCTGTCCCATGAGATTGCGTATCCCAGTAATAACCTTAGCACAAGGGCCTTTGCCTCAGGCCTTGTTTTCTGGAGAACCTGGCTCAGACAGGCAGATGAGCAAGAGAGATTTGTGTGCCTCGGTGCTCATACATGCATTGGCCCCAGAAACATGATTAGCTTCACTTCTCCCCCTGGGGCCCAAGAAGGAAGAGAGAGATAGGCAGAAAGGGTGAGCACACAAAGCAAAAAGGAATAAGATAGAAAGCAGCTACAGAATATCGGCAAAACAAAGTCTTGATCTTAAAACAAACAAACAAAAAAAAAAACACTGAGATTAATCTTTGATGAGAGAAAAACAAAAGAGGGAAAGAAAAATTTAAATGTAATGCAAAAAAATGACAGATTTTTTAAATTGTAAAAAGTTCTTGTGCATAATTCTATATAAATAAATAAGCCCAGGACGCCTGGGTGACTCAGTGGTTGGGCACCTGCCCCTGGCTCAGGGTGTGATCTGCGGTCTCGGGATCAAGTCTCACATCGGGCTCCCTGCCTGGAGCCTGCTTCTCCCTCTGCCTGTGTCTCTGCCTTTCTCTGTTTCTTTCATGAATAAATAAATAAAATATTTAAAATAAATAAATAAATAAGCCACATAAGTGTATTTCTGAAAAGATTTTTTTAATCTTGAGAATCAAAAAAAAAAAAAAAGAACTAGAAAATCCAAATCAAAGAAAGTATTAAGGGAACTGGAATGAAAAATTTAAAAACTTCAGCTATTTACTCATACCTCAAAAAAAAGAGCTCTAAGGCCAGAGTTTTCATTGGTGAGTTCTAACTTTAAAGAACAAATAATCCTTAATTAATAGAAACAGAGAATATGGAGGAAAAAACCTTCCTATATCAATATATAAAGCTAGCATAAGCATACTGACCAACCCAGGTCCAGACCATACACCTACATACAAAATACATATTGTATCTCATGTATATGGACTCAAAATCCTAAATTCTTAGTTGTGCAGTTTAAATAACATTTTTTTAAGATTTTATTTATTCATGAGAGACACAGAGAGAGAGGAGAGAGAGGCAGAGACACAGGCAGAGGGAGAGAAGTAGGCTCCATGCAGGGAGCCCAATATGGGACTCGATCCAGGGTCTCCAGGATCACACCCTGGGCTGCAGGCAGCGCTAAACTGCTGAGCCACCAGAGCTGCCCTAAGTAACATTTTTAAGTGGAATATACTCACTTAAAACTTACTACTGGAAAACTAAGATAACTTTGAAGCAGAAAATGTATCAATGTGATTCCCCATATAACTGGCTCAGTGGACACAGCTATATTAACCGTCTAAAAGTCTAAAATCAAAAAAAATAAAAAATAAAAAAAATAAAAGTCTAAAATCAGTGAAGGAAAAGCATGTAGGTGTTTACTCAACACCCACTTATGATAAATATTCTAACAAAAATAGAAACAGAAGAGAATTTTCTTGACTTGCTATAGACTATCTGCAAAATAAAGTACAAAGTATCACCGCGTGTAATGAAAATTGTTCAAAGTATTTTTCCAGGGGCGCCTGGGGGGCTCAGTTGGTGAAGCATCTGACTCTTGATTTCAGCTCAGGTCACGATCTCAGGGTCTTGAGGTGGGGCCCTGAATGGGCTCCACACCCAGAGGGGAGTTTGCTTGAGATTCTCTCCCTCCGTCCCCACTGCTCATGCACGTGCACTCTCCCTCTCTCATAAATAAAAATAAATAAAATCTTTAAAATTATTTTTTCTTTAATGGTGAGACCAAGTTAGAAATACTAATTATCACTGTTGTTGCTCAAGACTTTGCTGGGAATGTTAGAAAGTGGTTGAGAACTGGGGAAAAAGGGGAACGTGGTTTGATTTGGAAGGAAGACTTTATTCCGAGGTGACTAGTCATTGCTAAAGAGATGCCATGGGACTCACCTGAGTTTCTCAACAGAGTCACTTGCAGATTTAGTAAGTGCAATCGAGAGTCTGATCACATCGTTTTAATGCGACTGCTGACGACCTGTAAGCCTAACCCCTACTTCTTGCAAGGGCTCCCCACCCTTACCCTTCCCCTGGCTTCTTCCCCAGCTCTCAAGCCAGGCAGGCCTGCCCTCCTCTCCCTAGACACCTCACTTTTATACCCTCTTGCTGTATGTGGTCTCATCAGTCCTAACATCTGAGCCCCATTTGGGGTGAGGGTTTATGCTGCATCTTCAGAGTGCTCACGACAAAAAGTGATTGTGATACAGGCAAGATTATTATACTAAAACCAGAAACATGTTCCTTTGTACCAGCAACTGCCAATAATGAGCCAGACTGGAAGACATCAGCAAGGAGAAGGATTTATAAAATAGCTATCACTGAAATTTAAAAGAATGCATATAGTTTTGGGGGAAAAACATTGAATTTCTTTGAAGAACGCAAAAGATCACTGCACACCGAGAAGTGTATTGTGTGTGGTACCACTTTATTGGTCCTCCCCAGCAGGGGCCACCCCTACAGAACATGCTCCGAGCAGCACTCCCCAGTGTTCTGTTACACATGCTTCCTGATTGTCCTCCCGATGGCGTTACAGACATGCATTCCGTAAGCCTTAAAGTGCAATGCAGTCCAAGTAAAAGTCCCTGAAGGATATTGAAGAAGAATATAATGAAGTGGCCTGAAACTTACTGCGGGAAAATAAAAACACAAATAAAAGTCTGCATCAAAAGGCTGCATTGCCATCATTGTTAAAATAGCGTAAGACGTGTCCCACTTCAGGTCAAGAAAGACTAACCGAATCCAGATTTAACTTCCTGCCTAACACAACTAAAAAAGACAAAGGATCTGCAATAATATTTTTTCAAGACATCAGACATCAGGCAACAAAGGAGTGACTCCTGAGAGCTGGGGACGAGCGAGCTCTGTGGTTCCTGGCTTGCCTCCCCAAGTGAGTCTCCAGGCCACCACACAGGCAGGGGTCATGGGCCCAGCCAACATCCTCCCCATCTGGCAGGACAGGACTCAGAGGGCAGGAGGCCATAGCAGCTCATGTCTGCAGGGCTGAGTACCAGAGAGGAGACAGCGGCACAGGGGGTGGGATCATCCCACACGGCTCGTGCATGTGAAGAAACTACCTGAATCCATGGAGAGAACCATCCCAACTGGATTAGAGACAACAAACCCCAGACCTCACCCAGGGCTGGAAATGGTGCCCCTTCCCACCAGCCAAAGTGGAAACTAACTCGGGCTTTGGGTGAGTGTACTTAGGAGGGTCTTGCCTGAGTAATAGAAAATAATTCACCTTACACTAAACACAAGTAGTCAAATACTGTAAAAGCAAGACCTAAAAACATCAGTTTTGAGGCATCTGGGGGGCTCAGTGTGTTGAACGTCTGCCTCCAGCTGAGATCATGAGCTGAGGGACCTGGGATCAAGCCCCACGTTGGGTTCCTTGCTTGGTGGGGAGCCTACTTCTCCCTCTTCCTCTCCCTCTGTCTATCTTTCCCCCTCCTTGTGCTCTCTCTCTGTCAAATAATAAGTAGAATCTTAAAAAAAATAAAAACATCAGTTTCTGATTTTATTTCTAAATGCATCTTATAACAAAGGTAAAAAAGACATATATAAATATTTATTTATTTAGGAGGAGACATTCCTAATACTAAACTTGCAGCACCTGAAACCTCAGGCTGCAGGAGAACCACCTTTAGAACTTCTGGAAGCATTAGATTCCCCAACCCCAAATGTTCTGATTCAGCAGTTTGGGATGGTGCCCCCCAGTGTAGATTTATTATCTCTGGTAATGCCGATGCCACCATCAGCAGAACACTCTTGAGAAGCACTGATCCAGAGCGTTTTCTTTAAGCTTTAAGTTTTGGCTGTGATCCAAACAGGAAGTGTGGGCTACAGGACAGGGCTGTACAGGAGATCAGTTAGTGAGTGCAGGTAGAAAGGCTAGACGGGCACTACTAAAGCAGTTCTCCTGTGTGAAAGAGAATGATAAAATTTGGAAGGGAACATTCCTCAACATCGTCTAGCTTTTTATTTCTCAAGTCCTGGGCTTTGCCACTGAGCCAATGGCCACCCTGAAGTGGGGCTACCTCCCTTGTGGGATTAGGACAGCCATCCAGCAGGACAGGCCTGCATCAAGTGGCCTTCCCAACACTACTACTGCTCCCCTGGATGTCCTCTGGGAGCCTCTGGTGAGAATTCAACATTTGGCCCAGAGAAAACTCTGAAGTGGATCAGAGCAGTATGTCAATTAAATATATTTGATACCCAGGGGTGCCGGGATGGCTCAGCCAGTTATGCATCTGCCCTCCGCTTGGGTCATGATCCCGGGGTCCTGGGATCAAGTCTACATTGGGCTCCCTGCTCAGCAGGAAGTCTGCCTCTCCCTCTGCTCCTCACCCTGCTTGTGCTCTCTCTCAAATAGATAAATGCAAATCTTTTAAAAACAAACAAAAAACAAATCTACTTCATATCCAGTCTATTCCCAAAGCCCACACTTTCTTCTATGCCACATCCCAAAGTGCATCAAGCCACACTTTCCAACACAGCTTATCAGAAAGGGCGACCCATCATCTCAGTGTGCCTGGGACAGCGGCATTTCTAAGATGGGGGACATGACTGCTTTAAAACTGGAACAAGGGCAGCCCAGGTGGCTCAGCGGTTTACCGCTGCCTTCAGCCCAAGGCGTGATCCTGGAGACCCAGGATTGAGTCCCACGTCAGGCTCCCTGCATGGAGCCTGCTTCTCCCTCTGCCTCTCTCTCTCTCTCTCGAATAAATAAATAAAATCTTTAAAAATAAATAAATAAAACTGGAACGATCCCAGGCCTACTGGGACGGGTTGGTCAACGTCTGCAATATAATTAGATGACAGTAACATGGACATGCCTGGAATTTGAATATAAACGTTCTCCCAATTATCAAATTCTAAGGAAGAAATTTCAGTCAAAACACAAAATTACTTTTCAAGATACACAGGAAGTACACAGCAGGAGGAAAAAAATAAAAGATAAAACCAAGCCTGAAATCATCTTTCCCAACATTTGATTCTGCTCTGTCTCAACCAGATGATTCTCGGGGAAGCTGGCATGTCTTCAGTAAATACAAGCCTGGGAAGCCTCTGACTACAACGAATGGCATTCTTTCAGGGCCTCAGAAGTTGTAGTATTGTTCAGTTTCCAGATTCTCCCGAGACTCACTTGTAAAGAATCCAAAGTGGTTCTGGACTCACATGAGTATCCATAAGATTATCATATCTATCACCTCACACCCATTAAATTTAGAATTTAAAATAACCTTCAGACTTTAAATCAGTTATCCGCAGAAAAAAATCACACTCCCAGAACCCAGGAAGTTTTGTGGATGAAGCCATAGCACAATCCTGGTCTTACTATAGGCAAGGACTCTAGCCAAGAGCACTTGGGGGTCTGCATGAGGGAAGGTATCTGGAGAAAAATCTCAGCTCCAGCCCTTCCAGGAGGCCAGTCATGCTAGGTCAGCCACCCAGAATCCATGATCTGTGAACTTTTTAGCATGTTGGAAGGAATCTCTGCACAGAGGCAAATCTTGACCACCTACTTCTACCATTTCAATGGTTAGGATCAACCTACACCACTACCTTCCCTCTCACAGAGAAAGAAGGCATCGTTGCCATCATGAGATGTTCAGACGTTTGCAAAAGAGACAACGCAGTCCTCAGTCTTCACTCGAGGTGTCTTTCTTTTCCAGTCATTATGTTAAAACTGGCTTTGTGGGGCGCCTGGGTGGCTCACCCCGAAGAGTGTCTGCCTTCAGCTCAGGTCATGGTCCCGGGGTCCTGGAGCCCCACGTCGGGCTCCCTGGTCTGCGGGGAGTCTGCATCTCCCTCTCCCTCTAACCCTCCCCCTGCTTGTACGTGCTCTCTCTCTGTCTGTGTCAAATAAATAAATAACACCTTTTTAAAAAAATTTAAAATTTAAAAATTTTTAAAAATTAAAATCAAAAAATAAAACCGGCTTCGTTCCCACTTCTCTCAAGGGCCGGTGTTTCTGACACATGGTAGCAGCATCTGTACCCCTGCCGTGGTATTCTTCAGACCCAGACTACAGTGGCCGTTTGCACTGCCTCTTGCTGTTGTTTCCCTGGCCTAGGAAGCCTGCTATGGGGTGATGCCTCCCTCGTAGCAATTCACCTGAGAGCAGGCCCCAGGGCCTGCCTCTAGAGCCCCTGTGCAGCCACTCAAAGCCAGTGCTGCTTCTACACAGCATCCCCTCCACCCCGCGTGCACAGGGGGTTTGCTGCAGTGGATCTGGCCTTGCCCACCTAAGTGTGGCACCAGGGATTTAAAACTTAAACCTCCGTGAGCTTTTGTCCCGTGAAGCTTTGATTTCTGCCCTCTCTTGTCTATAAAAGCAGCAACTTTCCTGTGGACAAGCTGTCATAGGCCGCAGTCACTTGCCATGTGGCCTAAGATGTAAAACCACCCACCCAGGCACAGGGCAGAGTGAGCCCACGGCAGGACTGCAGCATAAAGTCATGCTGCACAAATTGCTACGCAGTCAACGGCCAAGTTGAAAACCCATGGGCCCAACCCCACAGGCTACTGTGCTCCCTGAATTCCTCCCATCTGTGTCATCAGGTGTCCTTGATGCAGAGACATCCCATCAGTTTCCTAAAATTCACGGGGGAATCCTTCAAAAAATTGCAAGGTCACCCACAGTGTCTATGCCATGTGAAGCTCAGGGCTTGGACAAGCAGAGCAGAACCCAGAAGGATGCTGAACTCTATTAGTGACCTCGAGTGGGAAAGCATTTCTTTAAAAATCCTCCCTGCTGTTGCCTGGGAAAGTGAGAACATTTTAGGAGGAAAACCAAGCAAAGAGACACTGGAGGAAGGGCATCTTGATGGTACATTTTGTTAAGACAATAGTGGCGTTGTAATGTAATTTTTGAAACATGCAGACTAATAAGTTCCCTTCTGGGACGGGGGGGGGGGGGGTATTAATTAAAATACTTAAACAGTTTTCACTTTATTGATCAAGTGATTCGAAGCACAAAAGAATGACGTATCGATTTTACACTGATTACAAGACGAGAATCTGGGTTCAGTGGAGCAGAGCTCAGATGGCTTCACGTGAGCTTCAGAAACTGGGAAGAATGGGAAATAGTCTCTCTTTCTGTCATTTCTATAGTCTCCAAATCCATCACTTCTCTGAGATGATGAACGAGATAGTCTTCAGGTGTTGCCTGGCCAAATGCAGATGGAGCGGAGAGTGATTCACAGTCAAAGAGCCAGAAATGCCTAAAATGGCAAAAGGAGTCGCAGCATTTTTAGTTTGGGGAGGAAAAAAAAAAATTGCACTGCAATATTTTGTAATTGAGAGAATTCTTGAGGTTAAGAGCTCTAAAGATAGATCATGTTTTTGCTACTTTACTAATTTTAAATCCATTTCAAACTATTTGTTTCTTACAAACTGAGGGTCGCTGGAGGGGAGGCCGGTGGGGGATGGGGTAACTGGGGGATGGGCGTTAAGGAGGGCATGTGATGGGATGAGAACTGGGTGTTATAGGCAACTGGTGAATGATTGAACTCTACAAAAGAAAAATTGTTTCTTAAGGGACTACACTATAGGTTTACCTGTAGCTTTGTACAGGGCAGTCTTCTGAGGCAATAACTATATATCCGAACAGTTTTTATTTTTCCATGAAGCCTTACAGAAGAGGCAATGGATACAGTAATTGTAATAAATAAAAATATTTTGCCTAAGTTTTTTTTTTATCATAGCACAGATCTTGATGTATTATGGAGCTGTCAGCATGGAATAAACCCATTAAAAACTCTTTTCCCCTTTGTCAGTGGGGAGATCATTAATTTTAGATTCAGTACCTAGGATCAAATAGCTGAAGCAAATGTTTAATTGACTGAAACCTTAAACTCTTCTTTTGGTTAATGTATTTTTTTTATTTTATTTGAATCCCAGTGTAGTTAACATATCGAACCCTTAAACTCCTAACTGCTGTACCTCTATGACGACGTGAGGACTGTCCCACTAAAGTTTGGATGCAAGGCCTTTATCAGACGTGTGGTCTGTAAACTCAAATAACCTGTCATGAATTATCTCTCCATCCAGGATCAAGGCCTCATGTCTCTACTGATTTTAGTAGCTGAGCTGTTTGAGTTTTCTCAACGCATGCTTTACAGAGAATTTTATCTGTTTACCAAGGAGAACAGTAAGGGATAGAAGAATGGACAAAATTTAGTAAGAACTACAATTTTATATTTGACCCCACAGATAATAACCTCTTTCCTTCCTGTCCGTATCAGCACAAGCTTCACAGACATATAATTTACCTTTCCATTTAAATTAGTTTGAACATTTAAAATTTACTTAGCAAAGCTTCATAACTGTTGCTTTAAATTTGACCATATCATAAAAATAGATAAGTAAAATACAAACAAAGAAGTAAGTGCCTTATGAAGTTCTCACTGACTGCCTACCTGCAGGAACACATGTTGGTCACATTTTGCAGCTCGAAGGAATTTATTGTAAAGCAGCCTCCCTGGGACCTGACAGATGCCTTGTTAATAAACATTTTTTTTTTCTTGAAAGTGGACTCCAAAATGTTATAAATATAACAGGCAAGAGGAATGCCATGCATGACCTCAAAGCCAAAGATTACCACGATGTGGGCCAATAGTAGTAAAAATAGCATCTATGTTGCATGAACCAGTGAACGGTTGCTGGCGATCGTCCCAGGGTAAAAATCTCTACCATGACCAGAGTCAAAAAAATCAAGGAACTGGAAACTTTCGTTTGCTAATAAAGACGGAAGAAATATGTTTCACCAAATGTGGCCACGACACTGATGAATGATCTACACTCCGACATCTTACCATCTGAACTATCACGCTGTGTCCTCACAGTGAGGGCAAAAGCACAGTAAGCACGGGTCACCCTTGCAAGGTGTTGAGTTTTAAATAACAAGTCTGGTACACAGCTTATGCTGATTCAAAAATTTAAAACTACTTATTGAAAGGATAGTTATTTGTCTCTCCATGCTCTCTGAAAATGCTCTCTAAAAATAGGACATCATTAATTAATAACACTGCTATTTATCTCGTCTATCGAAACTTCATACAGCTGGTATGCTTTGCATCTGGGCAGAGGTCACTGGTCTTCCATGGAATATGCTTGGGCAGGATCGCCTAGTCAACAAACACGCGTTCACACGAACCACAGAATCACCCCCAAACCCGGAGGAAAATGTGTCTAGGGCATTCCGAAGACTAACAGTAAAGTTCTTCAAATTCTGACTCCGATACTTAGCTCTGCTATCTTAAGAGAGTTACGTGTTTGGGTTTTTTTGATTGAAAAATAGTACCAATCTCATCAGGGTGTCGAGAAAGAATGCCACGCCAACAAAATTAGCAAATGTTCCGTTGAAAACCTATCAAAATTGTTTATTTTCAAATATAAAATTCATAAATATGCCATTAATTTTTTTTTAATTGGGGACTTAGATTCTTTTCACTTATAAGAAGTCATACACACACGCACACACACACACACACACATATAGGATCATTTCTAATAAAGAACTATGGATTTTTTAAAAATCTTAACTGGTTATATATTAAATAAAATTTTGTCACCAAATTATTTCATAGGCAAACTTAGAAACTATTCTCAAAGCAAAAAAAATGTTGTTTTTAATGTGCAATGTGGGAGCATTTTAACACAGCTGAGTAAGGTAAGGATAAGGACGATGGGCTATACAATCAAGAATGCCTAGAAGTTATGAAAGTTTAAGTGGCTCAGGAAACTTGTTAGAAAACAAAGCAGGAATCCAGGTGAGATTAATGACCATTGGGCCCAGAGCTGACAACACACATAATTCTCCCTCCACGCATAATTCTCCCTCTCACTGTTCATCTCCAGTGTACACAGCAGCATCAGAATTGTTAAGCCCCACGTACCATGCGAACCAACTTTATCAACTGACGTGCTTTTATTGCCTTTAGTCTTACAGACTGTTCATTTCCAAGGTTGCTCAGGTCAGCACCTTTCTTCCCATCCCTTCAGGAAGACTATTTAATGCATTTGTACTGTAGTTAGATTATCTTGTCACATTCTGCATTTTATTCCGAGATCCCCCGACTCCCAAAATGATTTTGTGAAATTTGCCTACACTAAGGTTCACTCTCTCTGGCTGGTAAGCTCTGAGTTTTGCAAAACACAGAGTGTCCTATGCCCACGATTCAAGCACCCTACAGAATCGTTACCATCCTAGAAACAAACCAAAATGAAACCCTGTGTGTCGCCTGCTCAATCCTCACCCACCCTCCCATGAACCTACGGCAAACGCTCATCTTTTCACTCTTGTAGTTCTCCCTTTTACGAAATATCATAATTAGAATTATATAGTACAGGTAGCCTTTGCAGGCTGGCTTTTTTTACTGAGAAGTATGCATTTAAGGTTTATTCATGTCTGTTCATGGCTCAATAGCTCATTTCTTTTTATTGCTGACTAGCATTCATCGCAGGGGCATACCACGATTTGTTTATCCGCTCACTTATTGACGTAGATTGGTTCCCGGATTTTGTCAATTATGAATTAAGATGTTATAAGCATCTGCATGCAGGTTTTTGTGAGAACTTGGGTTTTCATATAGTTGGATAAATACCTAGGAGCATGATTGCTGGATCTTACGGGAAGACTATGGTACCTTTGTACAACACGGCCAGACTCTTTGTCCAGGGTGTCTCTACCACTTTGCATTCCTACCAGCAATGGAGAACTGTTGCAATTGGTCCCCACCTCATCAGTAGTTGTCCTAGTCAGTTTTTTTGGATTTTAGGCACATTAAAGGGGTATGTAGTGGCATCTCGTGGTTTTTTTCATTTGTAATTCTCCAATGAAAAATAACATTTAGCATCTTTTCGCCTGTCTGATTTCCATTTGTCTATTTTCTTTGGTGAGATGTCCTTTCAGATCATTTGCTCATTTTTTTTATCAGGTTGTTTGTTTTCTTATTGTTCAGTTTTAAGAGTTCTTTGTATATTTTGGATGCAAGGCCTTTATCAGATGTGTGGTTTGCAAATATTTTGGCTTGGCTTCTCATTCTCTTAACAGTTTCTCTCGCAGAGGAAACGTTTTTCTGTTTTAACAAAGTCCAACAGATCAATTATTTTCTTTCATGGATCATGCTTTGGGCATCATATCTAAAAACCATCACAAGATGGAAGGGGTCAGGTAGCCTTTCTCCTGTGGTCTTCTTATATAAGCTTTCATGTCTTGCTTTTAAATTTAGGTCTCTTTGGTTGATTTGGGGGAAATATTGAAGTCTGTGTCTAGGCACATTTTTTGGTTGGACGTACATTTTTTTTATCATAAGTTCTGTCCTTCCTCCATTAAGCTACCTTTGCTCATTGGTCAGAGATCACTTGATTGTGTTTCATTGATCTATTGTTTTTATCAGTACTACACTGTCTTGCTTACTATTGCTTTATAATAAACCTTAAAATTGGGTATTATAAGTCTGCCATCTTTGTTCTGGGTTTTTTGTTGTTGTTGTTGTTTTGTTTTGTTTTTGTTTTGTTTTTTTTCAGTAGTTTGTTGTTTGGTCTAGGTCTTTTGACTTTCCACATAAACTTCAGAGTAAGTTTGACAATACCTGCCAAAGAGCTTGCTGGGAATGAGACTGGGATTGCATTGAATCTTTTCATCAGTTTCAGAAGTATTGACATTTTAACAATCTGATTCTCTCAATCCATAAACTCAAGATATCTTGATCAAGATATCTTTCCATTTATTTATATGCTCTTTAATTTCTTTCATTAGTTTTGTAATTTTCCATATGTGTACACAGTACCTGCTTTGCTGGATTTATATCTAAGTATTTCATTTTGGGAGGTGCCATTATTGTAAAGTATATTGGTTTTAATTTCAAATTCCAAAATGGTTCACTGCTGGTATATAGGAAGGCAACTGACTCCTGTATGTTAGCCTTGCATCCCATGACCTTACTATACTTATTTCTTAGTTTGAAGAGATTTTTTTGCTTGTTCTTTGGAATTTCCTGCATATACAATTGTGCCATCTGCAAATGAAAACAGTTTATTTCTTCCTTTCCAATCTGTCTACATTTTATCTCCTTTCCATATTATTGCAGTAGCCAGGATTACCAGTATTACGTTGAATAGAAGTAGTGAGAAAGGACATAGTTGCCTTATTCTTCATATTAGGGGAAAGTACACAATTTGTCATCATTAAGTAAGTGCAGTTTTTTGGTTCTTGATATCCTTATCAAGCTGGTGAAGTTCCCCTCTATTCCTACTCTGCTGAAAAAATTTATAATGAATAGTGTTGGACTTTTTTCAAATGTTTTTTCTGCTTCACTTGATATGATTGTATACTTTTTCTTCTTGAATCTATGGATGTGATAGATTACATGATTGAGTTTGAATTTTGAACGAACTTTGCATATGTGGACTAAATCCCCCTTACTTGTGGTATATAATTACTTCTATGCATTGCCGATTTGCTTTGCTAAGATTTTGCTTGTTTTACATCTATGTTCATAAGAAATATTTGTCTTTAGTTTTTCTTTCCTGTAATGTCTTTATCTCATTTTGGTATTTGGAAAATGCAAGCCTCATAGATGTTCTGGTTAATCCCTTTCCAGAATTCCAAATAGACATGTATTATGCCTTTTGTAATTGTCTCAGAGTTCTGTTCTTTTTTTCCCATCATTTTGTCCCTTTGCATGTCAATTTAGAATGTTTCTTTTTTTTAAGATTTTATTTATTTATTCATGAGAGACACAGAGAGAGAGAGGCAGAGACATAGGCAGAGGGAGAAGCAGATTTCCTGCAGGGACCCCGATGTGGGACACCATCCAGGGATCAGGATCACGCCCTGAGCCGAAGGCAGACACTCAACTGCTGAGCCACCCAGGAGTCCCTCAATTTAGAATGTTTCTATTAACCTATCTTCTTTTTCAAAATTTGTATTATTTTTTAAATTTTTATTTAAGTTCCAGTTCGTTAAGTGTAATATTAGTTTCAGGTGTACAATTTAGTGATTTAGCACTTCCTTCCATACAGCACCCCATGCTCATCACAACAGGCGCACTCTTGAATCCCCATAACCTATTTCATCCATCCCCCCACGGACCTCCCCTCTGGTCACCATCAGTTTGTTCTCTATAGTTAAGAATCTGTTTCTTGATTTGCCTCTCACTCTCTCTTTTTTCCCCCTGTGATCATTTATTTTGTTTCTTAAATCCCACATATGAGTGAAATCATGCAGTATTTGTCTTCTCTGACTTATTTTACTTAGCATTATATTCTCTAACTCCTTCCATGTCAGTGCAAATAGCAAGATTTCATTCTTGTTGATGGCTGAGTAATATTCCTGTGTGTGTGTGTGTATGTGTGAGTGACTTCTTTATCCTATTTATTCATTTGAGAGAGAGAGAGAGAGAGAACACATGCATGTGAGCAGGGGTAGGGACAGAGGGGGAGAGAAAGAGAATCCTTGAGCAGACTGGATCCCAGGACCCTGAGATCATGACCTGAGCCAAAATCAAGAGTTGAACACTTAACCGACCAAGCCACCTAGGTGGTGTTGGTAATTTTAGCCATTCTCAAAAGCATGAGGTGGTATCTCATTATAGTTTTGATTTGTGTTTCCCTGCTGATGAGTGATGTTAGGCATCTTTTCATGTATCTGTTGGCCATCTGGATGTCTCCTTCCCATTTTTCAACTTGGTTATTCATTTTTGGGTGTGGTGTCTATAAATTCTTTTTTTAAAGATTTTATTTATTTATTCATGAGAGACACAGAGAGAGGGAGAGAGGCAGAGACACAGGCAGAGGGAGAAGCAGGCTCCATGCAGGAAGCCCGATGTGGGACTTGATCCTGGGTCTCCAGGATCACACCCTGGGCCAAAGGCAGCACTAAACCACTGAGCCACCCGGGCTGCCCTATAAGTTCTTTATATATGTTGGATACTAGCTTTATCAGATATGTCACTTACAAATATCTTCTCCCATTCTACAGGTTGGCTTTTAGTTTTATTGATTATTTCCTTCACTGTGCAGAAGCTTTTTATGTCGACGAAGTCCAGATAGCTTACTTTTGCTTTTATTTCCCTTGCATCAGGAGACATGTCTAGTAAGAAGTTACTATGGCAGATGTCAAAAAGGTTACTGCCTATGTGTTCCTCTAAGATTTTAATGGTTTCATGCCTCACATTTAGGTCTTTCAACCATTTTTAGTTTATTTTTGACATGAGTTTATTTTATATATATATATATATATATATATATATATATATATATATATATTGTGAGAAAGTGGTCTGGTTTCATTTTCTTGTATGTGGCTGTCTGACTTTCCCAACACCATTTGTTGAAGAGACTGTCTTTTTCTCATTGAATCTTCTTCCCTGCTTTGTCAAAGATTAATTGATCATATAATTATGGGTTCATTCCTGGATTTTCTATTCTGTTCCATTGATCTCTATTTTTGCACCAGCACCATACTGTTTTGATCACTTCAGATTTGTAATAGAGCTTGAACTCTGTAATTGTGATGTCTATAGCTTTGCTTTGCTTTTCCAGGTGGCTTTGGCTCTTCAGGCTCTTCTGTGCTTCCATACAAGTAGAAAGCTATTTCATGCTCATGGATCATAAAAACAAATATCGTTAAAATGTCTGTACTACCCAAAGCAATCTAAACATTTAATACAATCCCTATCAAAATACCGACAGCATTTTTCACACAGCCAGAACAAACAGTCCTAAAATTTACTTTTTTTTTAAGATTTTATTTATTTTTTCATGAGAGAGAGGCAGAGACATAGGCAGAAGGAGAAGCAGGATCCCTGTGGAGATCCCAATGTAGGACTAAATCCCAGGACCCTGGGATCAAGACCTGAGCCAAAGGCAGATGCTCAACCACTGAGCCACCCAGGCATCCCACAGTCCTAAAATTTCTATTAACCTGTCTCCTGTCAATCTCACTGATTCTTTCCTCAGCTGTGTCTGGTCTTCTGATCAACCTATGAAAGACATTCATCAATTCTGTTACAGTGTTTTTATTTCTAGAATTTCCTTTCGATTCTTTTTTAGAGTTTCCATTTCTTTACATTACCTAGCTGTTCTTGCATATACTATACTTTTTCCATTAAATCCTTTAATTTATCAATTATAGTTATGTACAAGTTTTGGATTGGTAATGCCAACACCTGTGTTCTATCTGCATTCAGATCTAATGAGTACTTTGTTTCTTCAGACTGTGGGTTTTTTTCTTGCCTTTTATCATGCCTTATTATTTTTTAATGAAGCCAGACTATAAAGAGAAAAGACTTATTGATTCTCAGAGTTATGTGACTTGAAAAAGCTAAGAACTATGATAGAAAATAATTCCTTTTATTTTTGTATATAAACATACAGCTCAGGTTCTCAAATTAGGAGTAACAAGAAAACATAGAGTACATCACTTTTTGCTTTTATTTGAATATCTTGAGTAACTCATGTAAATTCTGAATTAAAAGGCATTAATCTGCTATATGTGTTCAGTTTGTGAAAAGTTACCTTGCTTTAATAATTCATGAAATAATTTTGACAATGCAATTTGTAATTTGGCTTTATATACATTCGTCCTAACACCAAGCAAAATAATAAGTGTATTTTAAGATATGATCATTGAAGAGCAGACTTGCCTAGGTGCAAGACTCAAAGAAGCTTCAGACAAGGCAAAGAAAACATTCATTGACTTTTTTAGCTTTTCTAAAAAATACTTAGCTTTTTTATTATTGTTGTTTATATCACAGAGTAAGCTAACAAGTCCAAATCGGAGGTTGGAGATATCTCTTATGCTGTATGTTACATGAATCACGTTAGCAATAAAACAGCAATATAAAAGATAGTTTTTTAATTTTGTACCACTGTGCAAATCACTGTACTTATTTTCAAGGCTAATTAGATGGCATTGGTGAGAGAAGGTGAAAAGGAGCCTACATGAGAGCATTCAATTAATATAACTTTTATTAAAAGAACATTATGGTGACAATATCAAATCCCCAACTGTTCCCTGTCCTCTCTAGCAGATAAAAAAGAAAAGAAGCCCCACAGTTTACAGGGAGAAGATCCTGTGGGTAGTCCATCACTATTTTGCTTTTGCTCAGTATTTTACATTACCATCAGACTCCCTAACAGTAGTCTCCGAAAGATGAAAGTGGACTCTTACTGAGAATTCCACACAAATGGATTAATTTGTGTCACCATTTTTGGCATGTCGCCATGGATACGGCCATCTGACGGCCTGGGTGCAGCTGTGAGTTGATTGACGGTCCATTCACAGTGCAAGGCTTTACAAAACCAGTAACATGAAAGAACACTCATTAGAGGACAAAGACCTTACTTACACTTTTGGGTGATGCTTCAAAGGCTGAATGTTACCTCTCAGGAAATCTGACCTTCATATCAGTATCACCAATAAAGTTCAAATTATACCATGAGTGAATAGATTCAAAAATGTAAAGTTAATGTATTTATTTGATACCCAGCTTTATTTTGCATTGGCTCAAATCTAAGTAAATGACAGTGGGATGGAAAACAAACCTAAAAGGGTCTGTGTTGTAAATTCTATACTTTCTAAAAATTAAAAAAAAAAGTCAAAGAATAAAGAGCCATTTCTCATTATAAACTGAGGAACTGGGATATACTTGGAGTAATAAAAGGGAATAATTTCTATCATTTACTATGAAGTGGAAAATCTGCCTTCTGCATGTATAACACATTGGGGAAATATTGACATTTTACACTGTCACACACTCAAGTGTACCAAGATGTTGGTTATTTCTCTGTGATTACATTTCCCTCATCAGACTCTGAAGCTGCTTGGTATTGAAATACCTCACTCTCATATATTCAAGGCAATTCTGTTAAGTGAGGTAGATCACTCCAGAGTATCTACTCTGTCAATTGAGGAAGCTTGCCTCCCAACATGACTACTTCTCCTTTCCCAGGGTGTGATCTGGGCTCTAAGGAGGTCACACCATCAAAGGAGAGGAGACAGTCTTACGCTCACCACGCCCTCACTGGCTTCTACAGACCTACTCACCTGGCCTTGAGCACTGGCCCCATCTTGTCTCTTTGCTGATGTCAACATCCTTACCGGGCATCCAGTCATTAGGTCCATGTTCTGGGAAGCTCCTCAGCCTCTATGCCAACCCCTCGTCTGTCTGCTCCGCCACTTGGCGTACCTCTTGGGGTGCTAGGAACATGCACCTGCTTTCCACATGGTGCCTACAGGTGCCTGAGACTGTGAGGTTGATCTTGCACCTGACCACACAGACATCCCCGTACCCTGAGACATAGAGAAAGAAGCCTTTTAGGTAACAGGACACAGACAGACCTCGTCAAAGTCCATTGAACCACAGCCGGCTCTAACTCTTCACACCCCACCTCATCAGATGGGTAAACTACATGGGCAGTTGATTTTGACACTTTGATGTGCTTTAGCTATGAGTCTCCCTTTATTTCTATCAAAGGGCCAGAAATAACAACTCTTTCAGGACTTTTAGCGCTCAAGATTCCTGCTGTTTTCCTTGGAATCAGAATCAAAAGACATCATTTGGCATGTAACCCATGTATAATGTAAGCTAATCCATCAACATGACAGCATAAATGAAAACGAGGTCCTACTGTCCTCCCTATTGCTGACAATTTCAGTAGAATTTACTCTTCTGTCCTCTTCTTTTTTTCCTGTTAAATTGGGCAGAAACACCAAATCAAAATCAACATTTTGGAATTTCTTACTTTAGAAATATTTCACATGAATCAAAATTTTAGCACCTTAAATGAATTAGAACACTGATTGAGAAGTGTGGGACTATTTGCCCACATTTGTGCAGGTGCATCCTAAATTGAGATGTTCTTTGTTAAACAGTCTGATGAATCTACCTGAAAGCAGCAAAAGGGGTAAAATTAATGTGAGTCACACATGGGAACATGTCATGTAGATAAAATGTAGAGCTGGGTGGGATATAAAAGATTTATGTTTTATGTCTTTTTTTCCTCTGTTGCTATTTATAAATTATCCAAGTTCATTACTCTCGGGTACAGGAGGAGACCAGGGAAGAAGGGGGTAGCAGCTGGGGAGTCAAATCCATGTGATAAAAAGGAAGGACAATTAATGAGGGGGAAAAAAAAACCCTCATAGGAGAAAAAAAAAAGCCCTCATAGCAAAATAAAGGGTATCGGTTACATTTCCAAAAGTGAGAAAGTAGTAGGTAGCATAGAGGAATGTAGTTTGATTGTCTGCCTTTGTGCCTGTTGTAAAAGCTGGTTTCTACTTCCTTTCACATAATAATGATAATATCAGATCTATTCCTTTTTCCTATATTTGTGTTTGAAATTCAATGGTTGTTAACTTTGAGATGATACTTTGATCAGGAAATAATAGAAGAGCCTCTGTATTCAGTTTTCTGTGAAGCCTCAATCCTAAATCTTTGAAAATGAACAGTGGCCAGAGAAAGGGCAAAAGTCCCAGGCCTTAAAATTATTAAATAACGCTGAATAAAGACAAGAATGAACAACAGCCATTTGGGAAAGATCATTTCATTTATAAGAATTATTGTTATAGATGGAGAGTTAGTGGATACAGGGTTTTTCTTGGCCTGATTTTTTTTTTTTTAAGTATGTGCAATTAGGGAACAGAAATGAATGGGGAAATTGGTCTTAAAAGAGAATTAGTCTTTCATCTCAGTAAACCCAAAGTCTGGAAAGCTCTTATATATCTTTTAAAAAGTCTTAGTTCACTTTTCCACATATCAAACTTCTTGAGCGCCAACAAGATTTCAAGCAAAATAAAAATTGAAGAACATAAATCCCTGGAGAGAAAGTTTCAAATTAAATATATAAATATAAATTAAATATAGAAATATACTGATCTAAATTATTATAAGCCAATGGGTAAATAGCTATTAATTTTACCTCTGGAAATTTCTGATTGTTTTCACCTTTCATAAAGGAACACTTTAGTTATCTTAAGTTTTTAAATCCATTTGCCCCAATGAAAGTTACAAAATTTCTCTTTTCTAGACCTTGCATGTCACTTATCAAAACAAAACAGATTGATATCTGGCTGCAACATCAATACTGACCCCTAATGTCATTAATTTTTTATCAACGAATATAACCACAGTATTGGCTGAATTTGTCATTTTAAAGATAATGAGAAGAAAAATCTTAGCACCGGTTGATGGCAACACATCTGTCATTCAACAGCAGAGTCAAAAATCTGGGTTAATGAGACAATAAAATATCAATCAAAAACTACAATTTCATAGTTACTGATACTCATGAAAAATTTTGAAGTTAAAAGTAGAGATTTTAACATGTGTTACTAGTATCGAAGGTTTATGGGGAAGGAAGCCAGTTTATAACCTGAGAAAGAGCAACGGTGAGGAAGAGAAGAGTAAGATAGAGCGCATGGTTCTGGCACTTGCCACCACCCCTGGGCACCGGGATGGGAACTGACCATCTGAATGGTCATCAGTGAGCCTCACCTTCCTTAAAAAAATTTAAGAGCCATGAAACTTCTCAGAAATGCCCAATTTCTATTTCAATGTACAATAATATCTATATATGAGATACATTTGAGTGGAAAAATTTGACATGAGGTTTTTTTGAATGTAATAATCTGTAAATAATTTGAATCTATAGCTTACAGTTTATGTTCTATATAAAATTCTACTCTTGGCCTACAGTTTTCTCTTAATTAAATAGTTGGCTTTATAACTTTGAACCTCACAGCTGATCTTTTCCCTCTGCCAGTCGCATTTTACTTCTTATCGATTTTTTTTAAACCAGTAACTATATTTCATCCAGATACAGTTATGTGAACTAACTTTTCCTGAGTAGTTGCCACATGCCACACACTCTTCGTTTGACCTGCTTCACTACGTCATCTCACTTGGACCTCACGCACACCTAGACCTAGGCACTGTTAGTATCCTTTTACGAATAAGCAAACTGAGGCCCAGAGAGGTAAAGTAATTTGCCTCAAATTGCAAAGCTAATACATGGCTAAGCAAAGACATGCATCCATTTTGATTGTATTTATCACTTTCAGACAAAATGCTTCAACCTCCTAAGATCCTTGCTGTGTGCTTTATTTTATTAACATGAGTCTGTGCCTCTATTGATGAAGAAGTTTCCAGAAATTGGATTTAGGCTAAACTAAATATGATTGACTTAGGCTAAAAGAAATATGAAACTTATTTTTTAATCAATTAAGATCAAAACACAGCAAGGGAGAATTTCCTTTTTAACGAGGTTGTCAAGCATCTGGGAGCTCAGTTTTAAAGAAATATAAGTGTGTAACAGTCAGGCTAAGAGTGAACTAAACAGCCAGGAAGGGAGCAACATCTGTGCTGAGAGCTGGCCCTTCCTGCTGAGCCAGCAGGGTGGAGGAGGCTGTCACCATCTCACCCTCACCTTCTTCCAGCTTTCTATTCCTGCTGAATTCTGGATCACACTCAGATCTTGCCTTCTCGATTGTCTTTTCCACTGCATTGACCCAAAGCAGGAACACAATCTTTTCTCTTGACTTCCGCAAGCAATACCCAAGCACACCATGTGTGATAGCATTTAACTGAACATGCAGCAGGATCAGAGAGGGTCAGCAGGGTATAGCTGATGTTTTAAAAGTGAGAATTAGGGATCCCTGGGTGGTGCAGCAGTTTAGCGCCTGCCTTTGGCTCAGGGCGCAAACCAGGAGACCCGGGATCCAATCCCATGTGGGGCTCCCGGTGCATGGAGCCTGCTTCTCCCTCTGCCTATGTCTCTGCCTCTCTCTCTGTGTGTGACTATCATAAATAAATAAAAAATAAAATAAAAGTGAGAATTATGGCATCCTTCAATTCAAATAATATACATTTCCAAGTCCTTTTCCCTCCCTTACTATCCAGAGAACTATGAGTGCCCCCAATGAGTTTTCTATGCTGAAACCAGCCAACAAGCTTCCTTCCAGCCTCCAACCTTCTCAGAGCACCTTACTTCCCTCCTCCTGTTGCTCCAGGCAACCCACAGAGGGAACTCCAGAACACTTTGCCTTAAGAAAACAGACACAAAGAACATAATTTAAATGTCAGCCAATAGAATGTGGTAAAATATTTTTTAAATCATAATAATAAGAGAGGAGAATGCATTCCAGGAATGGAAAGATAACTTAATAAAAGAACCACATTTTCATTAAAAAGAAATCAACAGAGTTAAAAACTTTCAGAATGGACTGGAGATTAGTAGTCCCCAACAAAATTATACAGAGATAAATAGTTTGATGCTAATTTTTATTTTTTTTATTTTTTAAAGATTTTATTTATTTATTCATGAGAGACACAGAGAGAGGCAGAGACACAGGCAAAGGGAGAAGCAGGCTCCATGCAGGGAGCCCGACGTGGAACTTGATCCGGGGATTCCAGGATCACACCCTGTGCCGAAGGCAGGCACCAAACTGCTGAGCCACCCAGGGATCCCCTGATGCTAATTTTTAGAAAAATTATTTAACAGAGTAATAGGAAATAATCCTAATAAAAGTAGCAACAAGAGACATGAAATACTTAAGTAACAGTGTGTTGAATTTAAAGGGAAGAGGATTAACTTTATGGAGGGACAAAAAAATGCACCGAGTAAGAAGACAGATCATGTCTATGAACAGAAAGATTCAGCAATATGAAGATGCCCATGACTTCAGAATTGGAAGACACTATTGATCAAATATCAACCTAAGGGTGTTCAATTTTTTCCAGTGGTGTGTTTTCTTTTTTATTTACAATGAACATATTTTGATAATTCAAATGTAAGATATAACTGAACATTTATTTTTGTGAATTCCTCTGCAAGATACTAGGAATAAACTAGAAAAGACATAGTCTCCGCTCTTATGGGGTTTTTACTTACTGTGTGAGAGACAAAGTGAGAAAGTATACAAATAAAAAAATTACAGAATGTGATGTATAATCATGGGTCAGACCTAATTGGACAATAAAGAGCTCCCTGAGAAGTAAACTGTAAGCTATAACAAAGAACATCTAAAGAGCATACATCTAGAAAGACCAAAAATATGGACTGTAATGATGAGTGGTGAAGCTTATTAGTAATGTTTTCTTCTTTACATATATCATTTAAAATTTCTGTGATAAGCATAAAAATTTCTAAGGAAAAAACATTCATTTTTAAAATAAGTTGAAACTAAATGCTATAAACGGTTGGGAGTTTTTCTAGAATGCCCTTTTCAGTTCCTCCAGTTCCTATCACATTAAAAAATGTATTTAACCCATGAATGGATATAGATACAGATGAACATAAGGTGTTTTTTTCAGTCAAAGTTCACAAACATACTCTGAGTAATCTGAGTACTGAAATATCTACAATCTTCATTTTAACAATTTATATATTCACATTTTACTTATATATGTTTGATGACAAAATACAGAACATTAATGCTTATCTGATTTTTCTTAAATGTTATATCAAATTTCACGATGCTATTTTTTTTAAATCCCTGGGTCAGTTAGACACTAAAAGTTAGATTAGTCTCTTCTATTACTTAATTTTGTTTCTACTTATGCTTTTCATTTTTTACAGATGTTCTGAACTCATTTCTTTGAAATTTAAGGAAGTATGGCAGTGAACAAACCTTTTGCAACTTAGAATAGATTGAAATTATGATTGATTTCTAATATCTTCTCTATAGGTATCTTCTATATCCAATATCTAGCCAATATGAGCCCACTTAGCCATGCTTTTCCTTCAAAATATGAAAAATTGAAAATATTACCATATAAGATATCATTTTAATAAGGATTTTGATACCTATATAAACATAAACATAAAGCTCTACTTGAAAGTTTTACATTGGGTCATATTGAAATCAGTATCACTACCAGCAGGTATTGTTTATAATTTACTTATTCCCAATATGAAAAATACACTTGTTATAAATAAATACATATATACATGCACCTTTCAAATGGTGCAGTTAAATTATTATTTTTAAAGATGATGAATAATTTAGATATCCACATGTTATACTAATATCTCTTCAGACGTCATCTCTCATTAAATAACCTGTGAGTCTTCCAGATAAACTCAATGGGTAAAATCTTAGACATGATAGAGTTCAAATAAATTTCAGCAATAGAAATCATGAACCCATCCAACTTCTACTTCAGGAGACTCATCTTTCGAACAGCAATTGGCAAATGGTATGAAGCAATCAATTAGATGTTTTCAAGAGCAAGTAGGAGCCAAAACATTGTGGGCCTGGCTCAAGGATACCCCAGATGCTCAATCCATCATAAGCAGAGTCCACTTTGTTTTACATGACACTTGTGTACTTCATTAGGGGAAGTGCTAATCAACGAGTAATAGCTTCTATTTCAACATTTAATGCTTACACAGGATAAGTCACCGGTAGCGCTTCCAAATAGTTTCTAGGACAGGAAAAAGAGGCCAGAATAAGCAATGCAAGCCCATTGCCCAACCAATGACCTTTATCTTGAGCTAGAGTTACTTCCTGATGTAGATGTTGGAGATGGTTCATTTCGAATGTGACTTTGATCCAAACCAGATCCCTAAAGTGAGGTAAAAATGAAACTTGAGATCCCAAGAAACCAAAGGAGGGGTAAGATATAATGTGTGCTACTGCTATTGGCAGGATTTTAGTTTTCTTATATACATATGGGCTCACCTTCTAAGAGTTAAGTAGAGAAAAAGACCATGTGGCATTTATATCCAAATTCAAATATTTTCCATTGACATTTGCAATTAAAATGCTAAATAAGGATCATCTTTTCCAAGAGACAGGAGAGTTCTATAAAGAAAGACTTACTGCCAGGAGTTGTCCTTTAAGATCTGGAATGAAATTATGTCTTCAAAATCCTTGTGCCAAATAGGGTAGAGGAAAACAGCTGGTGAAATGAGGTAATGAACATAGAAGAGCTTGCTTGGGATGTGTTGTTAGATGTATTGATCTAGTTCAAATCTATGATCTACAAGCCAGCTAGGTTACCTCGGTCATTTTCCAAGTCAACAGAACCTGAAATGGTCCTAACTTACAGCTTGTCCCTCATCTGTCTCAAGCTTCCTGGAAAACAAAACAAAACAAAACAAAACAAAACAAAACAAAAACTCAACACCAAGCCCCCAACCACAAGGCTTCATACAGGGTGTGAACATGATGATCACTCCATAGGTACTTATTTAGTAAATTTGGGTCCCATGTGACTTCATTGTTTGTTTCCTTAAGTATTTGATGGGAAAAATGGGAATAGGAAGACTATCTCTAGAGATATTATTTATTTTGTTCACCAAAAATAGGTGAGAAGAAAAATTATAAATATATCTTAGTCTCATTGTTTAGAAAGGAAAGATCTATTTCAGTTGATCTATGAAGCATTGAATTTAAAGCAGTTATATTCTGGGAGAATTCACAATTCCCCTTCCCATCCTATATCATAGCAAACTACCTATAAAGGATACTGAAGGAAGAGGAAGGCTTTATGAATAGGTGAATAAGACTTTGTAAGCCTCACAAAAAGCTTACATACAGGAGGTAGGTGCTTTTAAAAATGAGTCAACATACAGATTTTAGTTGGGAGGATAGACAAGATGTGGACAAGAGAGGAAACATAGTGCAGAGAACTTAAGGAAAACACACAGAGAATGAGAAGCTCCTTAGTAATACCATAGGAAGCAAGATTAGTGTTGAGGAGCACTTGAGCAGCCAACACAAATCTCTTAAAGACAACTGAGAAATGAAATGGATGAACATTTGTTGATTACTTTCTAAATGCCAGTTGCTCTGCTAGCTGTCTCCATCCCCAAGATCTACAGATTAATTATAAATCCACCTGTGAGGTGTGGATTTCATTCTCACAATGGCACCATGCCATATATGATTTTGTGTCCCTGTTTGAAATGTGGGGAGACCAATATTCAGAGTCAATATCCTGTCAAAAGCCACACCACTACTGAAGTCCAGGCTGACCACAATGGCACTCATGGCCAATCATGGAAGTGTGGACCCCAAAGAACGGAAGAGCAAGAAGAGGTTGAAGTAGAAGCAACAGAAGAATGTGAATTAAATTAGGGATCTTGGCCTCATCTCAAGTCACACTGAACTACTTTCCCTCTCAGGAAAACAATGTTCTCTGGCCTTTGCATTCTTTCTCAGGATTGCTTGCCCCGCCTGGAAAACCTTCTCTACCTTTCCACTTTCTCTCTTTACCTGATAACTCACACTTGCCCTTCCTCTAGAAGGCCTGGATCGATGCCCCTGGGTAGTGTGGTTCTTTCATGAGCTCCTACAGCACTGTCTCTAAGCTCATCCCCTCACACACTCACTAACCATAACTTGATATCTCTTCATATGTCTGTGTTCCTCTCTTGGCCAGGAGCTTCTTTAGTGCAAGAACTGTCTTTTTTACTCCTATAATCGTAGAGCCTCATTCAGTGCCTGGGACATAGGATGAGTTTTTACACATACTGTTGTTGAAAATGGTTGTGATATTAAAGAAAAGTGGGAAGAAATATACTCAAATGATATGCTATTGTCGAGTGATACGAAAAGGCACAATGACATTATGAAAGGCAGAGCAGGTTTAGAAAGAAGAGTAAGGATGCATTCTTCCATGGTCTCTAGATAACACTAAAGTTTTGCCCTTTGAAGGAGAATGGAAAGGCATGAGGGACCAATCAGCAGTTCAGAAGAGCCTTGCTTAACAGAGTTTTCGGGTATAACGAGTTTAAAGAGGCATTCTAAAAGATGGACTGATTGTGCCCTTATTCTGAAGAGACTTCTCATTACGCATGGGATGAAATTGGAGTTTCTTACTAGCACCTCCCTGCCCCGACATCTGCCCCTGCCTGCTTCTCTGGCTTCATTTCCTGTTTCTCTTCCTCTCATACTCTTTGTTATGAATCCAGTGGTCTTCTGGCTATTTCTGAAACATGCCAAGTGTACTCCTGCCTCAGATCCTACAGGGTTGACTCCATCTTTACACTCAAGTCATCACTTCTTCCAAGAGGGCATCTACAACAACAACGTGAAATATCTCCTCCCACTCCCCCAGCACTGTCATGCTCTTTCAGCACAGATTCGTCTCTAAATTTGTGTTATTTGCTTGATTTATCATCAAGTTTAATGATTTACTTGAATTTTAAGCTCCATAAGACCAAGTAAGTGTTTTTTCACTTTTGAATCCCCAGTGCCCGCTGCGTAGCACATGCTTAACAACTATTTGTGAATAGAGGAATGAATTGATCAACTGTCCTGCAATTTGATATGTGGCATCCCCAGTAAGGATGGATAAGCTTGAAAATAATAGCTAATAATAGTCCATATATGTCAAATTACTATATTCTGGGTGCTGTTTTAAGTGTTTTCTGTGTATGAATACATTTAATCTCCAGAAAAGCCTCACATTGTTCCAATTTTGCACATGGCAAACTAAGGCCATGTGAGTTTATAGTATTTAGTATAGCGTATGGTATGATGTAGGTACAAGGTAATGTTAAGATACATAAAATGATAGCATCCAGTTTTCTAACTTCTCATGTGTCATATAATGTAGTTCCTAAAATTCATTGCCTCCACATCTTTGACACGGACACCATGGAAGAAATTCATACTTTGCCCTCAGGATTTAGGGCACATCTTGCCACCACTGTGTAAAGGTGTCACACCCAGCAGTGGATGTACCAATATGTTCCCCCAGACAATGTGTTCCCACATTGACATTGGCCATGTGTGTTCATTTGACTGTCTCCCATTAGAATTCTCTGCGGGCAGGCATATTGTCAGTCTGCTCTGCTATCATCCATGTCTGTGGCAGCACCCAACAGAGAGCAGATTCTCAGGAAGTATTTATTGAATTAACGCCACCATTGTTCATACATGCAGAAATTTTAAAATTCGCTTGTTCCTTCAAACTGAAGATTCAATTTTCCTGACTTAAATATGCTTTTTCTAAATAATCTCTAAGTGGCAAAATTTTGATAACGTAATGATTTTTTTTGGCTTCTTCTTATGGAATAATCGGGTTAATTCAGTCCCATATTTCATCATGGATATTTTCATCATGTCAGACACCGGCACCTTGCGAAATACATATTGACCTTAGGAATGTACATGAATGTGACTTTTCCTTAGCCGTGCTATTAAAAGCAAAACCAGGGGGTTTAGAGTTCCTTTATATATAAGTAGTAGCTCATTTGGCTACTTTTTCAGCTCACTCCCATAATATACAGTTAGTACAGCCTAGATAAGAGACGCTCCAGCAGTTCAGCATTGGGATTTGGTTAAGCAGATAATCTAAAACAGTGGATGTTTTTCTAAGGCTTATCTGAATCATCCAAACCTCTGGAGTTGACTACACTGGGCTAGAAATCTTAGAAGGAGAGGTGTTCTCATAATATTTTTCAACACAATTTGTTTCTGGCTTTGGCCAAAAATAATGTAAGAGAGATCTGTCGACACATTAAGGTCCAAAGTTAGATTTAAAAAAAAGAAAAAGAGACTTGGCGGGGGAAAAGAAAGCCTTTGAAATTAAAAAGAGTTCCATCCTGGCTTACAGTTCAAACAACAGCTATAAAACCACAACACAAGTGGTGAGCGCACTGGACATTCATTCTTTATTTTAATAGATTATGGTGTGGCTGTCTTTCAGCTATGAACAGAGTCCCTTCAGTCTTTCCCTGCCTCTGGCAAATTCATCTCAACTAAAAGGACTGGGAGACGGTGAAAAGGTACTGAGTTGCAAGAAGGGCAGCCTATAAAAAGAAACACAATAACAGGAAATAGGTGGTGCTCACACAAGCATTAAAATGTGCCTTAAGTGTGAACTTAGGAGGGAAAAAAGTGAAAACAAAGTAATGGCCGGAGCCAAGAAGCAGAGCAATTCTTTGGCCCTAAGGAGGAAAGCTCTGCCTGCGTGTTTGGAATATGTTGATTTTTCACTGTCAGGCGACTTTAATTGAACCCATGTTCTAGCAGCGACTGAGGAAACATTAAGGTACTCGCTGGCCTTGAACTCAGACTCTGGTTTGCACACCTACAGATAATTTAACATTTCCAAAAGCATGTCTAATTTTTTTACTAATATAGGAGCTACTTCGCTCTCAGTGTTCTGCAAGGCAAGAGCCCGATTTAATGATCTTCTTTTGATATATTCGATACTTGCTTGGAGTGCGCTGGATTTCCAGGAAGCTTGTGAGACCCAGCTGCATTGCTCAGGGATGCTGGTCCGTGCAAACCGGAGCAGAAAGCAAGCTGCAGAACATAGAGCCTGGAGGAGAAGAGAAGAAACCTGCCCATCCAGTGTCAGCCTCCTAAAAGAGACGTTTAATAAGGTTACAGTATTAGCCCCCAGATGCTACGGCATAAAAAACCATATGGAGCAAATCTTTGGCATTTCCCTTTATTTTTTTTTGACTCAATTGGTATCACCTGCCACGATCACCCATCTCATTCATCAGGCTAGTTCTGTGTTTGGGGCAGTCCCCTAAATTAAAGTCTGTCTTCAAAAAACAAATATCTACCACCACAGACAACATTCAAAAGGCTCTACATGATTTTTTTTTAAGGGAGCCTAAAAATCACCTGAGTGGAGCAAATGCGTAACATCTCAAGGCAGGGAGGGAGGGAGGGAGGGAGGGAGGGGGCTGAAACCGTTGCAGAGTGTTGCCCGTGGTGGTGTTTATACCCAAGTTTTCCATAGTCCCCCATGTTCGCGTGGTAATTGTAAGGTTGTGTTTACCCCGATCTCTAAATAAACCATTCCTTTTCCATAGTTTCTAAAAATATCACAAAAGAAACCAAATAGAGTTCTAAAATGTGCATCTGCACAACCAACTGGCCCGTTGGTGAAATGCGATGCTCCTTACGGATAGTGGGATTGGTGGGGAATTTGAAACCACTTAGAAATGTTAGGAATTATCTCAGGAGGAGTGAGAACCTTATTTGGACTGAAGCTTTCTGGAAAAAAAAAAAAACTATGAAAAGCAAGGCTCAGAAACGAGGCACCTTCAAGTGCACCCGGTTGGGTGGCGATGGCTCATTCTCTCCTCGCTGAGACCAAGGGGAGTTCATAGAAAACTGTGCAGTCATGCTCCACCAGCTGCCTGCTTCTTCACCGGGGGCAGCAGAGGAGGTTAAGAAACCCGTTTACGAGGGCACTTGATGGGATGAGCTCTGGGTGTTATACTACGTGTTGGCAAAATGAATTTGAATTTTTAAAAAAGAAAAAATAATGAAAATGAACACACATGGAAGAAATATTTTTTAAAAAAAGAAACCCATTTCTGGTTGAAAGGTATCTATTCACACCCCATTGCCCATAAAGCTGTGAAGCCCATAGAAAGCTTGGTTGCAGTTTCCTTCCCTCTGTTCTTTGGGGTCCCAGGAGAGCTGGGATCAAGGATGGAGGGCAGGGGACTGCGACACTGAGACAGCAGGGAGCTTCCGAGGGAGGATGCTGGGTCGAGCTCCTCTCAAAATGCAGGCAACAGCATCCAGGCCCATCAAGCCACTGCCCTGCAAACCGATCCGACCCTGTCGTGGGTTTAATCTGGGCCCCATGTAGGAACAGGTCAAGCCAGACTACGTTGGCAGTCTGTCCGAAGCCACACCGGACGTGAGGCATCCAGTGCTTCCTGGTTCCAACAGCAGTCTGGGGATTCCCAGATAAAGGAGTGTGTCATTAGCATCCTGTGGTGTAGACAGAGGTTGGGGAGGCCATGACTAATCCATGGCAACCCTTGGACCTGCCCTCCTCTGGCTGGTGCAGTGCCCCTGGGAAGCCCTGTCTGGTGGCCACGAAGGGCAGCAACTGCCCCCTCCTCTGACTCTCCGGGGGCACGAGGCTGCCCTGGTGGGCACGGTGGAGGCCCCATCCAGCAAGGACCCTGCACCAAGGGGCCAGGGGTGGGAAAGGGAGAGGAAGCAAGGGGAGGACACGAGGAGCCCTGAATATTACCCAGGTGACAACTCCTGACAATTGCCACGCTGGCTGGGGAGATGTCCTGCTGTCGCCAAAGCGGAGCCTGCCTGGCCCCTCCGCTAACTGAGCACAGGCCAGTTGGCCCTGGGTGGATTTCCGAGCCCCTGCTGGCTCACCCAGCCTTTCTGGGTGGACGGGGAGCTCATCGCAGGCAGGCACCTGACCCCAAAGGTCACTGGCCTAGCAGACACCCTTGACCTAGGCCTTCGCGGCCCCATGATGGCTTATTCTGGGTGATCTGAAGCGTGTCCATGGACACGCATCCAAGGCCGAGAGGAGGGTGAGACTATTTGCAGCCGAGGTCGCTGGCTGCTTGGGGTGAGGCTCCTGAGGAAGCGCAATTATTGCAGGGACGTAAGTCTCCTACCCCAGGAGGCCACCACCTGAAAATGGAGGCCATCAACCTCCAGACGTTCTGCGTTCTCCAGTTCTAGAAGGAGGAGGATCTGTCGCCGAGGGCCCGCTGCCCAGTAGGGATCACCGGTGAGCCTTCAGCGAGGCCAAGGGGAGGGCGGAAAGTTCCTTGGGTTTTTGTTTTTTCTTTTCTTTTTTTGTGCCCCACAAAATGAAGTGGGAAGAATCAGGCCTGGATGAGGAAGGCTGGGGACGTGGCACCCCCGCCCTGCACGGGCCGCACCCCTGCTTCTGCTGTGCTCCCACCTGCATTTGCATCCTCAGCCTCTCGTGCCAGTCTCTTGACCCAAAGTGACCCCCGGGGGGGACTATTCGTGCAGGGTCCTACCTCCTGCTGCTTAGCTGGGGAGCCAGTGACCTAGCAAGGAAGTAGTGACAAGGGGCCTTCTGGACAACCTCCTGTCACTTGCAAAAGAGCTGGAAAGACGCCATCTCAGAGGCACAACCATAGTGTCAGACCCTGGAAGCGTGGGATTTACCCCCCAAGGGCTGCCCGCCCTTTGCACATCGTGTCACAAGCCGACACCTGCTTGTCACACCTCCACCGAGTGCCCCTGAGGGCCCCGGGCACCAGGTCTGTGCCCTGGCTTCGGCCGGGGTCGTGCCAAGACGGGGGCAAAGCCCCAGCTCATGCCCCACATCCCGAGCCTCGCAGCTGCTGGAACGAATGCCTCTCGTCCCCCGCAGCGCCAGGAAGATGCTCTGCAGGGACCACGGTCAGGGCCTTCAAGCCTTGTGCAAATCAGCTGCCTTCATTCTGCGCTTTGCTCTCTCATCGAAAAACACGACAACGACCACAAGAATTTTCCATAATTCTGGCTACACGGCTCTCCAGAAATAGGGTATCTATTGAGTTGGCTTCCAGAGTGTAATAGTAGAAAGATCAAGTCTTTTTAAAAGCACATCGGGAGTAAAGTTGCAGTTTGGTATATGGTCGGGGCAGAGCTCCAGACTCCCCGCCCGGTTCAGCCCCGTCGTCCCAGTTGTTTCCCCTTCCAACTTGGCTCAGAACCGCTCAGGCCTTTTCCGCACACGGAATGTTTATCGTTTTTCTCCCCCACTGTTACTCATGATTGAACCAGCTCTAGTAGGCAGGTGCGGAAAATGAAATATTATTGAAATATAAGGTGATGATAACCATTAGATTTCAAGCTAAATTTTCTAACTGGGACTTAAATCATTTAAACATCATATGATTTCAGAGACTACCTTTTTTTTTTTTCTTAAGAGAAAAAGAAAAACACCTGGTAAGTTATTTGGTGGATTCAAACAGAAGGAACCGCAGGAAATTGTCTTTGACTGGCAGTAAGGATAAGTGGTTATATATTTTACCTGTCAAATGTAACTATTCCTTGGAAATGCTGAATGGCACCTGCTGTTTTCTTCCCCTCCACTTCTGGTATTCTCTTTTTTCTATGTCTCGATGGCAAATTAGAATAGATTTCAGTTCTACCCTAACCTGGCTCAGATACCAAGTCGATTGCGCAATGTCTCCCTGACTTAGCAGCATGGTTTGTTAATTAAAATTGGGACAAATGGTTAAGAGTTCCCTTCATGACCGCACAAAAATAGAGGTGGATCTTGGGCCAGCCCCACCCTCTCTAGCAGGAATCTCAACGCCAAGAAGAGAATCTGAGACCAAGAAAGGCAAAGATCTCACTAACGTAAAAATGTGATTTGTTTCACCTGGAAAGCAAATAAATGTCAATGATAATCAGATGGTCCTGTACCCCGAGAACCTGACCGTGACAGTCCTGATGCATTTAGTGATGGCAGCTATAATTGCTCATCAATGGGCCCCTTCTGTTTCTGGAAACATAGATGATTAAAAAGATAAGGGAAGTTCTCTGTGATTTTCAAACTGCGCTCCAGCAAAACTAGGATTCAGAGGAGAATGTTCTGGACCACGGCCAGGCTCAGGGGGTAGTCTAAAAAGTCAGGCGCCTCCTCCTCCACTTGGCCTCCAGCACATCATCTCTCCTCTGATCTATCGTGTGTGTCATGCACCAGCCCCTTGAATCATGCCCAGCACTCAGTCGGTATCCAATAAATATTTGTTGAATACTCAATAAGTATTTGTTGAAACTGAGGTTCTGCCTAAGACTGCAGACTTACAGGACCGCTGCTTTAAAAAGAAAACAGGAAGAAAGAGGCAAAAAAGAAAACATCTGAAACACCTTGCTGGAGTTCAGTGCCCTGAGGGGGGAAATATCTCACCCAGAGGGTACAAGTTACCATCTAAATCCGGTCCCAGCGTCTAGATCTTCACTGCTGGACACACCCTGGGCTGTCCTTCACCTCTTCACAGGTTGAGAGCTCACATCATCACGATACCGTCACCTTTGTTCTGCTAAAGAAGCTCCAGATGGGCCTCTACCCAATTCTTCCAAACCTTGACTCAAGCGCCTAGTAGTGCAATTACAGTCAGTGACCCATTAAGTTAGTCGGCAAAGAAAGCATCTCAATATACTGGTGGATGAACATAATCTATCAATCTTTCAGCTTCAGTGAAAGAAAAGGTTCTGAAAAACCAAAATCATAGTTTGGCTGCCTTTCGCTCATTTCAGCTTCTTTTATCTCTTGATTCCCTAGTTGTGGAAGCAAAGGGCTCAACCCCCTGAAATAGAGTCTGCTTGGGATATTTCCATTCTGACTCAGGAAATAGCAGAGGATCATGAGGAAGCTGGTTCTGGAGAGACTTCTACCCCAGGTTACATATTGCAGGGATTGAAACGTGTTGGATAATATGCAGAAGAAAAATAATACTAAGTTATGGGGCTTAGTCAAAGAAATCCCTTTCAAAATAATCTGTTGCTAACATCTGGACTTCAATTAAAAACTATTTGCTATAGGGGGCACCTGGGTGGCTCAGCCCTATAAATAACTGACTCTTGGTTTCAGCTCAATTCATGATCTCAGGCTCCTGAGATGGAGCCCAGAGTCAGGCTCTGTGCTCAGGGAGGGGAGTCTGCTTGAGAATCTCTCTCTCTCTCTCTGCCTCTCCCCTCCCCTCTGCTCTCTCTCTCTCTCTCTCTCTCTGATAAGTAAATATTTTTTAAACTATTTTCTGTAAATTCTGTAACTTTGATCCTTTTGTACCATTTTCCTTCAAATATATCCTTGTCTTGACTAGGAATTAGTTCATTTTGAATGATCTGAAAGTGATTACCATTATACCAATGCAATTTTACTCACTAATTTGCCTAAATTGCTAGTGGCGCTAATTAGTAATTCATATTGAACTTGCTTTTTTTGTTAAATCTCAAGCTATCACAATATCAATGAGATTATTAGCAAACAATTAACTTGGATGACTCCTGGAGAATCTCAAGTATAAAAAAACAGTTGTTGTGACTTTCTTAAAACTGGATATTAAGCATGTTTCTTAGATGCTAAAAGCTTTAGACGCACCCATCCTTCTTCACAATCGAACGTAATTTTTTAAGAAGTTTCATCATGCCAGAAATAATAGTTTTAAATAGTAGTTCCTAGACTTATAGTCTAAATAAAATAAATTAGCCTATTTTGCCATTTAAATTACGTAAAAATAATAGGAAACATAAAGGGAACATAAAGGAAGTAAGCTTTTGGTATGATAGGACCTGGGAAGACCAGTTACCACCTAGGTATACACTTTGCTAGTGTTCTTACCAAATTACTGTTGTTCATGGATTGTATATCTTGGCTAGACAACTTTTGAGAAAAGGAAACTCCACTTTACCTCTGGATCCAATTTTCCAGTATGTGTTAGTACAAAATACATCAATTTTGACCTCATCCAGTGCCAAGAAGTTAAAATTATGCTATTAAGGTTACAACAGAAACATGTGAAATTGCTTAGTAAAGGATTCACTAGTTTCTCTTTTTTTTTCTCAGCAGAAATGAGTACTGCCTTTTGCTTTTCTCTGAGTTTTTATTAAGTATAAATGAAAATGCAACAACATGAGACAGAACTTCAAACATAATTACTGCTGTTAGCTGGATTAACAAGAACAATCCAGGAGCTAGGCAATGGCTCCTATGCCAGGTCCTCAAGTAATCTTGATGCAGGGCAGACTGCGTGAAAATCAGGACACTTACCTCAATGAAAACTCATAGCCTTTACCTCTTCAGTCTTCACCCTCCAAACACATACTTGGCTTGGTTTTCACAGGATTATGTGTATGAAGAGAATTCTAAATCCATCTGCAATAAGAAGTTTTTAATAGTAACTAATTATTCATCAAACAGGCCTCCTGCTAGGTGTTGTGGATATAATAGTAAACAAGTCGGGGTTCCAACCCTCAGACAGCCTTACCATGTGTGGATGAAGTAAGCCGGGGAGGGGAGGGTGTACATTTAAGGGTAAATGAGTAATTCAAATGAAAGAAACAAGTCACCCAATTTCAGTTCTATGAAAAGGGATGGATAAGTGGAAGCAAGGAGTGATGCATTCCACGGGAAAGAGATAGGATAAGAGAAAACCTAAGGTTAAAAGGGAGCACAGGCTTGAAAGTAATCTGATATGACTGTAGGTAGAACCGTGTGTGTGTGTGTGTGTGTGTGTGTGTGTGTGTGTGTACGTGCCCAAGCATGTGTGCATATGTTGGGGACGAGGTGATCAAAGTACAGGAGTAGAAGTTGGGCAGCCACCCAAATGAGAACCTTGGATGAACTTTGTCTTAAAATCAATGAGTTCATTGGAAGAATTTAAGTAGGAAAGAAGAACAGCCACATCTACATTTGGAAAAATAATTCTAGAAGCAGCATAAGGAATGATTTGTCTTGACTGAGGGACCAATTAGGAAACAGCCAGGAGAGAGATAACAGCTCAACCAAAGGAAGGTAGTGATAGAGGCAGATATTAAGAATGGGCCTATCTGAGATAAACATGCACATCACTCACAGAATTTCAGGTTATCTGTACATTGGGCAAATAGAGGAGAACAATTCAAAGATAGTTTTTCATAGTGTTTTCTGGGCCGCCTTGCGGATGTGGCACCATTCAGTGAGATGGAAAATACAAGAGAAGAGCCCACTGTGGGGCAGGAAGTTGCCTGACCAAAAAAGAAGTAGAAAGTGAGACTTATTAGAAGCCCAATTGACACCTCTAGAAAATATGGATAGAATTTGGAGAAATCTCCAAGTCCTTACTATTATTAGAACAGAACACATTAATAGTGAGTATAATAATTATAGCCAATTTCATAAAAACAAAGTTTTTTGGATAATAAATATTGTTTTCCCCACCCTCACTTTTTGCTTATTTTTAATAGTTTCATTTTTTTAAATTTATTTTTTATTGGTGTTCAATTTACCAACATGCAGAATAACCCCCAGTGCCCGTCACCCATTCACTCCCAACCCCCGCCCTCCTCCCCTTCTACCACCCCTAGCTCATTTCCCAGAGTTAGCAGTCTTTACGTTCTGTCTCCCTTTCTGATATTTCCCACACATTTCTTCTCCCTTCCCTTATATTCCCTTTCACTATTATTTATATTCCCCACATGAATGAGAACATATAATGTTTGTCCTTCTCCGACTGACTTACTTCACTCAGCATAATACCCTCCAGTTCCATCCACGTTGAAGCAAATGGTGGGTATTTGTCGTTTCTAATAGCTGAGTAATATTCCATTGTATACATAAACCACATCTTCTTTATCCACTCTTCTTTCGATGGACACCAAGGCTCCTTCCACAGTTTGGCTATTGTGGACATTGCTGTTATAACCATATGGGTGCAGGTGTCCCGGCGTTTCCCTGCATCTGTATCTTTGGGGTAAATCCCCAACAGTGCAATTGCTGGGTCGTAGGGCAGGTCTATTTTTAACTCTTTGAGGAACCTCCACACAGTTTTCCAGAGTGGCTGCACCAGTTCACATTCCCACCAACAGTGCAGGAGGGTTCCCTTTTCTCCGCATCCTCTCCAAAATTTGTTGTTTCCTGCCTTGTTAATTTTCCCCATTCTCACTGGTGTGAGGTGGTATCTCATTGTGGTTTTGATTTGTATTTCCCTGATGGCAAGTGATGCAGAGCATTTTCTCATGTGCATGTTGGCCATGTCTATGTCTTCCTCTGTGAGATTTCTCTTCATGTCTTTTGCCCATTTCATGATTGGATTGTTTGTTTCTTTGGTGTTGAGTTTAATAAGTTCTTTATAGATCTTGGAAACTAGCCCTTTATCTGATATGTCATTTGCAAATATCTTCTCCCATTCTGCAGGTTGTCTTTTAGTTCTGTTGACTGTATCCTTTGCTGTGCAAAAGCTTCTTATCTTTTTTTTTTAATTTTTATTTATTTGTGATAGTCACAGAGAGAGAGAGAATGAGGCAGAGACACAGGCAGAGGGAGAAGCAGGCTCCATGCACCGGGAGCCCAACGTGGGATTCGATCCCGGGTCTCCAGGATCGCGCCCTGGGCCAAAGGCAGGCGCCAAACCGCTGCGCCACCCAGGGATCCCAAAAGCTTCTTATCTTGATGAAGTCCCAATAGTTCATTTTGGGACTTCATCAAGATAAGAAGCTTTTTAATAGTTTCAATGCTAATAACTGGTCATATTGATCTTTCCACATTCCATCAGACTTTCAGATCCTCAAAACCCAACCTAATTACCTTTTTTAGATATGAAGAAAGACATCATACATTTTGGCATCTGAAGTACTTTTGAAGGATTAAATTTATGCAAAAGATGAATAATCCAATCAACAAAATGTCTTATGTCTTAATATCCTATGGCACACTCTTATCTTCGTAGTTAATACTGGACTCTTGGCCACAGGGGGTCTAGCAAATGAAGTTTCAGAAAGAAACCAGGTCCTGTGAATGTCAGTCATTACTAGCATCATGTATAAGCACAGCACTAGGTTCTGGGGAAAATTAGGTATTAGAAGTGACCCTGAATAATCAGAGTCCACCATCTTCCTCTGGATCAGAGATATACTAATATATCAAAAGATTTCAAAATATAAACAGCATCAGTCAGCAGCTTTTTTGAGTACCTACCAGTTACACATGTCATAGAATTAGAGCTTTTTTTTTTTAATAAATGAGTTTTTTTTTTCTTTTCTACTTTGAAAGCAGTCCGGAGGTAAGCTTACCAGAGCTGGCACAGTACTTAGCAAAATCATCCTGGTCCTGGCTCCTTCTGGATTACCTCTTCCCTCTGCAAAGTCCGAGGTTTTCCGCAGGAGCTACAGCCATCACATAGGGGTTCCAGGCAGGAATAAGAAGTGCAAGTGAGAAATGTGGCACTTCATGCCACTGAGTCATTTTCTGGCAAGTTATGAACCATAAGGAAGACCCATCCAACCACTTCTGCTTACATCTTCTTGGCCACTCCTACCTGCAATAATCAGAGAGGCACCCAGGTGGTAGAAAACATTCTCTAAATGCTGAGCAAAAGAAGTGTTAGCGCAGAGATCCAAAAGTAGTAAAAAATATCATCTTTTAGAGGGGAGGCAAATAAGACATATCTTCAGATGAAGGAAGCTAAGACACCATCTCCAGCAGAACTCCTCCGAGAGATGTCCTTCAGAGAGAAGGGAAATGATACCAAAGGGAACTCTAGAAATGAAAAATGAGGGCCACAGAATTGCAAATATGTGCCTAAATATCATAGATGCTTTTTAAGTCCTTTAGAATATGTATGACAATTGAAAGCAAAAAGTATGTGGCCTGTTGTGCTTTCAATGTATGTAGATGTAACACTTTGGACCACTACAGCAGGAAGGAGGTAAGTTTTCTTCACTCTAAGTGCTAAAATTCTAAGTGGATTGTGAAAATTAAAGTGTGTGTAATCTCTATGGCAACCCCTGAAAACTACACAGAGTACAAAACTCAGCAGATAAATTAAAATGAAATACTAACAAATTATTCAGACACATTGACTTTCTGTATTGTTTTGTCTTGGGAATTATTTGGTGAAATTTTATATTCCCTAGTGACTGGTCAAACTTGAGTCTTAAAGTCAAGAAAACAGCCTAATCTGTACTTAAACATTTTTAAGATAATTTATACATGTAAAAAAAAAAAAAAGCAAAAAGTTCAAGGGGTCATTCCTTATAACTAAGGTTTATAAGCTCAGGTACAGAGAATGGGATCTAAATTTCTGCCTATTTTCAGATTTTCGTAAAACAGGAATGGTATAGTTGGTTGATTTGATTTCTCATGTCCTAACTCTAAAATTCTATATATTTATAGAGTTTATAGAGAATCATAAATACTAAGCCTATAGAATAATCTTAAAATTCCAGAGAATCATCCAATCAACTTTTCCATCCTCTAGAATGCCTTCACCATGCCCTACCTCTTCCAATAGCTGGCTTTCTTTCATCTTTTAAATCCTAAGTGACTAAAACTTCAAATTCTCGGTCACTCTCTTCTAATCTTTACCCCAATACCATGGCTCCTTGTTGTAGCACTCATTCTTATTGCTAATTTTAAGTATTGTGTTTTTCGTTCATTCTTTTTCTTCTTTTCTTTTTGTTTTTGTTGTTGTTGTTGTTTTACTTTTAAGCTGACTCCAGTTCTAGAATCTCCTATCCATAAGAACCAGGAATCAAGTATGTCTAGTTCCCCCCTTATATCCCTGAAACCTAGTATAGAGTATAGCACTTAGTAACATAAGTATTTGTTGAAAAAATTAATTTCATTGGATTTTGACATTAAAATAAACATTTGATATTCCTTCATACGATCATTCCATATTAATCCCTATGCTTTCAACTTCTTATAAATTAATTTGATATCCTCATTAAGTTAATTTCATCTTTAATAAAACAACAAACTTATAGTTCCTAAGGTTTTTTCCTCAATCTTCTTGAACCCTAGGATGCACAATGGCATGAACTGGGTTTTATTTGTCTTTGTCTTTAAGTATGACACAGTATCTGGCACATAATTGGTATACAATAAATATTTATTAAAAAGAAAAAAGAAAGCTCGGAAGGTTTTTAGTTAAACGTCATTGAATAAGACATAATAAGGAAAAAGCATTTTTTTATTTCAATGGTTTATTGGTTACTAAAAAACTATTCATGAAAAATAACATTTAATAATGACCATCTAAGCTTTTGCTTGTGGTGTTTTTAACTATCGACATGCATTTAGAGGTTAAAAAAAAAGTGTGCACTCAAGGGTTATAAAAAAATCCTGGCATATCTTACAATCAAGTAAAAAGATACATCATGAAAAAATAGTGTTCTGCTTTACCTTATTTTATTCTGAAATATGTGACACTTCTTAGTATCTAAATGCCTTTCACATACTCCCAGGATGATTTTTAACTGTTTTTACAATGTTTATCCTCAATCCTTTATCACCTTTTGCCACTAAGCTATTTAAAATCATTTTAGATGTTGAGAGTTAATCTGGCTATCACATGCTAAAGCCTATAATGTCTCCTATATCTTGAAAGTGAGATATCAAGTAAGAATATCAGTCTTAAGTATTGTCAAGCCTAGAAAATTGGTGCCTCGCTGTCTGTACCTTATGTCAACTCAGGCTGAACATCTTGACCTTAATAGATGGAGTGAGAAGGAATTCTAAGGAAATAATAGCAATTTCCTTAACCTAAGCCCTTACAACACCAAAATACAGTAACAATCATGAACAACATGGATATGCCTATAGCATACATGAGAGTAAATGACAGTAAACCACCTTCATGATGCTTTCAATTAAGAATTTCAAAGAAATCTACAAAATTAACAATAACAACCAATTTACCAAGCATCGCATTTTTAAATTGGAAGTCACATAGACTTCTCGTATTTTAGTGAAATCATGTGGGTAAAGAACTTCATAATTTGTAAATCAAAGTATATTTTGTAGTTATTTTTAATACTCTCCTTTGAGTTTTAAAGATAAACTTGTGTGTATATCTTTATATATCTGCAGCAAAACTATAGTATATAGTACACTATAATCCCAAGTGCATTCTAGAAGGTAATTGGTTGAAGGCATGATACATTCTAATTGTAAAGAATAACATTCATTACGTTTTTTTTCTTTTGGAAAAATATGTAAGTCAACTAATGTATTAATGATTGGTTACTTCTACCTCAGAATATATTTTAGTGCCAACTATATTCCTATGAATCTAGCTTATTTTAGCTTAAGTTGAAACGAATTAAGTTAGAGTTAGTTGGTGTGAATTAGGCTAGTGCAAGTATGTGCTGGTGAAGTGAGAGTCTGTTCAGTGGTGGAGGAGACTTTCTCTTCCTAAATAATGATTTGGGCTCAATGTCAACAGATGGGAGTGAGTCACTGCCTGCTAACCCTCAAGAGACATATCACAAACTGTTAGACCATCACTGGTCTGGTGGAAACACACTGCCAGAGCTACTTAGGGGTAAATCTAGAAGACGAGATCTTCCTGAGGGCCATGGGAGATGGATGCCTGGTCGGTTTTACCTAATGCTTTCTGCTAGGGCAGAACTTACCAACTTTGAGGATGAAAATTGCATGGGGATTCTGGTCATCATGCAGATTCTAATTCAGGAGGTCTCAGAGTGGGCAAGTTCTCAAGTGATGCAGATGCCCCTCATCTGTGGAACGCACTTTAGGGCCAGACTCAGGCAAAACAAGAGGAAATTCTCTATTCTCTTTCACAAATTCCCTTCAATTCCCCAGCTCCCTTACCTCTGAGCAGTAGGTCAGTAAAGGCACAACTTCTACAACCTAAACACAAGAAACCTTTGAAAAAGAGGAATTAGATTGACTTTAAAGGGATTGTCCAAAGAAGAATGGGCATTTATTTAAAAATCCAAAGTGTGCTGGGGCACCTGAGTGGCTCGGTCAGTTGCACAGTCAACTCTTGATTTCAGCTGGGGGTCATGATCTCGGGGTCCTGGGATGGAGCCCCTGTTGGGCAACATGCCTACTCAGTGTGGAATCTGCTGGAGATCCTCTCTCTCTCTCCTTCTCTCTCTCTCTCAGAAATATAAATCTTTAAAAAAAGAAAGAAAAAGAAAACATGCTCATTGGGACTAAAATAAAAGGATAGCCAACATTTTCAGTTAAATTATCTGCCTAGCAAAAAATAACCATCAAATCTTTGAGAAGAAAAAGCAAGACTAAACTCGGTGTTTAGACTTAAACTCTGTAAGTTTCTAGGGTCCATCTGGGAGGAATATCAAGAGGAAAGTTTGAGCCTAAATGCTCCTGTAACTCCTTCCCCAAGTGTCTAATATTTACCTTCTCTACAAAGAGAATGTTTCTATCCTATGATCTGTCAAGATTAAAAATTTACTCTGGCATGGAAGATGCTATAAGGATGCATAGTTATAACCAAACAAATCCTTCCCCATAGCTATTTCCCAGTAAGAATGAATATCACAAATGTTGGATGGCCTCTTCAGACTCTTGCTACTTTAAATAGAAAGTAATACGCATTAGGTTATATTCTTTAAAACGTGTCCTGAAGATCAATTGTCAAACCCTCTCAAGCCTGTATGTGCAGCTGTTATGTTTCTAGAATCGAAGTGGCTATGTGGTGAAGCACGAAGGTAAATCATTTAGTTTTGGATGAATGAAATATGTAGATTTCCCCAAACAAAATACCAATCTGATGTCATCATAACAGTTACAGGGAAATACTTTTATTTACATAATTATAACAAAAATAATTCTATTCAATATAAAAGAAATTGCAGCTTTTAACTGTACACACAATTCTATGAAAACTTGCTGCTCCATTACCTTATCAAGTCTACATTTCTAACAGGAAGGAAATCACATAAATGTCTCTATAGGTTGGCCTTTTCAATTTATATGAACGGTATTCAAAATGCAGAAGAATAGCAGGAAATACTAACAGATTTAGCATTTAGTGTCTATGAAAGCAGACAGATTTGGTTATCTCTTCTCTGGGCCTTAAGGCCTGAGCAAGCTGAGAAGGTGCTCCCTTTTCACTTAAGTCGTTAGGAATTTGTTACCCTAGGACATTTCAGAAATGGGAAATTAAAGGGATGCCTGGGTGGCTCAGTGGTTAAGAGTCTGCCTTCTGGCTCAGGGTGTGATCCTGGAGTCCCAGGATTGAGTCCCACATCGGGCTCCCTGCAGGGAGCCTGCTTCTCCCTCTGCCTATGTCTCTGCCTCTGTGTGTGTGTGTGTCTCTCATAATAAATAAATAAAAATCTTTTTTTAAAAAAATGGGAAATTAAGAACCAGTGGCTTTGCAAGTGGTAATAAAAGGCAGACAGTTGACTCTTGTTGATTAAAGAATCCATAATGCAAATGCCTTCCCCTTTTTTCAAACCATCATACCTATCTCAGAGAGATACTGCAGGCAACAAGAGCAAAGGAAGCCACCTGCTAGACTTTTTACTTGAGGCATGAATCCCATACATTGACAACCAACAGCTTTAGAAGTCACATGCAACCCCCTAAAACAATACCGATTGCATTAACTTTGACATAAAGCCCAATTTGACAAGCACAAATTTGAAAGATCTATACAAAAGCAGATGAAAGATGTACTTACATCCCCAAAAAGCACACAGATGGGTAGCTAAATGTCCTATCAGAAAGTCTGTCCTTTCTGACATCAGATAAGTCCAAAATATTTTGGAGGAGACCAAAAAATCACCATAGTTCCTGTTTTAAGATATTCTGCTCAGGCATAACTGTTTATAGAGAAAATGTAAAATAAATAGGTCATCTCCATTATCAATTATTACATAACAAACCACCACGAATTAAGCGGTGTACAGCAACAATTGTTTTATTTCCTCAGAATTATGTGGGTCAGGAATTCAGGCTGACTCAGAGGGCAAGGGTTTTTGGGGTTTTTTTTTTCCAGTTTTATTGAGATATAATTGACATACAGCCCCGTGAAGCTTTAAAGGGAATGATCTGACTAACATGTCTCATGAAACAATTGCCACAGTAAGTTTAGTTAACCTCTACCTTCTCGTATAGATACAAGAAAAATTATTCCTTGTAATGAGAACTCTCAGGGTTTACCCTTTGAATTTTCTTATGTACCAAACAGCAGCATTGCCCATAACCATCATGCTGTGTGTTACGCCCCTAGTGCCTATTTACCTTATAGCTGGACGTTTGTACCTTAAGACCTCCTTCATCCCATTTTGCCTGCCCTGACCCACCACATCTAGTAACCACAAATCTGATCTTTTTACATGAAATTTGGGTTTCGTTTCTTGTGAGTTTTTTGTTTCATTTTAAATTCCACCCATCAGTAAGGTCGTGATGTATTTTCCTTCCTTCTCCTTCTGACTGATTTCACTTAGCCTTACGCCCTCAAGATCCATCCAAGTTGTCGCACGTGGCAGGATTCATGGTAGAATGATGTCCCATGGTGGATATACACCACGCGTTCTTATCCATTCCTCCATCACTGGACACTTAGGTTGTTTCTATGCCTGGGCTGTTGTGAATAATGCTGCAGTGAGCAGGGGGGTGCAGATAGCTCTTTGTATTGATCCTTGCTTCACATAGATTTCCAGAAGTGAGATTGCTGGATCATGTATGATGGTTCTATTTTAAATTTCTTGAGGAGCCTCTGTACTGTTTTCCACAGTGGCTGAAACAATTTACATTCCCACCAGCAGTACACAAGGGCTCCCTTTTCTCCACATCCCCGTTAATACTTGTTACCTTTTGTCTTTTCACTATTAAGACAGGCAAGGCTTATACCAGGAAAAAAAAAATACTTGCAAATTATATATCTGATAAAGAAGTAGTTTGTAAAAATGTATAAAAATACATCTCAATGATAAAAGAAAAACCGAAAATGGGTAGAAGATTATTTTTTTTTAATTTTTTTTTTATTATTTATTTATGATAGGCACACAGTGAGAGAGAGAGGCAGAGACACAGGCAGAGGGAGAAGCAGGCTCCATGCACCGGGAGCCCGACGTGGGATTCGATCCCGGGTCTCCAGGATCGCGCCCTGGGCCAAAGGCAGGCGCTAAACCGCTGCGCCACCCAGGGATCCCTGGGCAGAAGATTAAATAGGCATTTCACCAAATAACATTTACAAGGGGCAAATAAGTGCATGAAAAAATGCTCCGCAATATTAGTCTTTGGGGAAAATACAAATTAAAACAATGAGATATCACTACATACCCATTAGAATGGAAAAAAAAGGACGGATGATAACCAGCATTGGCAAGGATGTGGAAAATTTGGAACATTCATACATTGCTGGCGGGAATGTGAAATGCTGCAGTCACTTTGCAAAGTATCTTGGCAGTTGCTCAAAATGGTAAATCTTTGTCCATAACTCAGAAAAGCCACTGCTAACTAAGGAAAGTGCTAACATACATCCACACAGACTTACGTGTGAATGCCGATTGGAGTATCATACACAATAGTGAAAAAACTGGAAACTTTCCAAATGTACAAGCCACTAAGGAATGGATGAACAAAGGTGGTACATCCATGTAATGGAAAACCATGCAAGGATTGAAAGAAACATACTCCTGGTACACGGTACGAGATAGGAGAACCTCAAACACACGGTATCCCAAGAAGCCACACACAAAAGCCTACATATCATATGATTCCATTTATAGGAATAGTCTAGAAAACGCAAATTTACAGAGATAGAAAGCCAAACCAGCACCAGCCTAGTGCTGGACGTAGGAGTCAGGATTCAGAAATGCAGTTTGTAACAAATATGTTTTCTGGGCACCGGGAGGCTTGATGTCATGTTGGAAACATAATGGTATGGTGAGTGATGCCCAGCCCTATATATCAATTCATTTACAGTAAATAAATTGCATATCAATAAAGCTGTTTAAGGACTATTTCCAACTGAGTGTGCAATATTCCATCTTCAGTGCTTCCTTGGCTACAGGATCTCTCTCTTTACATGCACACACACACACACGCATGCACACACAGAAGCACGCATGTATGTCTATGTTCAGTTATTGTGGGTTTACAAAGCTGACCTCTCAGACTTTTTAATATATCTCTTTTCATCCACATTATTCCACACATAAACCATATGTAGCAGGTTCTTTTGTGACTTCTTTCATAATTGCATTGCCTTTGAAGCAAGGGCCTTCTCCTTTATAGCACCTAAGACTTTCTTCATGGAGTTCTTTTTAAATACACTAGTTTTTTGTTTAAATAATACATTTGACATCAGACTTTCAAGTACAAAGAAAAACATTATGTATGACATTGACTTTACAGAAGTAAATGTATTGTTTTATTTCATACTGCTTCATCATGGGTATATGAGACATTTTTCGATTAAAATGACAACCATTCCTTAAGTGCACCTTGGCAGTATGTAATGGGAGTATAATTTAAAAGCACAAGTTAAAATAATAATTAAATATCATCTCAAGAGGTGTAACAGGCTGGTGTTACAGACTCTCAAGAGGTGTTACAGGCTCAATCATATAAAAATTACTCATCTTTATTTTTTCTAAGTTGATCACATTTTTTGTTAAAAGATGGTCATTTGGGAGTTTTGTTTTTTTTTTAAAGATTTTACTTATTTATTCATGAGAGATACAGAGAGAGAGAGAGAGAGAGAGAGAGAGACAGGCAGAGGGAGAAGCAGGCTCCATGCAGGGAGCCTGACGTGGGACTCGAACCGGGGTCTCCAGGATCACACCCTGGGCTGAAGGCAGGCGCTAAACCGCTGAGCCACCCGGGCTACCCCATTTGAGAGTTTAATAGAGTACTTGTTCAGGAATAATTTGCCACCAGCTCACTATTTGTAGCAAGCTGGTTTTATCCATATAATACAATCTCATAAAAGCTCAATAAAGGTTTAGCACCACTTAAAATATTGGTAAATTAAGCTATAACCAATTACAGTTTCCCACTCTGTCCAGTAATTGTCACCTAACTTCCAAACCAAAAACACTCACTGGTTTTGGATACACTATTCTTTTCATTTTATCATAAAAACTAAAGAGACGTGAATTGACGTGGAAAACTTTGAGCTCCCATCAAAGAAACTCAGGCAAGGTCAAGGAAACCTTTGTAAACACAACCATCTTCCCCTACACGTCCTAACAGACACTTGAACAGGTTTCCACAGTTGCCAAAAAAAAAAAAAGTCCGATAATTCTCAGGAAATAAACTGGAAATGTCCATTATGAAGGTTTATTAAAGCATAACACATCAAACTGATGAGATCACAGGATATTTTCCAATGTGTATAAAATGCACCATTGTTTAATTATCCTCATTTCCACAATTAGCAAAAGGACACAAAGTATAAAACATCACCCTATGTTTTAAGGTAAAAGCCTTTACCATTAAGAAAGCCATTTTATTTTCTTTGCAATGAATAAGTAGCTGAGTATTACTGGAAACTTTTCAAGCAATCTCAACTTGGGATCTAACATTTGTATACTCTGTACTCTGGGCATGCTGATTCTGTATTTTCTTGGTTGGAAAGTCATTCCCCGAAGCTATTGTGTTTCTCTGCTGTGTGTCCACCATATGCTGGAGGAGCATTTTCAGATAGCTTTATAATAAGTGTAATAAAGGTATTCTAGTGACATCTAAATTTCCTTATCACTTGCAAATAGGTTATTTAATTTTGAGACACATAAGTCTAAAAGTCAAACTATCAGAATTTCTACTTGCTTTTCCCTTTTTATGTTAAGAGTATATAACTGCTGTCATTATCTTTCTTCCACTTGCTTAAAGGTTTTCTGCTTTTTATATTGTTGGGCACTGGTAGGTCCTATTTCAAATTAAAAGTAGGTAATTGTTTTTCACTGTTAAAAAAATTAATAACCAAATCATGTAGTACTCCTTTGAAACGAGTTTATCAGTTGCAGAGTTGAGATGTCACTAAGCTGGAAGAATTTATAAAGTACCAGAATTTCTCCAGTTTGCCTCCCCTTACATCACCTTGGATCTTAATTGCACCTGCCCACACTATTCTGCAGATGCCAAGCGAGTGAGTGAGACTACACAGTCGGCTGTTTTTATATCTTTCTGGGGAAAACACAACCATGTTTTTGTACCACTCCGACTCACAAAGGCATTCCAACTTTCCTTTTTCTGCTGTTGGAGTTTGTATTCCTAAAAATGAAGCTGGTAGACAGGTGCTACACAGAAACCCATACCCTAGTCGGTGGGAGCCACATAAGGACGGGACGTGAAGAGAACTTGACAGACTGTAAAGAAAGCAAGTCCAATAAGCAGGTGAACAGACAGGCAGGGTGTTTTGAGGATTTGCCAGTGCTGGTGAATAGTAGTCAAACTGGACATATTTAACTTTGACTGAAAAGAAATGAATCATAAAAACAGTTCATGGGAAATCAGCTTCTTGATCTAGAGTCATATTTAAAGAATAATAAATCTATAAAGCAGTGGCATAGTTTTCAAGTATCATAAAATTCCCTTGTAGTAAAGGAAAGTGAAATAAAAAAAAAAAAGATCTCAAAGGGACAAGGTCCTCAATAAAACTAGATGGCAAGATGTCCCCTAGACCCCCAGAAGTTGAGCAAGTGGGACTAGATCCCAGGCCTGTGTGAGATGTATGTCATATCGCAGGTGATATATATCTATGTATATATCATATGTATATGATCACAAACTGGGGCCAGGACCCATGCAGAAGCATAAAAAAGAAAATAGGAGTTCTGATGACCCTGTGAGCCAGATTCCAGAAATCGCTTTAAAATATTCATCTCCAAAAGAGGAAAACCACAATCCAAGTGGAAATGTCAGGAAGCATTTGCCTGAGAACAAGTTTATCTGAGGAAAAAAAAAATGGTGGAAACAGTAGAAATTTTCACAGACTCTTGAATTGGGGAGAATGTAAAAAGACCTCAGGGACACACTTTCGGGCTACAACCCCGGAGATCCCAGGCACTACATGCTCAGCATCTAGAAAGTTGCCAGAAAACTACCCCTTCATCAGGACAGAGACCAATCTGAGGAAATACGACTAAAAGCAGAGCCCAAACCGACCAGGCAGGAACAACTGGTGGTACAGAAGAAAGAAGACCCCCACACTCATGAGGAGAAGAAGAATGAGGATCTTTAGAGGTAACTGCAAATGTAGCTACTACGTGTCTCACCTCAGAGGACCCAATGAGGAGGGAGTTCCCAATCATGAGAGTAAAATGCTTCGGGGCTCCTCTCACAATCATCACCCTAGAAACCCTTTTCAAACATGTAGGAAAATCATCTCATTGAAACGTGAGAGGGGCACTGGGATGGCTCAGTGGGCTGAGCATCCAACTCTTGGTTTCAGCTCAGATCATGATCTCTGGATCCTGGGATCCAGCCCTGCTTCAAGCTCCGTGCTCAGTGAGGAGTCTCCTTGAGATTCTCTCCCTCTCCGTCTGCTCTTCTCCTTGTTCTCTCTCTCTCCCTCTCTCTCTCTCTCATTCCCTAAAATAAATCAATCAATCTTTTTAAAAAAGAAAGAAGTGAGAGCAACAGAAAGGGCTGTGGCTGATTGTTACTCAAAGAGGGTGTAAGAAACAATTACTCAAAAAGCTTGGCAACAGAGGAGCACACCAAGTAATAGTACCAGTATTTCAAAATTAGCTGAAAGACATTAAGAGAATGACAGAAGTTATGAATAAGCAGTATAAGTTACCAAAAGAAAATTCTAAAAACAACACAACTAGACCACAGCAGGAAGTGATGGTAAAACACAGATCAGGAAAGGAAACAATTTGGTAACAAAAACTAGTAAATAAAGTAGAAGAAACACACAAAGAAAGACTGCAGAGAGTATCCTAAGAAAACTAGAAGTTATAAAGGGAAGGAAAAATTTTCAAAGACCAAAAGTATCACGAAAGACATAGAAAAAGGCTTATGGGGAATGAGTAAATGTGGAAGAGAGGCCACAAAGACACATCATGTGTGGGGTGGAAACTGCAGAACCCAGTAGACACCACCCTGGACAGATGAATTAGGGATGGCCAACACCCAAACCTATCCAAGCCAGCCCATTGGACATTCCAGCAAACTCGATGGACATTCCAAACACAAAGGACATAAAACTTGTAAAAGAAAGACAATTAGAATAGCCTCAGACTGTTTCACATCAACACTTTGTGCCCCAAGACAATTTTTAAATTCTGAAGTGATAAAAAACAAACACAACAAAACAACCCATGAGCCTAGGATGTTATAGTCAGCTAACTGAACTTCAAACACAAATGCCAAATAAATATAGTCATAAATAGACAAGAACTCATGGATTATTGTTCTATATGGTCTCCCTAATAAGTCTGTAGAAAACAAGCCTCAGGTAGGCAGTAAGTAATGACAAGTTATTCATCATAAATATAGGCAGCCCTGAATATATATAACTACAGAACACAGTCGACAATAAAAGCAAAATGTTATAAAATTGTATGTGCTTTAACGACGTATATAGAATAAAAATAACAAAAATGGCATTATGGGATTGCACATGGAAAGTAGGGTAAGCTGGCAATTGCCTCCTGAGAATTAGCTGAAAGTTAAGCAAAAATCACATATAAATCAGATATTGGGAGAGAAAAAAAATTGGTGAGGGGTAAGATGTCACCAGCTAACTTCGATACTGGTCATTATAGAAAACCAATAAATAGTCACCAGAAGTGACCCATGAGCCTAGGACTGAAATAGGGAGCTTCTCTACCTTTCAGTATTTGGTTTGGTTTGGTTTTATTCTGTGGTGACACAGAGCCTCTTTGAGTGGGTAACTCTTTCTAATGGCTTGTTATTGTTAACTCTACATAAATACTGCGCTTCTACCATTTCACCAAAGAATATCCAATTTTTGGCACTGATACCTAATTCTCCGATCTAAATTAAATGTAATTTGGGAATCTCTGTGCCTCCTCTAAGAGAGTATAGAGTTAACTTATTCAGCTTTGCTGACTTAAAAAAAAAAAGAGATGTCCTAGAAAGAAAAAGCATATTTTATTTTCATTACTTTTTTTCCCCAAATCTGAATTCTGAAAGACTTTCTTACCCTCGACAATTCTCTCTCCTGGTTCTACCTTCAATGAAATGGTGCCAATTTCTACACTATGGACAACCTGTTAAAGTGCTGTCCTTGAAAAAAGTTGACATATTCTAGGAGAAGGAGCAGTTCATTTTTATCAGTGCTTAAATATTTAATTCAATACCCCAAAGCCTCAAAGGATCATTTCAAGAACATATTAAAACTTGAAACCCAGAGTTTACTTTGAATATTACTTGTCTACAGAAAGGAATTTTCAATAAACTCTAAGAATACTTATATCAACAAATGCTTATCAACTAAGGTAATTGGACACCCAGACCTGCTCACGTCACTGGCATTACTAACAGACCATATGCTGTGCTCAGAGTCTTTACCTGGGATCTTATACCATAGGGGAAAAAAAAAAAAAGGATCTTCTAAAAAGTTCCCTGAGGTAGTAGCTATCAAGAGAAATGTCAATTTGCCTTATTTTAAATCTCTTATTTTTCAGGCTAACAGAAAAACTGGCTAATGACTATTCATATGGTCCCAGAGAAACTTTCTTCTGGAAGGAATAGAAGGCAACCTCTCGTGTTGTAACTGAACCAGTGGTGAGAAACACATGTAGAGCTTCAAACCTTGAAGAACCAGCTCCTAAAACCCAGAATCAGTTCTTGAAATCCAAAATGGAGGAACAGCTAAATTTTACATTCTTATTTTTCAGCTTAAATGTCAGTTCAAGCCAATGACTTTAAAGTTTTCGGAAAATCACTTTTTCGTAGTTAAAAAAATATATTTCTAAGAAAACATGTTAAGGTCTTATAGGGCCAATCCTGTATAGCGTGTTTACAGTCTTCATACTAAAATACTTTTAACTACATCCTCCTCAAGTTTGCCAGGAATCACAGAACATTTAAATTACTAGAAAACCTTTATAAACATTTACATATGCCAGAAAAGGTCTGGTGTTATTTCTACCCAAATCGATTTATATCCAAATATCCAATCGGGTAAATTATTTGCCATCTAGTACATAATTCCTCTGCATATTTGATTTAATCTGGTTTTTTTAAACGAAAAACAAGTAATACTGTTCTGTTTATACAAGCCAGTCTTTACCAAGCTCGTTTTATTGCTAAACCAAGGAAATAACTTCAAAATGAAGCAAAGTTTAGTTAAACATGTACTTTTCTATTTACTCTTAGATATGATGGTGTATCTCTCTGATAAATAACACTAGGAAAAAAAGAGACTTCAGGTCTGAAAAATATGAGTTAATCAAAACTAATTGGTTGTCTAATGTTAGGTTCAAAACAAACATGAAATAACATAAGATGACGTGAGGGTCATTTCAGGAAAAATAAACAAGCAAACTAGCTATCATCTGGAGCCCTGTTAAAGAAGTCTTAGTAAAATAAGTCTTAGTATAGATCTTTTTTTTTTTCCTTTTAACTGACTTATCTCACAGCTTTATGGCCACCATGGTGGCCCTCACGAACTGAGGATGGCTCATATATCATACCAGAGATGAAAATTTAACCGCATAAACTTCTTTGTACTTAATACTTGCACATACACAAATACATAGTAAGCATACATTGTCTAATTTCTAGAGCTTGTTTGCAGTTTTAAGAGTTGTAGCACCTTTATTTTACCCTGTGAATGTTGTCTGATGTGGGCCCTTTCAAGCACTGACAACTTGGTCTGCTCACAGGTAATAGAGCTGGCTGCTTTGGGGCAATGCTTATTAATTTTAAATCTTTAAAACTCAAAACTGTGAAAGATTCAAAGATGGATTGTTTACCAATTCTTTAAAATTACCAGTTTCATTCAATTCTAATAATAAGCCATGAGAGAGTAAATGTAGTATTTGTTAGTGCGATATGTTCCCTTTTTAGTGCATTGCTTAAGAAATTTAGATATATAGGTTTCCATGACAAAATTTTGTCTGGATCACCCTGATGTTATAACCCAGATGATATGAAGTGAGAAATAATAGAAATAATAGATTGACCAAGACTAGAAAACATCATCTTGAAAGAAAACCAAATACTGTAGTTACCATCCCTATACTATTAATAATTTCAATGAACTCAATCAGTTCCACTGCTATTTAATATAGCTCCATGCAAAAACACCATTTGCACAGAAACTATATAGAGAAAAGAATTTTTAAATTGATTTTAGAATATCACACTTAATTTGTAAAACATTAGATGGATTCATTTCTTAAAATTATAGCAGAAACAAATATTTTCTGGCAATTCCAGCTCAAAATCTGATGTCTCCCCTTTTGGTTCCTTCTAAGTTAAAAACATTTTGGGGTGTTTTCTTATGTTTGTTTTGTTTGCAGGTCGGACTAGATATATTATAGCTGAAAATGAGAGCATGGCTGCTGCTTGTGTGGGGTCGGGGGTGTTGTGTACGTATAAAAGCTAAAAAAAGTAAGAAAGCAAATGGGGAAGAAATAAAAGAAATATATAAATGAACACTTAGGTTAAGGATTTGCTTTTAGTTTTCATTCTTATGAAATAGTTTAATCTACTGAGCCTTTGGTCCGAAATAGATTTAATTATCACCATTTGTTTCAAAAGATTAGTGTAAGACTTATGAGCATGTGTCATCCTCCTATTTTTAAAGTTACTAGTTATCAAGGGAGTGACGGTGAGTGATCAGCAGATACCAACATGAAGGCGGAATGTGCACTGCAGAGGTGAACAACCTTTCTCTGCGTAAGGACACACAGTAAATATTTTCGTTTTGAAGGCCATCTGGCCTCTCTCACATCTTTCCAGCTCTGCCATTGTCACCCCAAAGTGGTCATGGATAAGACATAACCAAAAAGCATAGCTGTGTCCCAATAAATTTTTCTTGTGGGCACCAAAATTAGAATTTCAAACAATTCTCACCTATGATGAAATATTATTCTTTTAACATGTTTTGTTTCTACCATTTAAAAATGTAAAAACTATTCTTAGCCAACACACTGCTGGCCTGGGGTAGCGCAAAGAACTTTGGGTAAACCAAGCCTCTGAGGTTGAGCTATCCAGGGAGATTACGTCCTGGGACCTCAGCTTCCTCATCTATAAAGTGAAAGGGTTGAAAAAATTTAACATCTAGAGGGTGTAGAGAGATCCTCACCCCAGAGTTGATACTTGGGTAGCTATTATTGAGAAGAATTTGTAATGGTGTTCTATAGTTAGCAAAAGGCATTTGTGCCTTGTCCTATCGCATCCTCAAAATTTCCTAAGAGATGGCACAGCATTATCAACTCTTTAGGTAAGGAGATGGGCTGTTTAGGAAATGTCCACAACAATTGGTACTGACAAACTCTCATCTTGAACCCAGGCCACCAGACATATCAAATTCTCATCACATTTCTAAAACTTTGAGAAGAGCACCCTGAAAAGCAACTCTTCAAGTTATTTAACACTCATGTTTTCAAAATGTTTATCACCTTGGGAAACTAACTGAAAAGCTTTTGATGGAAATTACTATACTTGTCTTATCTTTCCCAAGATACAGGCTATAATTCTGAGAAGAAGCTAATGAGGCCTAAAGAAAAAAGGGGAAATTAACTGAAATAGTAATAGAACATCTGTGTCTCGTCTACGCATCTTGTAAAATTGAGACACTGGAAGCTGACACTTACATTTCAAGGTAATAAGTATTATGTTTAATTTTATACCCTCATAAATGCAATGCCTATTTTCAGTTTGCCTACCAACATAATGGGCTATATTCTTTATGTAATGATGGTATCATCACTAAATGGAAATATCAAATCTCTAAGAATTTTGTACTGGGATGAATGAAGACAATCTTTATTTTAGGCCTTTTCTCCATGCCTGACCAATTCCTTGACCTTCAAAAAGCTACAAATATTCTGTGGGCCTTGGTTGAGCCACCAGACCCTGACAAGAAAAGAAATATATTAAAAAAGCATTTGCAATTACTTGGGGTGAGAATGTAGAATAAAATGAAAGAAAATAAGCTAATAATATCTTAATTTTCTGAACTAAATTGTGGATAATTTAATTTTTTGTGATTTATGTACATTCTTCCAGAAATTATTTTGGGGAACTCTTGCTTGCCAAGTACTGTTCTAGGTCTTTGGGATGGAACAGTGAACAAAACACAACCTCTTTCCTCATGAAGCCTAATTTTTATTGGAGGAGACAAGTGAAACATGATTTTCCAGGTGCCAGTAAGGACAGTAGAGAAAAACAAAGTAGGAAAAAGAGAAAAGAACCAATGGGGAGGGTGCTGGGCAGAGAGACGGGGCAGAGAGAAGAGCACGTGTTAATGCCCTGAGGCATCGTCTGCTTACCAGGTCACAGAGCACAGCGCAAAGGCCCACATGGCTGGAGTCAAGAGTGCAAAGGGGCAAGTGAGAGGAGCTTAGGTCAGACAGGGTTCACTCTGCTGGATGGAAATCCTTGAAATCTTCCTTGAAGAATAACATCATCATCTGGCTTAGGTTTTGAAAGGATCGTTCTGGTTGTGTGTGAAGTATACACTACAAGGAGACAAGGTCAGTTACGGGGATAACAAGAAATAAGTGCAAAAGTCCAAGTGAGAATTCATGGTGAATTGAGAAAGAGTCATAGTAGTGGAAGCTATACATGGTGGTCAGATGGTTCTAGCCATATGACAAAGGAAAAGTTGAAATAATTTACTGAGGGTTTGACTGTGGGAACTGAGGGGCCTCAGGAATAACTGAGTATTTGGGTCTGAGAAACTGGAAGATGAATATACCTTTCAAACAAGATGGGAGAGTGTGAGTGAATCAGAATGGGGACAGGGGCGGGATGTGCAAATCAATAATTTGATTTTAGACATGCTAATTTTGGGCAGCTTATTACATATCTACATGGAAATGTCAAATAGGCAATTGGATATGTGAGATCCGAGTTCAGCAGAAGTCCTCAAATGGTGAGTCCCCCAGGGAAGTACGTGCAGGTAGTAAGAAGATACACAAGTTAATTCCTGTGGGGTGCACAAATGTTGAGAAGGCAAGGTGAAGAGCAAAAGGGCCTGAAGAGAAGCTGCCAATGAGGCAGGAGGAAAAGAGGTAACTGTTCTGGAAGCCCAATAAAGGAAATATTTCAAGAAGGACACGCATGATATCCAATACCACTTAAAGGTTGCATACAATGAGAACTAAAAAATTGACCACTGGGTCGGCAGTGCAAAAGTCTCTGGCAACCTTAAGACAAGCTGTTTGAATCCAGTTGGAAGACAAGAACCTGACTGGAGTTGGTTCAAGAGAGAAGAAGCATGGATGGAGGAAGGGGAGACCGTAAGTGTAGTCAACACTTTTGAGATTCGTTTCAAAGAGAAGAGAGAGTGTAAGTAAAAGAGACTTTGGCATCAAAGGCAGGTTCTTCTAAGGTGGGAACTGTTATAACATGTGGTGTAGGAAAAACTGTTAATGCAGGAGGGAAGGGAGATATGTCAAGAATGAGACTAGAGCAGATGGCAGGGGAAGGACTACAGTGCAAAAGAAGGATGCCTCAGTCAGGAGGCCAGACAATACAGGAAGAGAATACGGAACACGTAGAGGAATGTTGTTAGATTCAGGGGTGAGAACATGTGGAAGATCTCTTCTGACAGCTTTAGTGTCCTGAGGAAAATACACAGCAGGAACATCAACTGAGGATAACTGAGAAGGGGGTTTGGTGGTTTGGGGAAAGTTGTGGAATAACTGGGGACAACAGAGGAATTGGGGACATGCAGTATGTTTCCGGGCAACATTTAAGAGTCCACTGGAGATCAGTTGTCAGTAATCTATTTTTTAAGTTGCTGTGATTTTGTGCCTTTTTTCCTTTCCTCGTTCAGCTTCGTAGGTACCAAGGCAGGACATTCAGAGTAAAAATTAAGGAAGAGTGAGGGTTTCCTGGGACAGCACACTGGAGGTGGTGAGGCCAATGGACTGGAGTTCCCTGGGAGGTCAGTGAGTTACTGGCCTCTCAGTCGTTTGGGGAAAGTGAATGGGAAAGATAAGAAGTCATTTTCAGAGAATGAGATCCCTGAAGTTAAGATCATGGAAGTGACAGAGATGTTGGTAGTAACACATTCTAGAGTCTGACCGTGGAAGTGGGTGATTGAAGATGGAGAAATAGCACTGGAGAGCAGGGCAATGAGAGTCCATCGTTCTTGGGTTACCCAGGTGGGGGTGCCGAGGCTCAGGGACAGGAGCTGACAGCAAGAGCAAGGGGGCCTTTGCGACCCTCTGGCCACCCTGCTGTGTGAGGACCTGCAGAGAAAGTTGTATGGGAATTATTCCCGACTCTGTGGGTCTCCTCTCTGGCATGTCAGTAGCACATTCTCACACATGGGACCTTGTGGATGCCTCCTGACTGCTCTGGCAGAGGGAGTAAATCTATAGCAAAGTCAGAAAAATACACTGTACCTGGGTAAACCACAGTTTTGTTCTCTGAAGTTGGCCCAAAAGATAATCGGCTGACACAGAGGCCTTTCTCAGGAGAGAGCCGTAATCACGCAGGACATGCAGTAACGTCAGAAGAGGCTCAACATTCCCTTCTGCCTAATAGGTCACCTCCCTTGTCCTCTTTAGAAAAAAAAATTAAAAAGTGAGTCTGGGTATTTTTTCAGTTCTATAGGCCTTCGTTTCTAAACCCCCTTAACAAAACTGGGGGGAAATGTGGATAAAATATGGCAAATGGACCACTTATCAAAGACTATGATCTATGATGAGCACTGGGTGTTATGCTATATGTTGGCAAATTGAACTCTAATAAAAAATAAAATAAAATAAAAATTAAAAAACCTATAATCTATGCATTAAGGAATAGAGGTTAAAAAAATTTCCTCCGGTGCCACAGAGCTCACAGGATAGAGAACCTAGTTACAATTAAAACTGAGATCATGGGACCTCTGGGAGGCTCAGCCATTTAGCACATGCCTTCGCCCCCAGGGTGTGTTCCTTGGAGTCCCAGGATGGAGTCCCACATCAGGCTCCCTGCAGGGAGCCTGCTTCTCCCTCTGCCTGTGTCTCTGCCTCTCTCTGTGTGTCTCTCATGAATAAATACATAAAATCTTTAAGAAAAAAAATCTTTAAGAAAAAAAAGAATATCTTCTCACTGTTCTTATATATCCTTATAGGAACTAAATATTAAATTTAAAAAATATCTCATGGCTTTAAGAATATAGAATATTTTTTAAAAGATGTTTTGGATGAGGAGATAGAGGCTGTCAATTATGAACCCATTAGAAGGTGATAAACTTATGGGAGAAATAAAATTATTAGAGCACATTTGGGTGAAGCTAAATGAAGGGAGAAGTAGACAATGAAGCTGAAACAGAATTAATATACAGCAGTGATGGCAAAACTTGATCCATTCAGAAAGTTGACAATGACTCATTAGCTCTAAGGAGAACACCTATCAAGGTTTGACCTTGCTGATATTTTCATTAATCTGAAGTCAGAAGCAGCATGGATGGAGACTGTCATATCAGAATTAATTCTAATCAACAGGGAGAAACACATTAGCAATGGAAAAATTACCATGAGACAAAAATAGGTAAGTCATTTCAGAGGAAGAGAGGGAGCTTCCTTTGTATAATTCTTTGACGCAGACCTCACATACAAAGGAAAGGATTTGATTCTATGTTCTGGTTCTTTCTTAAGAAAGATGGATTAAGAGAGTTTGAAAGCTCTAAAAATGTAATTATCTAAGCATAACTAATTATTCCAATGAGGTAGAAAACTGACGGGCAAATGAAAAAATACGTGAGTTCCACAGGCTGTTCTCAGGAAATTAAGGTTGTAATAGATGCATCTAACAGCAGGAAGATTGAGCACAGAGTCAAGGACAAAGCCATCTGACAAGCCACATAAGAGTCTGGCTTGGACAAACCAAGACGGTGAAATCCCCAAGAAAGTAGAGAGCTTATACTATGAAATGTTAAGGAAAATACAAGAAAGGGATATTCCTACTTGAGATAGTTGTTTGGATGTTAATGGATGATGGGAAGAAATAAAAACACCTCTTAGATTTTTATTTTATTTGGTTGTTCTCTCACCTTTAAAATGACATTCAAACTGCAGGGAAAAGAATTAGTAAAAATGATCAGTAACTTATTCAAGCAATGCCTGCTAGAATCATTAGGTTGAGGGATATTGGGGAACAGGATATATGCAGAGTGTTGTGTCACCCAAAGATTACTTACATAACCTTTATATTGGAGAGATGTAGAGTTCACACCTCTGCAAAAGGGCCAACCTTTGCATTGTGGGATATCCTGATATTATACATCCAGTGTTATAGAGTTCAATACATGTCAAAAGTGCCTAATCAGAATATAAATAAGATATTAGAACTAATTTCCAATTATCAGAAAATGCTAGAATTAGAAGACCCAATTTAGGATATTTCACACACAAAAAAAATCCTGATATCCCCCAAAACAATGCTATTAAAGGAATTTAAAGGGGGGGGGTGTTGGGGGGGGATGGGAAGGACGGTGGTCTTGAGCAGAAGAAATAAAAACACAAAATCAGCCATAAACTTTATTGGGCATTGGTTCAATATTGACCATGACAAGGAATTAAAAAAAGAAAAGGAAACTAAACCCAAAGTAGCAGAAGGAAGGAAATAATAAAGATTAGAGAAGAAATAAATAAATAAAATAGATACTAGAAAACAATAGAAAAATTAATGATACTAAAAGGGGCTGGAGGATGGGAGATGCATGGAGATGTTGGTCAAAGAGTACAAAGTTTCCATTATGTGGGATGGAAAAGTTCTGGAAATCTAATGTACAGCTTAGTGACTGTAGTTATTAATTCTACATTGTATACTTGAAATTTGCTGAGAGTAGATCTTAAGTGTTCTCATGACCAAAAAAAAGGTTAATTATGTGAAATGATGGAGGTGTTAATTAGCTTCATCATGGTAATCATTTCACAATTTATATATCAAAACATCACATTGTACACCTTAAATATATACATATTTAATTTGTTAGTTTTATTTCAAAAAAAGCTGGAAAAGAGGTTAGAAGAAAAGTAATTGAAATCTAAAACAGATGATACTCTGTAATTTAGATATTATAAATTATCAAGTCTTCTCATTCAAATGAATTAGACCTTAGTATGTTCAAGGTACAACTAGTGTTTTCTGTGCAATCAAGGAAAATAGCAAGGAAAAATAAAATATATAGTTTCAGGGGTGCCTGGGTCACTCAGTCAGCTAAATGTCTGCCTTCAGTCCAGGTCATGATCCCAGAGTCCTGGATCGAGTCCCACGTCCAGCTCCCTGCTCAGTGGGGAGCCTGCTTCTCCCTTTCCCTCTGCCGCTTCCGCTGCTTGTACTCACTCTCTGTGTCAAGTAAATAAATAAAATATTTTTAAAAATAAAATTTAAAAAAATAAAATAAAATATACAGTCTCAATTATCCAAAAGTGTAGGATGAAGAGGTGTTAATGTCTACAAATTATGTATCAGTCAACTTGGTATTCATCTGGGTCACTTCACAGAATCAGTTGTAGAGGATAAAATATGACTCCTTTAAAAAGAAATCATGATAACCAGGACAACAAGGTTTCACTACACAGAGATATGCCAAATCAATCATTTCTAATTTTGCAGATTAGTAAATTCTGAAGTTGATCAAGAGGGGTTCTGTAAACATACTATACCTGGATTTAGGTTAGACAGTTGATAATATTTATCATTTTAATCCTATAGAACAAGGTTTGGCAAACTATACTCTGAAGGCTAACTGTAACCCACCACCTATTTTTGGAGTTGAAGTTTAAATGGGATATTACCATATTAATTCAAATATGCACTGCGTATGACTGCATGTGTGCTACAACAGCAGGACTGAGTATTTGTAACAGAGACCATAATGTCCTATAAGTCTAAAATATGTGCCATTTGACCCCTTTAGAGAAAAAGTTTGCCCATTCCTGTTGTAGTTAAATAAAGAACTAGAGACAAAATATATCGTATATAATTAGGTGCATCAATAGTTGATTTGCCAGAAAGGATGCAACTTTATATCTTGAATAAAAATGTATAGTTTATGTCATGGAAATCAGTATTTAATGCTATGTAATAGAACATGTTTATCAATTATTTGGGGGAGATATATTATGTATTACATAAACTTGCAACCAAAAGGTGTGTCTAAGAATATTCACTGCAACATCTTTCATAAGAGCACAAAAAGAACAGAAGAGGGTCAAGGACAGAATGCTAGGACACAGTGACATTTAGTGACATCTTTCATAAGAGCACAAAAAGAACAGAAAAGAGTCAAGGACAGAATGCTAGGACACAGTGACACAGTGACAAGGTGGAGGAGCCAGAAAGAAATCTAAGGAGCACTACATGAACTAAAAGAAAAACAGAAGAAAATGGTATCATGAGATCCTAAAGAACAGAAGCATTTTAAGCAGGAAAGAGAGAACAATTATGACAAATGCTTCTCAGAAGGCTGGCAAGATGAAAATCAAATTAAATCTATTTTAAGATCGTAGTCACTGGTGACTTAAATATAAACCATTTCATCAGAATGGTAAAGACAATTGACTGGTGAAGTTGGGTTGAGGAGATACTAAAAGGAAACATGGAAGAGTAGAGACAACAAATATAAATAACTCTTTCAAAGCATTTAGCTAAAAACACAAAGAGTTGAAGAAGGACTTTTTGGAGGGTACTGTTTTGTTTTTGTTTTTGTTTTTTTGCACAATGATCTTAAAGAGTGTTTGCATGTAAACAGAAATGACTGTGAGAGACAGAGAAATCAATGCAACATAAAAAGGGAATGAATTTAGCAGCAAAGTCCATATATACTAAGACAGATGCAGAGCATGAATGGAGGAGTCAATATAAGTACCAAATGTGTAAGAAAGAACGCAGAGAATGGGGGAAGACATACATGTATGTTGGTGGATTTGGTAATGGGAAGATGAGGTATTTTTAATTGCTTTATTTTTTAGATACCGTGAAGTTAGGTCATTAGTTAAAATTTTGGGAAGAGGGCATAAGTAATGGAATGCAAGAGGAAAGAATTGTGAAATAATCATCTCAGAGGATGGGAAAACCAATTTAGTGGGTAAGTGTAATGATATTGTTTAGTGCACATTTGAAATTTTTGTTCATTATATTTAAATTAAGACATGGCATCGCAGATAATGTAATTTCTTTCAGCATCCATTTATTTAACAAATAACTACTGTTGATTATTTTCTATGTTCCAGGTGCTATTCAAAGTCCTGAAAACATAGCAGTGAATGAAATAGATGATGATCCTTGTCCTCACTGAGCTGTCATTGCAGCAGGAAAAGAGAGACAATAAGCTAAATAAATAAGAAAATTAGTATGTAAGAAGTTTATAAGTAAAAAGGAGAAAAAAATAAAGCAGAGCAGGGGAGGTAGAAGGATTTAGGGATGGAGGTCCAGGGTAGAACCATAAGTAGAGTGAGCAATGCAGGCTTCACTTAGGAGAGCAGAGACTTGAAGGTGAAAAAGCCACTTGGGCAGCTGAGGAAGAGCCATCCTGGAAGAGGATGGAGCCAGTATAAAGACCATAGGCCAGAAAAAGTCTGGTGGGTTCAAGGAACAATGTAGAGGTCAGTGTGGCTCAAAGAAAGTAAGGAAAGGAAATAGTGGGAGATGATGAAGTGGCTTCGGTGCAGAAGGAGCACAGACAAATTAGTCTCTAACCAGATAGTTTGGTAGCAAGGACAATGGAGAGAAGGACAGACAGGTAGAAGTGTGGAGAGTGCCAAACCATGGGTGTAGACACGTAAAGAGCAGAGTGATGACATTCTGGAAGTGGGACACAGTAAAACAGGAGTTGGAACAGAGAACTGTAGACCGCTGTAGGGTGGATGAGTAGCAAGCTAGCTTGGGGTATCAGAATTAATAAACAGGAAGGGCGGAACTCAATAAGCAGGTGGGAGGATGTTTAAAATTAAGTTTGGGGGCAGCCTGGGTGACTCAGCAGTTTAGCGCTGCCTTCAGCCCAGGGTGTGGTACTGGAGACCTGGGATCCAGTTCCACGTCAGGCTCCCTGCATGGAGCCTGCTTCTCCCTCTGCCTGTGTCTCTGCCTCTTTCTCTCTATCTCTCTGTGTATCTCTCATGAATAAGTTTTAAAAAAATTAAGAGTTTGGAGGTGGTGCAATTATTGTTGTTAACATCTAGGACAGAACCATGAAAGAGAGTTGCAGTGACAAAGGTGGCATGGAGAGAAAGATCGTTCCAATTGAGGTGGCCAAGGTACCAAGAAGCTAGGATGAATAAAACATACTGATGTGGAAGATGTTGAGAATGTTGGCAGGAGAAGATCATGGAGAAAAAGAGTGAATCCGATCCTAAACATACAAAATATTCTAAAGTTATAAGAGATTTATAAAGCTTTTTCTAAAAACATCTTGTTTTAAAAAGATGTACAAAGTTAGAAAAGGCAATGTCAGAGATGTTTCTACTTCTGGCTGTGATGGAGCAACATATCCCAGACTAGCCTCCTGCCACAAGAAATGTTAAGACCAGACCACATGGATGAGGCCCATGTTTTCAGTCATGGGACGAGAAGCATGCAAGACTGCAATTTATGAGAGAAGGGGAATCCATGAGGTAAGCCCCCACAATCCCCCCTGCTCTCTGCCTGGGAATACTCTCCAAACCATAATACAGAGACTCAAGAACAAGAAGAGTATAGTGGTCCCACAGATGGGGTTGTGGGGCCTCGAAGCCACTGGGATTTGTGACACAGAAGGACTCTGGAAATCAGTTGATGGGAGAGGGGTTCTGTGCAAGTCTTTGAGCAATGGCTGGGCTACATGTACACAAAGCAAGACTGTGCATGACTTGACACTGGTAGTGACACTTTATTGCTGAATATGGAACAGAGATACCAGAGGTTGAGCAGAGCTTGGGATGTTGCAGTTCTGGCCAGAGTAGAGAGACCTTGCTAATACCACAGGCATTCAGCTTAAGAAACCCACAAAATCCATGATTCTTGGGGGCATGATCCACACTCAAGAATATGACCTACTCTAGATCTGTTGTAACAAAGCCTAAAACCAAACATCCACAAGATCCACAGGGGAGACATAGACTGGGTAAGGCCAAGGCGGTGGTGAGCAAGGTGTTACACACATCAGCCTTAAAAAAGTATAAAACCAAGCCTTCAAAAAATTTAAGATGATCAGTCAGTAACTGAACTGCCTCATTGAACAAAAATCAACACTCTAATGATAAATAGCAAAACTACAACATATCATCTGAAATACTCAGTGTACAATCAAAAACTGCCAGAAAGGAAAAATGGAAATATGACTTACAGCCAGGAAACCTAGCAAACAATAAAAGCCAATTCTGAGATGGTCCAGATGTATTTATCAGACAGACATCAAAGCAGCTTTTATAAATACATTCAAAGACATAAAGTGAAATATGGTTTTAATGAATTAATAGGTAATCTTGGGAGAGAGATGGAAACTACGTGTGTGTGCATGTGTGTGCATGTTTGTGTGTATGTGTATAAATAAGCTAAATTGAAATTCTAGAACTAAAGAAGTACAATAACTGAAATGAAAAATTTTCTGAATGGCTTTATAAAAGACTGGAGATGACAGAAATTAAGGTCAGTGAACGGGAAGATATATAAATAAAATGTATCAAATCTGAAAGACAAAAAAAAAATGAAGAAAAATGAACATAGCCTCATTGACCCATGGGACAATATCAAACTGTCTAACACATGTGCATGTGAAATCCCAGATGGAGAGGAAAAGAGAATGAAGAAGAAAAATCATCTGAAGAAATAGTAGTCAAAATATTTTTTGATTTATGAATCCGAGAAGTTCAGTAACACCCGAGCAGGATAAATACAAAGACAACCACATCTATGCACACTACTGTCAAGTAGCTATAAACAAAAGGTAAATAAAAATCTCAAAACTACTCAAGGGTGGGGTTGGGAGCTGAGATACGTTGCAAACAGGGAAACAATCTAAAGTATGGCCCACTTCTCATCAAAAGCAATGGTGGTCAAAAGACACTGGCACAACATCCTTACCATGTCAAAACCTCAGAACTGCCAGCCCCAAAGTCTGGGTCAAGCAATTCGACCCTCAAAGCCAGGGTGAAAAATAAAGCATACAGAGATAAATGGAGTTGAGCAAATTTGTTACCAGCCATACTTCATGACACAATATGCTAAAAGATGTTTTTCAGGCTGAGGAAAGCTGATCCATTGCCAAAGGAAGCTGGGAACTATTTGCAAGAAAAAGGAATGAGAATTACAAGAAATCACAAATCAGTAAGTAAATGTCGACTGTTCTTTCCCTTCTCAATCTCTCTATAGGACAAGTCTGTTTACAACACAAGGTGGCATCTGAAGGGCAGGAAGACAGAGGATGATAAAGATTGATGACATTAACGTCAAAGGATCTGTGGTGTGAAAGAGGATGGATGAAGACAACCAGCAGTCCGCAAGAGGGGGCAAAAAAAAAGAGTACCTCTCTTTGTTTTTCCAATAAAAGGTTTTTATTGGTAGAGGCAGGCACCTCCATGAATGTTATAAAAAACATTACTATATCACAAAGCACCAAGCAACTATGGTAAAATCCCCAACTTAGAACTGTTAGAGGCTACGCACATATACAATTCAACCAGGAACTTGTGTAATATTTAAATAACAGACTCCAACTAAATATTTTTAAATGATATAGAATCAGACAAAGTGGACATGAAAAGAATACACTTTTGAGGTAGTATTACATAACATACTATGGGAATTATTTCTTCCTTAGATTGGGAAAGAATTTCACTTAAATACTAGCCATAGAGCCCTTTCGAGGGCCTGTTTTCCCTAAAATTTCCAATTTCTTTCATGGCTATCCTTTTACTCACATTTTTTGTCTTGAGCCAATGTTTATAATTTTTATTTTTGCTCTAAAATTGCCTGTTGAATCAAGATTCTCAAAAGTGTTATATCCAACTTTATGTCACCTTATTTTAAAATTTGTTTTATTTTTGGTCCTTTCTTTTCCACTTCTTTATTAGATAGCCCTTATTTACTTTTTGAAGAATTTGTCATTTACATCTTGATCTTGAATTGACTTATGATTTATATTTTGAAAAGGCTTCCCAATTTTTATTTATATATATTTTAAATGTTTTATTTCTCTTGCTTTCCTTAGATTTATTGTTTTTTCTTTGTAATGTTTTATTTGGATGTTTAGTTCACTTATTTTTGTACTTTTTAATTTACTATTGAAAACACTTTAGGTGATGAATTTCTTAACAGGTTTATGGTGGTAATTCATCCATTTTCTTTTTTTTAATTTATTATTATTATTATTTTTTTTTGGAGTTCAATTTGTCCATTTTCTTATGTAGTACTGAAATCTCTGTCTGCTGCAAAGATGGGTGCATAGAAGGATGGAAAACATGAAAATGTTTTCAGTGGTTATTTCTTTGCAGATGGGACTATGATGTATTTTATCCTCAATTCACTGAATGCAAGATCTACATGGTCAAAGATATCATCTCATTTACAGCTATAATGCCAGTAGGATTTTGATGAATATTTGTTGGTAAGTGAATCAATATAAACAGCAAAAGCATAAGATAAGATGTCTTCAGAGAGGTATTAGAGAAAATGGAAACCTTGAACTGAGTCTTGAAAAAATTCACCAACAGTTAGATGGGAGAAGAAATGAATGAGAAAGGCACAAGAAGTAAAGAGAGCAATATTCCATTCAAGAGGAGATCACAACGTGCAAAGGCCAGAGACACCTTGGTGCTTATGCCTGCAGGTCCATTTGTACAGCTGACACGCTGACGGGGAGAGCTGGGGAAGATGAGTCATCCCCAGTAGGTAAGTCCTCATCCTGAAAGGAGTTATATGACACTAATTATTTGAGATTTTAGGGAATAAGCAATAAAAATATAATAAGGGGATAAAAGGAGCTGTGTGGCATGATATTTATTCCAATAAATGCTCTCTTAGAGGTGTAGTGTATACAGTGACACCAAGTTGGGAGTGAAACCAACCCATGCACATATTCCAGCCCTTACACCTTGCCTTCTTGAGTAAGTCACTAAACTTTTAGTAACTAGATTCTTCATCTGAATACTGTGGATAATGTTTCTTGAGAAGAACAGTGAACTCAAAGAGCTTAGCACAATACCAGGCATATAGTATCTCTGTTTTTATTGGCATGAGACCTGGTGTCAAGAAAGGCTCAAGTGCTCTGGGTTGGTCCAGCAAGTTTCCCCCAACCTGCAACTATGTGTGGGTTGATTCTATACACAGCCTCTTCCCGATGGTGACAGCACTCCTCCACCTGATGTCTCATTTCTTCCTTTTTCTTATTCCTGAATCTCAAGTCCCTTCCCAACCAAGGTTAAGAACTATGCTCTCATCAAAAGCCCCAGTTCAGGTCTTCCTTGCATTACCTCTACCTGACCCACCTCGACTTTTTAGCCATTTCCACGCTACTCTCCTTTATTATGCTGACCTAGAAGGAAAATAGTCTCATTTTTAAGCTTTTGTTCACTAAAGAACAATTCTTTCTCCAGTTGACTTTTCTGAACCTTAACCTTCCCCTGTTGACTCTACTTTCACTTGCAAACTCTCTCGGAGACAAGTTGCAAATATACCCCCCTCCAAAGTCTCAGCTCTTTTCCCTACACTGTGTGCCATTTTTAGACTCTTGTCTCAGCACATAGGGTCAATAAACCTCCACTGGAGATGTAACAGGTTTCTTGTGGGTGAGGACTCCTGATTTATGGTTTCCCTTTCCTATGATCCCTCTTGGTGATTTCCACACCCATGGAATGAACCACAGAAACGCTAGCATCGTGCATTCCTGACATCTTCTCTATCAGCTGCCATCACATCCGTGCCCTCACATATCATGTGGCAAGCCTTGTCATCTTTGGCAGCATCTCCAACTACAATTCTGACATTACACCTTTTAAAGATAACCTCCCCTTCCTAATTCTTGCTCCCATCAAATCTAATCTTGAACATCAGCTCCTGGAGGCTTTTTGTTCTCTCAAGGGATCCATCTCTAGTCTTCATCCTTTATTCAATCTAGAAACCATAGCCCATTATTTCAAATCTACATGCAAATAACTTTTGAATGAGCCATAGTCTTCTGACACGATCATATGAATCTTCATATTATTTATCGGAATGACCTATCTTTCTTCTTCATTTGGCAAACATCACCTGTCTTTTAATTATGACCAATTCAAGAAAAGTATTATTTGCCTATAAGTATAGGATTTTCGAATGCTTACTTCTAACTAAATATTGACAAGGGTGTCTAAGATGTCAGGAGGAAGGGTTAAAATCAATTGATGTTGCCTTTTTACTTGTTTTTTTATGTAACTGTTTGAGACTTTTTTAAGAGTAATGTAATATATTTGACTGTAAATATAATCTGGCATCCTCCATTCTTTTACTGAAGAAAGAGTTGATCAGAGTAATCAGAGAACTAAAATCAGAGGTATTTTTAAGGCATGATAAGAAACCTACCCCCATGGGTTGGTGAATGTTGGGTGAATTAATTTGGTATATTAAATAAAACAACTCTAAGTGGATTCCATTTTAAAGCAAAAATGTCAGCTTATTGGATATGTCCTTAGGTGAATGAACTAGGACAATGAATCTTAATCTTGGCATATTTGTAGGTTATATTTTATATTATTCATCTAAATTTATGGCCTCATTTTTGGGGAGAGAGGAGTGGTAGGGATCAATCACACTAGAAATTAAAATAAAGGATTTCAGTTTCCCCTTTTGGTTGGGGGTACTGTAAATTGGATCATTCATACAGAGTATTAGGTCATATAAGCAAACCTAATTTAAAGATTACAGAAAACTAATAAGGCTCTGTTTTTGGTAAGTGCACAAAAACACTGAAACAAATTCTGCTAAAAGGATTTGATAAATTAATTAAAGCCGATTTGAGGATTACAAAACCTCAAGACTGCTGAATTTCACAAAGACCTTAAAACAAAATATAATCTAACCTTTAAAGCCTTACCAGTAACAGTTTTCAGCATGGTTGTGATTAAAACATCATTTTTTCTTCTTCAATTAAACCATCAAAATTAAGAAGTGACTCCCTGTAAGTCATGCATTGCCTTTTATGTATGCTTAATGTAATCTGCATTTGATCTTTGGATTTTACATAATGTTACAACATCCAGAGGTGAAGATTCAGCTAGCTTAATCTGGCTCTGTGGAAATAATGTGAAATTAGGTCTTGAGTCATGACTAATCAATTTGCCTTTCAAAGGGACAAACAAACAACAGTGGTGGCAGAGGAGCGGGCATCTTTCTTGGTGACAAAATGGCCATCAGCCAAGTTCATTAGCCTCCCTGTCTCCACTTCATCATATATAAAATTATATCTAGATGACAAATTGTTTGGTCGTTTAATGAGTTACTATAAAGTGTTAAGATCCTACCTGGCATATAGAAAGTACTTTATAAAGGTTAGCTCAAAGAAATGAGACAGGCACAAGGAAAATTAGATCACAAACACGAGATTTTAACTTCATTGTTAGACACAATTGCTCTCCAGTAAGACAGTCGTGTGTTCACATTGATTTTGTCATTTACAAGCTGTACGACCTTGAACATGACATTTACTCTTTCCAGGCCTCCTTTTTCTCATGGAACTTGGAGCATAACAAATTCTCAATAAATAATAGTAACAGGAGTAGAGGTATCATTAACCCAACGTATCAGAAAGAAGCCATCAACATGAGCAACTGCATTTAATTTAACAGCCACTGAAAATTCCTAAAGCTCTGAACCAGTTAAGTCTTCCTTTGGTTCTAATTAAGTCCCATACCCATAGGACTTAGTCAACTGCTCCTGACAACGAGACCCTGCAAAAGTGGTCCTGCTGAAAGAGTAAGAGGATGTGATTACTGAGGGGATTATTGAGAACTTATCTCATATTGAGAACAACCAGATTGGCTTCATAGCTATGGCACTGACAGGAAGAAACAAGTCTGTCTAGTGGAAACTGTAAAGTCTGATACAGCCCAGATGTTAGGACGGTCGCAGTAGGGCCTTTGTCGTCTCTGCTCTGAACATGAAGTACAAAAATGCACTACAACTGTTTATTCACGGCACTACAATAATTAGTCAATAAAATTACTTCTGCCAAAGAATAATGGACTTCGTAAGGAAGTTCAATGCAAGTTTTTAACAGGGCAAGTCAGCCAAAATTGATAAAACAAATTCTCCACCCCACTACCGCCATAGCCACACATGTAAATGCATAGTGTGCACATGTACTGCAGTTACTTATTTTAATATTTGACTGACATAAATTTGGACTTTCAATTGGATCCCTTTCAGAGGGAAATCCAACATGTAGAAATTTTTTTAAAACCATTCTATGATATGCCAAGGTGTCTGAACTACAGTATTCTAAAAACCAAAACACGGACTTGAAAAGTAGTATCACTACACCAAGCCTGCCAAAATGTCCATGTTGTGATACAAACCCTTAGGAAAACAGTTGGAACAGCCCTACACCATTACACTAATCCACTGAATCCACTCATAATTGTTAAATAAACAACTTAGCTTTACATTAGATATGGGAGATGGGGCAAGTAATAGATACTGTGAAAGAGTGGGAAATTATTTTTCAGGATTATTGCCACAAGAAAGAGTCCAAGCTAAGGAGAAAATAGAGTATGAAAAAGACCCATTTGAATTATAAAAATTGTGTAATGACATGAAATGGTTATTTAACTTACAGCCTTTCAGATTTATGTCTTGTTTTCCCTCCACAAGACTTAGCACACTAACTGGCGCTCACGGTACCCTCGGAAATATTTGAGGAAGAGGTGCTATCAACAATTACGTTCTCATGTACATAGAACAAGTCCACTAGAAGAATTATATGGAATTTATTTTAATATATTTTAATATAGGGGGACCCCTGGGTGGCTCAGTGGTTGAGCGTCTGCCTTTGGCTCAGGGCGTGCTCCTAGAATCCCGGGATCAAGTCCCACATCAGGCTCCCTGCATGGAGCCTGTTTCTCCCTCTGCCTCTCTCTGTGTCTCTCATGAATAAATAAATAAAATCTTTATATGCATATATATATATATATATATAAATATAGGAAAAGATAAAAATCCAAACACACATAGACAGGCGAGTGCATCCCTAGGATACATCTGAATTTGGGGGGCTTCAATAAAAAGAAGCCATGCATCTAGGAGGTCATCCTCAGGCAGCAAAAATGTGGCATGACATACTTTCTTTATAGCCACGGATTCAGAGGACATGTAGCCTCCATGTCCAGCTGACTTCTTTTTGCTTTCTTGCCAGTGGAAAGTTGACTTCTCGACTGCAGCCACTACCTTCAACTTTTAAAATTAAATGGGTCCCCTACGCATGAGTTGTAGGTCATTAAAGTTATCTCCCATTGATAATGACAGATGATCTTCTCAGTCCAGAAGTCACCTGATGATATCATTTCCCTGTTTAAAATTTGTCACCCTAGTCCCCCTCCGTCTCTTACACCATAAAGACCAAATTTCTTAGTCTGGTAAAAATGGCCCAGTTCATTCAGTTCAGATCCTGTTGTACTTCCTAACACCCATTGGGTCCTGTCCACCTTTCATTACCATCTGCTCCTTCTGGCCCTTTGCATGTGGTGTCCGTTCTGTCTGAAACTGCTTGGTCTACCCTCGAAGTTCCACTCACCCATTACTTCTGCCGTCAAGTCTTTCCCGGGTCCCCTTTGCCTAAGTGTAGACAATGACAATGACTCTCATATGGCATACTGAGCTCTTACTACGTGTCGGGAAATGCACTTTTCCTTTGAAGGAAGAATCGAGTCGTTATGAACATCAGAGGCTAGAAGCAAACCACGTGGGTGGCCCTCCTGGCTCCATCATCGCTGGCTGTGCAGTCCCCGGGCCTCAGGTTCTTCGTCTGTTCAACACACCTAGGAACAGTACCTACCTCCTAAGGCTGTCGTGATGCCGTGCTTAGTCCCACCACAAGGCAAATGGCAACATAGTAAGGACCGTCGGTGGTGGCCTAGAGGTGATCGGGGTCATCTGTTGATTGGATGGCGAAGGTGTGGGCCAGAGCTCAGAAATGCATGTGGGCTGAAGTAGCCACACCTGTGCAGGTGAGGCCGCTCATGGTGGGGGGACAGGGCTGAGCACGGGAGGAGGACAAGTCACAAGCCAGAGGCCAGCTCCAGCACCTGCCATCCCGTTCCATACCAGAACCTGGAGCGGTCCTAGAGGTTCAAACTCAAAGCTGCACGTCCAAGTCATAGCGCAGGTAACTTTGTTAAGATGGGAGGATACAACATATTGGATTTGACTTCCCATGAGCTTGGTTTATAATTTCTAGATGCTTAGCCACTGTGTTGACCTACTAGGATACTTTTACCCCACACTTACCCCACACCCTGCTAACATTAGGGGAAGACAAATAATACAGATGTAAAGAGCAATAGATAGATAAATCGATCAATCAATCATCAGCCACAGCTAAACCTACAGTCATTTCTCCTTCTCTCTTAAAAGAATGAAGGCGCTTAGTGAGGAGAGAGAAAGCAGTGACACAGTAACAGGAGCATGTCTGGGGAGGCCTGAACCTGCTCGGCGGTGGGTTTTACCCACGTAGACAGGCAGCTTTGCCCATCCGTCTCTGTAATCCCTTCAAGATGATTAACACGAGGAAGATCATTTCTAAAAACTCTACTTTTTCATATGACAGCTACCCTAGTCGTTAGAGAATAAATGTCTCCAGGGCTATTCTCCTCCCTAACGAGACGCATATGCGGAAAGGGGAGAAGCTTAGCCACGGAGAGAGGAGCTCTACTAGTCAAGGAAAAGGTTTCCCGAGAGAAAACCTGTTTTCTTCGCTTTGTGGCCCAGGGAGATCCGGGCTCCACCGTCCCTAGAAACGCCTATTAGCTGGGTGGCAGTTTCAGAGATCTGCGGGTGGCCTGAGGGTGCAGCTTCATTTCCACCCCAAGGAGGAAATGACCAGTGTAGACGCCGGCAACATTGTTCTAAAGCTTGGCAGCCTCTCTTATCAGAAGCTCGCAAGCTCAAAAGGACAGTGGGAGGTCTCCAAGGCCCACCTCTGTTCAGCACAGCCAACGCCCTCTCAGTCTGGTTTGGGTTACAAGGATGCACATCACAAATTATAATAAATCTGAGGGGCACTTTGGCTCTTTAAACAAAAAAAAAAAAAAAAAAAAGGGAAAAGGAACTGTGGAGCCTGGTAGGGAAGGAAACCGCCAGTGAATCCAATCTGCACAGAAATCAAGTTCACACGGCCATAATTCAAGGAAACGGGGCGGTGTGTAATGACGTGGCCGCTCATTTTGCTTTTTAAAATCTGAACTTTCTTCTTGGCTACTGTAATATTTTTAAAAACAGCTGGGATTTTTCCCCCCTCTCATCTCCCACTACAAGCACTGTGGCTAAACATGGGAATCTGTAAAACCCAGACTCACATCATGACTCACTACTATTGTTTCCTTAACTTTTCTCACCATCTCATCCTGCATCATTTCCCTTTTCCCAAGAAGAAAAAAAATCAGTAGGGAGAAAAATCAGTGTTTTAAGACATATACTGAGCACAGATGGAGAAATAACAGTAGGATAAATTCACTAGGTTTGCAGTGACTTCCCACGGGCACGCATTTTGAAATTCATGCACAATTCGTGTTCAAGTGCAAAAGTATATTATTCACGTGATGAAATAATTAGTAAATTTCCATAACGTTTCCCCCTCTACTAGAGCTAGGAAAAGAGGTGGATAGATTTTTTTTTATTTCTACTTCTACTGAATATGCATCTTGGGGTCTTCTTTGTATATCTGCTATGATGATAATGTTTTAATGTATTTTTTTTTTAAGATTTCATTTATTTATTCATGAGAGACAGAGGGAAGCAGAGATACAGGCGGAGGGAGAAGCTCACGCCCTGAGCTGAAGGCAGATGCTCAACCATTGAGCCCCCCCAGGCGACCCTGTTTTAATGTACTTTAAATAACAATGGCAAGGAGAGCATTGATATATTAAAAGAAATATGTTCAGAACTTCTTGAAGAGATCGGAAGGCCCATATAACCTTTTTATTTGACACGACAAAGTACGACAGCTATGATTTTTGGGACTGATGACCAAACAAACAGCAATGCTACGTCAACCTTTTAAATAGTGATGCCAATACCTTCATGGCAACTTCTAAGAGAAATTCAGGGGCAGAGATGATATAGCACTTCAAACCATAGGATGGAAAAGAGGGGGAGAAAGTGTCATACTCTAGTCATCAGATGGAAATCTCTCATGGAAGGACCACAGCAGGATGGGATGTGACACCTGGAGGTGACAGGACCACAGCAGGATGGGGGACGTGAGGCCCACAGGTGACAGGACCCCAGCAGGATGGGGGACATGAGGCCCACAGGTGACAGGACCCCAGCAGGAGGGAGGTGATGCCCACAGGTGACAGGACCACAGCAGGATGGGGGATATGATGCCCACAGGTGACAGGACCCCAGCAGGAGGGAGGTGATGCCCACAGGTGACAGGACCACAGCAGGACTGGGGACGGGATGCCCACAGGTGACAGGACCCCAGCAGGAGGGAGGTGATGCCCACAGGTGACAGGACCACAGCAGGACTGGGGACGGGATGCCCACAGGTGACAGGACCCCAGCAGGATGGGGGATATGATGCTCACAGGTGACAGGACCACAGCAGGAGGGAGGTGACCCCACAGGTGACCCTGGGGAGAGGGCTGAGGCTGTGTAGGGCCTGCCCAGCCCGCACGTCAGTGGTCAGGGCAGCTCCGTGGGACCCCGAGCCCGAGCCCGGGCGCAGCTGCCACCTCGGGCCGCCGGGACACCCGAGAACACGGGGGCAGGACCGGGTCACAGATCGAGACCCGCACGGGGCGGGGGGCGGAGCCCGCGGGAACCTGCTCTCCCTCGGCCTCGCCCCCGGCCTCGCTCACATAACCAGATAAAATCATATAAGCAAATAACTCAACAAACCCCTGGGGAGGGGCGCCCGGGGGGCTCCGCGGTGGCCCCGGGATCGAGTCCCGCATCGGCCCGCAGGGAGCCTGCGTCTCCCTCGGCCTGTGTCTCTGCCTCTCGCTGTGTCTCTGTGTCTCCCCTGAATAAATAAATGAGTCTTAGGGAAAAAAACATCTAAGGGAACATTGCAAACTGTCACACAGTATTCATACGTTAGCGGCCGTGATAGAAAACGAAGCGAATAGAGACAGAAGACTCGGGAGCGACCGCCGCCACCGAAAGCCCGGGGCGTGGGCGGGCGGAGCCCAGGGAGGAGGAGGGGGAGGGGGGAGGGGGAGGGGGAGGGGAAGGGGGGAGGGGGAGGGAGGGAGGAGGGGGAGGGAGGAGGGAAGGAGGGAGGGAGGAGGGGGAGGGAGCACGGCCGCCGGCGGAGCTGCAGCTGAGGCGGCTCCAAGCCTGATGGAGGGGCTGGGGGGGGCGGGCTGCACGGCAGGTCCAGAGCGACGGGCAGGTGCCCTTTGGAGGGGCCCCCGCGGTGGTCCAGGGACGCTGCAGCCCGCGGAGCCTCGGGAGCCCAAGCTGGGCGTCGCCGCAGGATGCATGCGGCAGCAGGGACCCAGGGCCGAGCAATAACGCAGGGAAACCAGCCACCTGGCCGGCAGGGGTGCGATGGGTTATTTAATAATAACAATAAAACTCTTTAGGCGGGTGGGGAGCGTGGGTCGAGGCGGCTCATAGCCCCAGGAGGGGGAGATGTCAGCCCGGCCTAGGACGGTGGTGAGGGGTCCCGCTTGGGGCCCCAGGCCTCCGTCCCCTCCTGCGAGCCTGGCTGGCCCCTGGGGAGGCGGCCCTCCCACAGCAGGCGGGCATCCGGTCAGTGCACTGCAGTCTTGCAGGGGAGTTGCCCTCAAGGACTCTGCTCCCCCCGCCCCTGCTTTTCTCTTATGCCTCTTTGCCCAAGGCCTTTAAGGGAGGTGGTCCTCTGGCACCTCCAGCGGGTGAGGGGGTGCTGGGAGATACTTCTCCTCCCGCCATGGCCCAGAAAATGGCAGGAATCTTTACTTCAGGGCTTCCTTGGTAAAGAGACCACTCCCCGACCCGGGTGTGAAGGTCATGTCATCCCCACCCCCACCCCCACCCCAGAGCTGCTGGGGGGACCCCTGCTTCTCTACCTCGGAAAGGGATTCGAGGCTGCCTGGTACTTTCATTCTGCTTGTTGCATTAATTGACTGCTCCAACACCTGGCAGCTCCGCGCTTGACAGGTGGCAGGGGGAATTCAAAAAAAAAAAAAAAAAAAAAAGGTTGGACCTAGAAGAGACCCTCGTTCTGATTGCCGTTCTTGTTTTAGGCAAACTTCCTGCGTTCTAGTCACCAGAAATGTAAACTGTGTTTGCAAAACATTTCGAGAAGGCTTATTAAAATACGAACATCAGCTTTCAATTCTTTCAGCAAGGATCCTAGCAGTATTTCCGACGAAGTATCAATTTCAAATACACACGCAGTGTGCTGAGCACCCTTACGGGTGGCTCGTGTGAACGAAATTTTCACATCGCTGGCCCCTGTGGTGTGAATCGAAAAACCAAGAGATCTCTGAATTATTGCATTTCAGGGACGTTCCTGAAAAATAATAAACTAGGGGGACCTGACGTCTCGTACAACTATGACAGTGGTGGGATGACGCCTGACATCTATTTAAAAGTAGGAATGGGGGGAAATGGGGAGACGGGGATTTATTTACCTCCATTGTGCCTTCTCTGGCATTGAAGACGCAGGTGCATGCAAAGTCAGTGTGCGTGAACACCGGGGCACTGCTGTGGCTCTTGGGAGGAATATTGGTGCAATCGCCAGAGAAGCTCATCCATCAGTCTCTCCAAGGCTAGGAGCTCATTAGAACAACCTCCTCCCAGGAGCACCCAGCTCTCCCTCCTCTGCTCCCCCTGCACTCTCATCCTGCCGCTGGTCCATCATCATCCACAGTCTTGCCTTGCTCTTGCTCTGTTAGGGGCTGCTCACGGTCCCACATGGTGTGGGAGCGAAGGAGGGACGACAGTGGCGTTCTTGTAATTCCGCTGTGTGCATTGGGAGAGTCACATTCACGTCCCACTGGAGACCTTGAGGAAAAGGTCTTTTCCGTTACGTTGTGAAACTCTTTGGACACAAGATTTTCCAAACATGAGAGCAGCATATTTGCCTACTCAGACTTTTAAACTGTACTACTGTTCATAAAGCGGTTGAAACAGTTGTTTGGTATCAGACTTGGTTTCTTTTTTCCTCATCTGATTAGTTGGGCATCTTTTTTTTTTTTTCCATTGATGATGAGTTTGATATGCCTACCTTCAAACTGGCTTTTTGGGGGCACCTGGGGTGGGTCAGAGGTTGAGCGTCTGCCTTCTGCTCAGGTCATGATCCTGAGGCCCTGGCATCGAGTCTCACATCGGGCTCCCTACAAGGAGTCTGCTTCTCCTTCTGCCTGTGTCCCTGTCTCTCTCTCTGTGTGTCTCTCATGAATAAATAAATAAAATCTTTAAAAAAAAATTTTTAAGAACCTGGCTTTTTGTATTTAAAAGCTGTATAAATTCGAATTGCAGCTGAAGAATCCTCAAGAAGGAGAATAAAGAGAAATTGGGTGATTTTCATTTTCCTGGCTGCAAAGGGCCTGTAGACAGTGAGGATCTGTGTGAGGGCCAGAAGCAGGTTGCACTATGATCCCCTGGGACGCTCAGTGCCCCCCATAAGGAAGAGCCACCAGATACGAGCAAAAACGCATGTACTGAAACACAGCCTCAGTCCAACTGCTTCCATGAACCAGTTTGTAGCACAAGAGTCAACCATAAGCTTGCAGAGAGATGATCAGTTTCCCACAATAAATTCAGGATTTGCTGAGAAAGACAGACTGGCCCTAATCCCTATTAAAGGGAGAAAGTGAATTTAAAACACAAGGTCTGAGAAACATCTGAGGATACAGGAACTTTTGCATGTAAACTATTTTCTGTTAAGGCGGCAATCCCTCACTTTCAGAAATGGGAGAAAACTTACCTTGTATAAATTAAGCTTGTTTTACTCTGATTTTACAGAATCTGCCCTTGGCTAACCAGCTCTATGCCAGCACCAATGGCTGCATATAATGAGTGTTTGCTACTGTTGTGGGGATGATTTAGAAAGTGCATTGTTAGACACACATCTGCACAAACACACACCACGAACTATGACTTTTTTAATTCTAAACTATAGAATGAAACCACAACCTCACATTGACGTCAAGGCACAATTTGCCTTCTCTCATGAACGTACAAATTATTTTAGCACACATTTGAATCCCCTGGCTGCCCTTCCCTGTTTTCTCATTTATTGCCCAGCTATACATTTTGGAAACCGAGATGGAGATTTTTTTTTTTTTAATTAAGTGAGAAAATAAAAATTCATCATTGCTTGAGTACAAAATGCCTCCAGTTCCTGGTAGGCTAATGGGGAGGATTATTGTTGTTACAGTTCAACAAACATGCCACTTTGACATAACTAAAGGTGATTTCTCTTCAGCTGGTCCCGGGCAGGTGATGCCAAGCAAAACCAAACCAAAGAGAATGGCTGACATCTGCTGGATTATGAGAGAAATGAAAAGAAGAAGAAATTCAAGTATATAAATGCTCACAGTTACCCAGTCTGGAATCCGTCCATGTCTACAATCTGTAACCTAACAAGGTTGGTATGAATCCTCAGGAATAAGAGGGTAATGCAGCGTTTGGGGAGGGAGACGCCTTGTGCTTCCGAGATGCCACATGATGGGAGGTCCAATCAGGTGCCTCCGATCCAGAGCAGTCACGGGATCTCCAAAAACACCAGGTTTTGTGGCCTGCAACTTCCTGTAAATCACTGTTGATTTCTCTTACCCATGGGTTCCCATCAGCGTGACTCTGTCCAGTGTGTGCAATCAATCGAATGAGCTTTGCAATTCTAGGACCAAGAAATTAATCAAAAGCAATCATTAGAATGGTCACAACACAACTTCGCTCCCCACTGGGCAGATCCCTGACCTCAGACTTTGTTCATCCACTGCTTAGATTGGACTTTTAAACTCACTTTCCACTTTAAAAACCATTTCTTAATGAAGTCAAGGGGTGGCTGTTGAAAGGCTACCGTGTTATTTCACTTCGGCTGCACTACAGTTCCAAGAAGCAGGTATCTGAAATTTTTTTTTTTAAGATTTTATTTTATTTATCCATGAGAAACACAGAGAGAGAGGCAGAGACACAGGCAGAGGGTGAAGCAGGCTCCACGCAGGGAGTCTGATGAGGGACTCGATCCCAGGTCCCTGGGATCACACCCTGAGCCAAAGGCAGATGCTCGACCACTGAGCCACCCGGGTGCCCCTAGGTATCTGAATTTAACTTCTTTTACAGAGAAGCAGAGTCAGAGAGGTACGGTACCTTGTCCATGGCTACACAGGTGTGAGTGAAGGAGCTGCAGTAACTCTTCAGTGCTTCCCGTCGGCGGCCTCTTTCACTGTACACAGTGACTCTGGGGCCATGGCACATTTGTACCTCCAGCCCAGAACCATTCCATGCCACTTTTCAACTGTGCGACTCTTATTAAATAGGAATTGTCTTTCATGAATAAATAAAATCTTTAAAAAAAAAAAAAGGAATTGCCCACAAACACTGACTAGCGACTCTGATTCCTTACTCATAATCTGGTTCTGCATTTGGACACTGTCTATAAGCAAGCATTTTGCAAAGAGCTGCAGACCAGTGGGATTGTACAAACAAGAGGTCAGGAGAGCCCATCTTTCCTTCCTCTCCCGAGTACCCTTTAAAATGTGCTCCGGGGGCACCTGGGTGGCTCAGGTCGTGATCCTGGGGTCCTGAGATTGAGTCCCACATCGGGCTCCCCACAGGGAGGCTGCTTCTCCCTCCGCCTGTGTCTCTGCCTTGCTCTCCGAGTCTCTCATGAATAAATAAATAAAATCTAAAATGTGCTCTGCATCCTCAGTTGCTTTGCTTGTACAGTGATTGAGATGGATTAGGTCGTTCCTAAGATTTCTTGCAGCTGTGTACTCACAGCAAAGAAAAACAGGCGAAGTTGCCAGGTTCCTTATTATTCTGGAATCACACACTCAGAGAATCAGTAGATATCAAATTCCCCATTCAGTAATTGAATGAGATGCTATTTATTGTTCAGAATTTTTGTCATAATGTCTTTTGACATTTGAAGTGAAACGAAGTACTCAGAGGTAGTCTATTTTTACATATAAATAAAGCCACTCAAGAGGTTTGTTTTCCCGCCTGGTAAAAAATTTTGAAAAAATGGAGCCCCTAGTCTTTCAGTGGTTTGAAAAGGTGTATTTCACCCTGAAAGGAAAATAGCTGTGATCAGAACTTACAACACATGTAAAGATGAACAAAAATTGTGTTTTACGACAAAAAGATCATTTCTATAAATTGCAACAAAAATATCACATAAAATAGACCCATCATATCAGCTCTTAGAAAGTAATCAGTGTTTTCAAATTTCCAGGGGCTAAAATTGTGATTATTTCACCTCCAAAATGGGTAACAGTGGTCTGGACATCGTTTTGATATTAATGTAGAAGAAAAAAGTAACACAATGTAAATGTCGTCTATAATTAGTCAAATTCCTGCTTTGAAATATACAGCAGGTTGAATCTTGAACTCAAATAGTACCATCTAGTGGAAATGAACCAAAAATGCTAGTTTTCTTTTGCTCTTCCTCCCAGTGCCTCGCAATACCTAATCCAGTGGTCAAGGATTGGAGGGAATGTCCGTGCAATCTGTGGATCTGGGGGGACCAAAGATGTTATTTGCTTAAGAATAACTTAAACTCATTTACAAAATATACTGAACAAACTGAATGTTATGAAAACATAAATGTCTGTGAGCTTATTCTTAACACCCAATCATCACACAAGATAATAATAAATGTTCTCACAAAGGATTAAATTTTATGTGTGTCTGAATACAAACATATATTATGTATACATATGTATATTTGTGTGTGTGTAATATATACATTCATTATTCGATATATTTATTCATATATATTCATTCATTCATTTGCAATTGTTCGTAGCGTTTCTCTTATTCTCTATTTCTGCCGCTGTACGTTCATCCACGGCAGTCTTGAACAAACCCCGGTGCTTGGTTTAATCTTCCGTGCACCGACAGATCACTGAACCCAGCATTACAGTCGCCTTCCTCTTTCTTGCTATTGCTACCACGTTGCTTTCTGAATCACCCAGGTCCCCTGGCTCCCACTGCCCTCACTTCCCTATGCTTACATCCCTGCTACTGTATTCAAAAAAAGTCCCTCTTGGGGACGCCTGGGTGGCTCACTGGTTGAGCATCTGCCTTTGGCCCAGAGCCTGATCCTGGAGACCCGGGATCGAGTCCCACATCGGGCTCCCCGCACGGAGCCTGCTTCTCCCTCTGCCTGTGTCTCTGCCTCTCTCTCTCTGTGTCTCTCATGAATAAATAAAATCTTTAAAAAAAAAAAAAAGTCTCCTCTTACACAATGTAGTTCTCCAATTCACTTCCAAGCTCATCTGGGAAGTGCTAAGACCAAATTTGTGAAGATAAATAACCAGCTTCTTGATAAAAATGGCACCAGAAAGAGCAGCCGCTACAGGAACAAAGAAAAATGTTCACTATCCCTGAGAGCAACCACGGCCAAGGTTAGAGAGAATATGGATCTAGGGGAGTTTCAGACCTGAAAGGTATACTAATAAATAACTTTGTACTGTTCTCCAGGTATAGATTTCAAATAATTCTCCTATTCTGATAAGACTCAGAGCCCTTTCCACTCTGTTGGATGATAAGTAAAAAATAAAATACGTATTGTTATTCAGCAACTGAAACTTGGGAATAATTTGTATTTCAGCATAACACAGACAACGCTGATGGAAACAAAGAGTTAGTTAAATGTAAAATAAATAAGGCAACTCGTAAATCCACTTACCCGGGGAAACAGAAGTACATCTTAATGTGCTGAAAGCAACTTAGATCGTGGAATCGCTACCTTTCCTGGGGAGACTGTCTGTTGAGTGTGCCCGTGGTTTTTCTGACACATTGATTGAACAAAGGTCCCAGAGTCAACGGATATCTGACCCCTCTGACCTCGCATTCCTGCCTTGCTTCATCATGTATCTGCGACCATATTTCTGCTTGATAATTAAGACAAATATTCTCAAAGGAGTACCCTCCTCCCAGCATGTGTGTCCAGTGGTGGGGGATCTCAAAAGGGCCAGGTTGCTCTTTCAACCTTCTGTTGAGTAGAGTCACCTTTGTTTCTTTGGGTGGGTGTGAGGGGTGCTTATCGGGACTGGAGGACATGCGTCCCCTGGGAACAAAAGACCTTTAGGGCAGCACAGCCTAAGTCTCGAGAACAGAGATGCGAAGGACAAGAAGGGCCAGTGGCTCATTGGTGTAAATGTGTCAGATCACTCCCAGCTTCCTCTTCATTCCTAGATCCCGACTACGGCCGTGAGAAGCAGCACTGAGCGCTGGTTCTGAGTATACGTTGCATCCTACCAGGAAGTACCACCAACTCGCAAATGGTATATGCCAGGTGGCTCTACGAATTAGTCTTCAGAAAGCCATTCCCCTCTTATAAATGACCAGCTGTTCTGGATAGACATACTTTATTCCACAAGAATCGGCCTTACTTCTTATGCCCTGGAGTAATTCCCTCATTCAGAAATAGTGTCATAAATGATACGAAGGCTGTGAACTATGCATTCAGAAAATTCACAGCTGGTGCCAACATGCAAACCTGTATTCAAAATAAGTTTCCATTCCAGTCATGGCAAATCCCTGCTTTCTTTACAGTAGAAGTGATCCACTATAACCAAGCGACCCCTGGGTGATGGGCTTGCCTCCGTCCTCCTTGAGCATGATGCCACACTGGGGACCGTGCTTGGGTCAACGCTACTGGCGCTCTGAGTAATACACAGTGGTAGTAGCCGCCTCTCGTTTGGCAAGCACAAGGGATCTTTGAGGTTGAACCCCTGCAAAACCAGCATCCTTGCTAACGTGGCCACTTTGTCCTGAACCCATTGAACAAGAACAGGAGAAGGTGAAGACAGACAGAACGAGCATCTATAGGACAAGTCATCCTTCACACTTGCTCACGTCTTCACTGAGAGCCCTTCAGCGAGCATGTTCTTGAGTCACTGATGTTTCCACATCCTCTGCACATTCCTGGGTGTCCTTCCCCATGGCCTTCCCCAAGCTTACTTGTCATCTGTTTTCCAATTTTACTTCTTCCACATGCTGATTAGCCAACCAAACCGTAAGCAGGTCCCCCAGGATTGGTGTAGATCCATACCTCTTGCATTTTCTGTCCAAGGAGAGGGGATCAGGAGACACACTACTTAAACATCAGGTCACTGAGATGTCCTCCTCCCTGAAGGCCATCTCCAAGTACTATGATACTACAAGCCTATCCCTCCTGACTAATGCCACAATGTCACGTAACGCCATCTATGAACGAAGTTCAATTTTTTTTCCCACGGATAACTCAATATTAGGTCACAGACATGGATTGAGGAAGGGATGAATGGCAATGAGTTTATTAGTTCATTCAGGGCTTTTCTGATCCCATATAATCCCTTCAGTTTAATGTTGGAGAACCGTAATGATTTGAAAAGTTAGAGGATCACAAAAAAAAACTTATTTTATGATGTGCCTCGCAAATCTCAGAGTTGCCTAGTATTTCAAAACCCGATGGTAAGCCAAGAATTATTCTCAAAAGAATATTTACTCTCTGAAGAGAGAGTAGTTTTGCTCCAAAACCCGGGGGGGGGGGTGGCATTCACCCCGATTCACCTACCAGAGCCCACCACGGGCTCCAGACAGTACTCCAACCGGAGGCGGACCCTACAGCATCACTGCATCCAGCAGGATGTTGGCAGAACTGCTTGCACAGCAAACTGAGCAAACTGAAGGATCTTCTTTTATTCCTGGGCCACATTCAAGGCTTTCAACCTTTGACTTATTGGTCTATTGAGTATTTAGATGGGAGCAGCACCTAAATATGGTGTATGCTGCCTCCTAAACCAAACGTGTCCAAGAAGAAAGGTTGCTTTCACAGCGGTAGTGGGTCCAAGGGGCTGCCACTTGCCTTTCACCTTAAAGGCAGAGGTATCATCATGACCCAGACTTCTGAATCCCGGGACACCTCACCATAGTGGCAGGTCCCAGAAATCGGTGGGGAGAAAGCTGGCCCCCTCTGATATGCATGTGTATGAAGAGGCTATCTGGCTCACACAATTCTAGCAACATAATGTCACCAAAGTACTAACTCAGTATTATCCATTTCGTAAGATAGTGGGAGAGCAGACTCCCTGCTGACCAAATTATAGCAGAGGGGAGACAAAAAACACTGATGCCCTGAGGCAAGAGAGTAAAACTCACTGTAGTGTAAAAACAAACTTCTGGCATTCTCTGCTTATTGGGAAAAAGAGAAAGAGGGAAAAAATGCATTTCCCAGATCAATGGCTCCATAGAAGTTGCCAAGGGCTGCATTTCTGCTCCAGCAAAGAGATACCTGCATGTCTTTTATTTCCCATCACGTTGAACCAGGTACTCGCAGAGGCTCTCCTGTGGCAGTACAGCTGCATCCTAGATAAAGTGAAACAAATGCAAGTTTAATGCATTCCTAGCCCATAAGAAAATATAAGATAGCTCCAGGGGCGCCTGAGTGGCTCAGTCGGTTGAGCGTCTGCCTTCGGCTCAGGTCATGATCCCAGGGTCCTGGGATCGAGCCCCGTGTTGGGTTCCCTGCTCAGTGGGGAGCCTGTTTCTCTCTCTCCCTCTGTTCCCCCTCTCCCCCCACCTCGTGCTTGCTTTCTCTCAAATAAATAAATAAAATCTTTAAGGAATAAAAAACAAAGTTGGAATCTAGAGGCTGAGCCCTGGGCCCCCAGAAAGGGGAAGGGAGAAAACCTGGAACTCCTGCGTTAAGCCACAAGCCTTGAACACACCTTAGAAGGCCCCGGGTCAGAACAGCAAGCACAGTCCAGGCAGACGGAAATACTAATCCCAGCTGGGGGGGGAGGGTCACCAACTGAGGTGTTCAGTGTCTTTACAGAGTAAGTCCAACCAGAAACTGAAAACAAAACAAAAGGAAGCAGACCACCAACATACAAGGAAGGAAATACCATGAGTGAGGGTCAACGGAAAAACAAATTAGTCTCCAGATATTACTTTTCAGACTCAAAAAATGTAAAATAACAATGTACAGAATATTTATAAATAAGAGATGGAATTAAATAAATGAACAAGGACCAAGAGAGTTTTAAAAGGGTCCTGGAAGGAGTACCTGGGAGGTTCACTTAAAGAAATCGGACAGGACTCTTGATTTCAGCTCAGGTCGTGATCTCCGGGTCCTGGGATCGAGCCCCGCATCCGGCTCTGTGCTCAACGTGGAGCCTGCTTCTCCCTTTCTCTCTCCCTCTGTGCTCTCCCTCTCTCTCTCACTCTCTCCAATAAATAAATGAATAAATATCTTTTAAAAAAGATAAAATGATTAGACCAGCAGATATAGTCTCAGAAGCTAAAAGACAAGGCGGAAGGTAGAGAAATACTTATCTTAGGGTGTTAGGGTCACTTCCAGAAAACACCACAGACTGGATGTCTTACAAATACAGAGGATTTATTTCTCAGAGTTCTGGAGGCTGGAAGTCTGAGATCGGGGCCCCCTTGCAGGTAGCAACCTCACGTGGCAGTGGGGTCACGGGGGCACCCATCTCATTCACAGGACTCTGGCCTCGTGACCTACTCACCTGCAGGCCCCACCGAACACCGTCACCTGGGGGCTGGGATTCCAACGTAAGAATTCAGCCTATGGCAAATAATCTTTACCGTGTTGGGAGAAAATAACAGTCAGCCTGGAACCAATCACCCTGCAGCACTTTTCAACCACACAGAAAAAAACAACGTATTTTTTTGATGAATAAAAACTAAGAGAGAGCGTTGCCAACATCAGCCCTTTATCAAAAAGAACGTTGAACAGACCGACTTCAGAATGATGGGAAAGGCACGAAGTGATGGTCAGTGGAGAAATTGGTAACTATGTCAGTAAATCCGAACAAAGCTGTTTGTAGTGATGACGTCAGAGTGATGTCACATTTATGTTATTAAATTCAAAAGAAATAGGATGGACAGCGGTTGCATGTAGGCCCCAAGCAGGTGAATGTGGCTAGTGTTCATGGGCCCGCACACACCTGCCAGCTCTTCCAGAGGCCGGGAATGCAGCAATGGACGGAGACAAACCTCCCGGTGCTCACCGAGCTCACATTTCTTTAGACTTTACATGCCTCAGTGTTCATTTAAGTATCATGAAAAAAAAAAAAAAAGTATCATGAAGAATTTGTTACATGCGCTTGGTAACATTTCACGGTTTCCGTGACTTTTTAAAAATCAATGAATTAAAAATTAAATAAAATGAGCACCGGGTGTGGTACACTAAATGTTTTAACTAAAAATCAAATACAACTAAAGGGCTCAATCGTTTGAAAATAAAACGAGGGCAGCCCAGGTGGCTCAGTGGTTGAGTGTCTGCCTGCAGCCGAGGACGTGATCCTGAAGACCCGGGATCGAGTCCCACATCAGGCTCCTGACATGGAGCCTACTTCTCCCTCTGCCTGTGTCTCTGCCTCTCTCTCTCTCTCTCTCTCTCTGTATGTCTCATGAATAAATAAATAAAATCTTAAAAAAAAAGAGGGGAAAAAAGATAACAGTAGAAAATAAGCAGAGATCATATGCCACGTACAGAGAAGAGAGAATAAGTTCAAATAAATTGGCATTCCTTTAACCATGAATGAAAAGATACAGATGTTGAGACTGGATTATTAAAAGCCTGGGTAGCTTAGTGGTTGAGCTCCTGCCTTCAGCCCAGGGCATGATCCTGGAGTCCTGGGATCGAGTCCCACGTTGGGCTCCCTGCATGGAGCCTGCTTGTCTCTCTCTCTCTCATGTCTCGCATGAATAAATAAATAAAATCTTTAAAAGAAAATAAAATAAATAAAACCTGTCTTTATGCTATTCAAACGAGATTATCTCTAAAACATAAGAACCTGAAAAGGATGAAGGCGAAATGCTTGCACGCTCTCTACTGTAGGGCCACAGGGTCGTTCAGATTGCCCAGAACTTCATACCGTTAGTGGGTTTGCTTTTCATAGAATTTTCGATGACCTCTTATTTTTGTCCTTGGTTTTCTTAGGGCCAGGGAGGGGCAGGGGGAGAGAAGGAACCTTCATCAGGCTCCACAGTCAGTGCAGACCCGGATGGGGAGCTCAATCCCACCACTTGAGACCGTGACCTGAGCTGAAACCCAGAGTCGACCTTACCCGACTGGGCCACCGGGCACCCGCCTCCTTTCAGGGAAGGGGGGGCATTTACTGGCAGCAGGGACACCCATGTGATAAGACAGATCTAACTCTGCAAGTACCTCTCAGGACAGACGTGCCCTGTTTTTCCAAGACACTGGTTCTTGAGGCTCCTCTCAGTTCATGAGCTTAGACATTCTCTTACCTCAACACTCTGGAAAGATTTTAGCAATTTCTTTTTTTTAAAAAAAGATTTTATTTCTTTATTTATTCATGAGAGACACAGAGAGAGAGAGGGGGGCAGAGACACAGGCAGAGGGAGAAGCAGGCTCCGTGCAGGGAGCCCGACGTGGGGCTCGATCCCAGGACCCCGGGGTCATGACCTGAGCCAATGGCAGGCGCTAAGCCGCTGAGCCACCCCAGATTTTAGCAATTTCTATGCGAGGTAAGACCGTGAACTGACAGGTGCGCGGTCTCGGGTGACTTCAGCGCCTCGGGTTGGAAGCTGGGAGCCTGCGGCCGCTCCGTGCGGTCCCCGAGCGCGTCGCCAGGGGGCGCCGGAGCTCCAGGAATGTGCAAGGGCCGCGCCGGCCCAGAAGCGTCCGAGGCTCAGGTGAACCGGGGCGCCAGGGGGTGGGGTCTGCGCGGAGCACAGCGCCCCGAGGCCCCGAGAGACCCTGTAACGTCCCTGCGTTTCCCCGTAGAGGAGCCCTTCCCGGATCCCGAGACTCGGGCGCTGGGCGACTGCGCGGGCGGCTGCCTCCCGCTGGGTGGTGACCCCGGGCTCTGGGCTCCCGCCCCACGTCGGGCTCCCCGCTCGGCTGGGAGTCCTCCCTCTCCTCCCCGCTGTGCTCGCTCTGCTCCAAATGAATGAACAGAATCTTAGAAAAAAAATTAAGAAACTTGGAAAACTATACCCTCCCCCCCCTGCTTGTTCTCACGCTCTCTGTACCAAATAAATGAATAAAATCTTTTTTAAAAAATTAAGAAACTGGGATCCCTGGGTGGCGCAGCGGTTTGGCGCCTGCCTGTGGCCCAGGCACAGGAGACCTGGAGACCCGGGATCGAATCCCACGTCGTGCTCCCTGCATGGAGCCTGCTTCTCCCTCTGCCTGTGTCTCTGCCTCTCTCTCTCTCTCTCTCTGTGACTATCGTAAATAAAAAAAAATAAAAATAAAAAAAATTAAGAAACTTGGAAAAGTATACCCTCTCCTCCCTGCTTGTTCTCACTTTCTCTGCACCAAAAAAATGAAAGAATAGAATCTTAAAAAAAAAAAAATTAAGAAACTTGGAAAACTATACCCTCTCCCCCCTGCTTGTTCTCACTTTCTCTGCACCAAATAGATGAAATCCTAAATAAATAAATAAATAAATACATAAATAAATACATAAATAAATAAATAAAAACTTGGAAAACTCTATCAGTGAAAATTACTTCCCTGTGCAGTGACTTTAGAGGTTACAGTGAATAAAAATATTTCATTTATCTAGAAAATTCTTCTCGGGTGCCATCTCACTAAACAGTTCAGTGAAACAGCAATGCACTGGATGCATTGGTCTCTTTCTATGAGACTTTGTCAAGCTTGTAGGGCCTGCATTTCTTCTGCTGACAGCCCCATAAGGTGTTACCCTGAGGCAAAACTGGGCGAGGGTGCATACGTGGGACTTCTTGTGCTAGCACCGAACCCTGAATATACTAGTTTTCCTGATACATAGGAACTAAGAAGTGTGATTTATCTACTAGGCACCGTAAAAGCCTAACAAGGATCACTAATAATAGAACAATTATAACTACACCATAATAACTGTGAATGTGTGCACGCTCTCGCTCTCTCTCGCCCTCTCTCTCTCTCCCACTGCAACGTCTTATTTTACTGTCCTCATCCCCCTTGTGAGATAAAATACCTACCTGAGGTGAGGGAGGAAAGTGATGTCAGCATCATGACATCAGTGTTATGACGTCAGGGTCAGGATGTCAAGGTAATGACATAGCGCTGGGCCGCCACTGACATTCTGATGCTGCAGAAGTTGGAGCCTCTGCTTCAGAATCAAGGTTGCTGGGTGGGCGACAAAAATCCTCCTGGATGAGGATAAAAAAAAAAAAAAATCTACTGATTCTTTTTCTTTTTCTTTTTTTAGAGACGGAGGAGGGGGGCGGTGAGAGAGGAAGTGACAGAGAATCTTAAGCAGGCTCCAAACCCCATGCAGAGCTCAAGGGGAGCTCGATCTCATGACCCTGAGGTCATGACTGAGCTGAAATCAAGAGTTGGTGACTTAACCAACCGAGCCACCCCGGTGCCCCACCACTGATTTGCTAATTGCTAAGGATGAGCACTGGGAAGCTTTTACAACCTGTAGCAGTTATAGCTTTGTTTCACCGTCAGAAAGATTATGGAGGGTTTTAATAAGGTTGTGCAAATAAATATTTAGAACTTGATGGAAAATTGGTTCGATTGAATTTATTGATGTGATACAATCAAGTGTGAAGAGCCGGTGGCTTGTGAACTATCGATTTTGGGTTGTAAATCAGAATTCACATGACATAGATGTGCTTCAGGCTCCTCATCTCTTAGTTTCCTGATGAGGTTTCTGACGTGTTAGGGTGACCACGGCACCTCCTGGATGACAACCCGTGGTGTTGGAGGATTCTGAGTTTCCTCTGCAATCCTAATACCAAGGACAGTGTGGGACTTTCTGAGTCCTGTGCTCCCAGAAGGAAGCAGTGGTTAAGAAATCTCACTACCGGGGCTCCTGGGTGGCTCAGTAGGGTAAGCAGTCAACTCTTGGTGTTGGCTCAGGTCATGATCCCACCGTGGTAAGACCAAGCCCTACACTGGGCTCTGCACTTAGCACAGTTGGCTTGAGATTCTCTCTCCCTGCCACTCGTGCTCTCTATCTCAAAATAAAAAAAATAAAATAAAAATAAAAAGAGGAAGAGGAAGAAGTAAAAATAAAGAAATCTCACTACTTTTGAAGTTCTGAGGAGCAGCAACTTCAAGGGATCACCTCCCCACACATTCCAAGAACTAAAGGCTTCCAGCTTCCTAATGACTTCCTTGCTTACCTCTCTAACTCTCCTAGCCTTCTTCCTTTTCCTCGAGACACTTTTCTGCAGAAATAAATGTTCTCACAATCGCAAGGGCCAGAAGAAAATCATCTCCTTCACTGACTGGTGCATTTTGTCTTGCATACCCACTTCCAGCCAAAGTTTTATGTCTTGATCTTTTTTTTTTTTTTCCTGGTTCTGTTTATTTCAGGTGGTTATAGTAAGGGCAAGTTTTTCCATACTTTTCATGGTCATTAATAAGTTGACTGAGCTAAGAAAGTGGTCTTTTTCCATTTTTTACTAGAAAACATGGGTGCAGACTCACCGATTTGCATTTAGTGAAATAACTACCTAACTTGTTCTATAATTATATGTAAGAGAAAAAAAAAAAGTCTCTTTGCTGAGACACTTTAAAGCCTCTAAGGATTCAGCTCTGTTCCCTTAACTCAGCCACATGCCTGACATTTCATAGAAATAATGAAAACCTGCTATATGCCAAGAGTGCTAGAAGGTCCTTTCCCCACAGGTCTTTCCTCACAGCAATTCTGAAAGAAAGCTATGATCATTCCCGTGTTTCTGAGGACACAGCACAGCCTGTATGAAGGAGCATTCAAGCTCTGGCGCAGATGCAGGGTTTGAGTATTGGCTTTATCACTAAACACCCTCATGATCTCGGGCAAGTTGCTCATCTATCTCATTTCCTTCTCCTTACAATGCGAAGGATGATAGCATCTCCCTCTTAGAGTTGTTATGAGCTCATTTAGCAGGGAGTTGAATATGTGCAAAACATGCATACTAATGCCAGTACATACAACTCAGTCAACATCAGACATGATGTGGGGGCAGGCCAGTCTGTTATGAAAGTGACTGTAGGGACACCTGGGTGGCTCAGCAGTTCAGTGTATGCCTTTGGCTCAGGGTGTGATCCCAGTTCAGGGATCGAGTCCCACATCAGGCTCCCTGATGGGGAGGAGCCTGCTTCTCTCTCTGCCTATGTCTCTGCCTCTCTGTGTCTTTCATGAATAAATAAAATCTTAAAAAAAAGTGACTGTAACTTACCCAAGTTCACATACCTAGAAGGTGACAGAACCAGAATCCACACCCAGATATCTCTGGCTTCAAAGCTGGTAACCCTTGGGACGCCTGGGTGGCTCAGCGGTTGAGCATCTATCTGCCTTGGACTCAGGGCATGATCCCGGGGTCCTGGGATCCAGTCCTGCATCAGGCTCCCTGCAGGGAGACTAAATCTCCCTCTGCCTGTGTCTCTGCCTCTCTCTGTCTCTCATGAATAAATAAATAAAATCTTTAAAAAATAATTTTAAAAAAGCTGGTAACTCAGCCCCGCAGAAGATGAGTTTTCCAGAAAAATTTTATGCACATATTTGACTGCATAGAAGTGTGGTAGAGTTACCAGTAAAAGACTTTTGAAAATAGGTATCTGTACTAATACCCAGTAGGACACATTTTACTGGGGAAAAGGAATGTAAATATTTTAAGAAGAAAAAAAGAATGATAACATTTTTAATATTAAGGAAGGATTTGTTCATTAGATAACAAACGGTTATGACTATCAATCATTAGGGTCTTTCTATTCCTATACTTGACACATTTAGATACATTCCTTAATGTGAAACCTTATACTTAAAAATGTTAATATTTATGTCAAAATTACATCCTTTAGATTATTTTAACAAGATGAGAAATTCTAGTTGTCTAATAATATTTACCATTCTCGTCTTCCCCCCCCCAAAAAAAAAATCTTTTACATGTTATGCAAGCAAAAATCTTTGGACATGTCTCTCCTGGAAAAACACAGACATACCCACTAGGCCACCTGTGTAAGAATACTCACAGTAAACCGTCCATCAACAGTAGAACACATAAAGAAATTCTGCAGACTATGGATTGTCATGTATTACTGTATTATAATTATCACTACACAACGAAAATGCATAAACTATAGCTTCCCACAAAAACACTCATGAATCTCTCAAATTTACTGCCGAGCCAAAGCAGCAAGACACAAAAACTTGCTTTGGTAAGATTCACTTATGTTCATAACCAAGCAAAACTAAACTATATTGCTTAGGGATGTGCGATAAATTATGTCATTACTCCCAAGAACTCCCTCCCTCTTCCCCATAAGAGGATCATGAAGTACACGAGACTTGCACTATTTCCTTATTGAATTGACATTTCGCCCTTTTGAGTTTGGGTCAAAGGCTTTGCCATGTGCCACTCTTGAGCCATTTAAATGAGTAGACACGATGCTTGTCACATTCAATCGGAGGCTCCAAGAGGCATTGAGCATTTCTCCCTGTTCTGCTCTTGGCTGTTTCAAAAGGAAGTGTTCTTTTTAATTTGGATTCTGGAAGGAAGGCACATGAGGAGTATATCCTAGGCCAAACCACAAACCCTCATCAATACGAGAAATACAGGTTTGGCTTTGTTAGCCACTGAGCTCCTGCTGTTGCTGACAGCGGAACTGCTCATAATGCTGCTGCTCATATGATGCAACACAAGTGGGAGAATTTTCAAGGAAAGCGAGAAAAGGACACAAAAATGAAGGCAGTGGAGAGAGTTGTGATCCAGAAGAGGTAGGGGAGGGCGGCTTGGGGTAGTGGTTACAGAGGCGCACACTGTGTGATTATTCATTGGACTATATACAAATATTTTGTGCACTTTTCTGTGATCCTTTTCTCCAACTGGAAATGTAAGACAGGCAAAAGATTTTATAAACTTCTAAGAATTTGTCCTCTGCCCAACCGTTTCAAATGTAAGTTACTCCCGACCCCTATCCTATCTTCCATTATTTAATATTAAGCATTATCATTGAGCAACACTACTAGGAGGTACCTGTGTAAGCGAGTAACGAAGTTACCCATCAGACTCATTTTCTGGCTTTACATGAATTCATCCAATAAACATGTATTCAAGTCCCATTATGTGGAGATATGGATAAAACAAAACAAACAGAACCACCCCCCCATCTGTCGTATATGGACACTTGTATATAAGTGTGTATATACCCATCTGGGGGGGGGGGCGACGAGAGCGATCAGTAATGATGCTGCCAAGTAAAAGGGCAACGAAGAACAAGAGTATAACGTTCAAGAGGGTAGTCAGGGGCGCCGATGGGATTGTGTATCAGAAAGATCTAGGGACTGGAGAGTAACAGAGGAAATAATCCAGGCAGAGGAATAAAGGAGAATGTGACCCGGCAACAGGAAGCTGCTTGGGGAGTTGGAGGACCAGCAAGGCAGTCGAGGGGGCCGAGTTGTGTGCGCGTTCTCCTGTGATGCGCTTCCAGTGAAGCAAACCCTGCTTGTGCTCCTTGTGGAGAAGCTACGGCATCCCAGCAGCTTCGAGGCTCTCAACTCGTTAAAACCACCTGACTCCCAGATGTCTCTTCCAGGTCCAAATGGCATGGACAACACTGGATCCCAGGCGGGCAAGAGCTTGGAGCAGCGTTCACTGGGAGATCTTTTGCGTATTCAAAGGACATCAAGTGATACAAACAGCAGCAACCAGGGGGAGAAAAGGAAATCCATGTGAACAGGGCTCTCCTTCACTGAAACTTAAAAAGTAAAAATTGCTCTGAATACTCCATAGATTAGATTTGTCAAGTAACTCTAAGGCCTGGTAAGGTGTTTTGAATCCTAACGCTTAAAACCTAATACGCTCACCTTCAGAAAATCCTGAATGCTTAGACACATGGCAAGATAGGCAAAAAAATATATATAAAATGTTCAGAAGAATGAATGGGTTCTTCCCAGTGTGGAATCAAGCAGGGCATGAGTCAGGCCACACTGGGGAGCATAAGCAAAATGGGACGGAAAACTAGCTCTGCAAGATTTATGCTCCTTGCCCAGCTCATAGTTGCTGTTTTGTTTTATTTAATATTTATTTTTTTATTTATTAATGAAAGACACACAGAGAGAGAGGCAGAGACACAGGCAGAGGGAGAAGCAGGGAGCCAGACATGGGACTCGATCCTGGGACCCCAGGATCACACCCTGAGCCAAAGGCAGACCCTCAACCACTGAGCCACCCAGGTGCCCCTCACGGTTGTTTCTGATAAGTGACCCCCCCCCCCAAGAGAACACTCTTTCCCACTACACGTGGTCCTGCAATTAGTTCTCACCTCAGGATCTAGAACTTGGTGGTTATGTGTCACCTCTGGGCCAAGCTAACTAAGCAGGTAAGATTTCTCCACTTTTCCCAACCCTGACCAGCCAGGTAGAAGGGCTGCGCACCCAGGGATGGCAGTCCTGGGATGAGATGCACCTGGGTCCTCCAGTCACACCACACGGAAAGCTGCAGGACCACCACCTGGCTCCTCGCAGGTGCAAGAAATGAACTCTTATTTTCATTGAGCTACTCAAATTTGGATGTTTCTCTATTACAACAGCTGGTGTTACCTGAATATAGAGTTCTTGACGCTGAGCTGAGAGCAACGATCACGTAGTCATCAACCTCTCCCAACAGAATAGCATTTGTGAACTTTTAATAGCAGGTGAGCAGGCTTCCCACTCAGCATCATAGTCCCTGCTTGTCTCTGCATACGGAGTAGTGCAACAGTGAGGGAGTCATTTTTTTTAAAAGATTTTATTTACGTATGTATTTGAAGGAGAGCAAGAGAGCCAGCGTACAGAGGGAGGAGCAAGGGGCAGAGGGAGAGGGAGAAGCAGACTTCCCCCGAGGAGGGAGCTGGAGGCAGGGCTCCATTTCAGGGCCCTGGGATCATGACCTGAGCCCAAGGCAGACGCTCAACCGACTGAGCCACCCCGGCGCCCCAACAGTTAGGGGAGTCTTAAAAGTAGTGACAGAAGCTGCAGCAATGGTACAAGCCCTAAAACTTCTCAAACCCGCATAACTTGGGGGCGTCTTCTAACGGGATCTAGTTCCCCTGAGCACACGACCTTGCTTCGGATCCCTCAGGACATCGTAGGATCCTCCTCTGGACTCACTGCCATCAGCTTCTCTCGGGTGCTTTGCACTCCCGTCCTTTCCCAGGTAGGTTACAGCACTTCCAGGCCTCCTAGGGGAGGAGGGCACGGAGTGGGGGCCTTCAGAAGGAGCAGAGGCTTCGTCTCAGGTCCTTTATTACTCCTCCCAGACCCTATTTCCAACTCTACTCAGCAGACACAGCAGTGGGAGGTGTATCCACTACACATATTCCAAGGGAGAGATGCCTCTTTGCTCTCATGGGAAAGAAGGGCCCAGTGACTTCACGCCTGGGGGCTCTTCAGGTACACCAGGGTGCACCCACGCAAGTGGTCAATTTTCTTTGCGTAACTCATGAAACCAGGCAAGTTTGCTGAGCCCCTAATTCCTGCTTTAACCTATCATCTGGGGAATAGGAAGATAAAAGAGCACAGGGGCAAATGTCTAAAGATTAAAGTTCAGACAGAGTTGGAGGAAACAGACAAAATCCAGCTGACCTCTTATGTCATCCCAGATAACATACTCAGGTCAAATAAAAAAACTGTACCCTCTAAACTCAGCTGATTTTCTACCCTTGAGGGAACATTTCTACTGTCTTGGTTGTCTTGAGTTGGGCTGAAAAGTGGAACTCCCAGGAGTCTGTGGATGTAGTGCAGCCGGCCGGGGCCCACACCTGCAGAGGCTGGGCACCCGGGACTCTTAGGTGGACGTGGCTGTGTCCTCACCCGTTTCTTCATGAGCGAACCATGCTCCTTGAGGTTTTTAAGTCAAGTCTACATTGTGGAGTTCTTGTGTTAAGGTGAACACTTGAGATATCCATCTTCTCCTCCAGGCACGATCCCGTGGCTCTACTCATGACCAAAAGCTGGGACTGTTTTCCCAGGAATGGGAGAGAGGCAGCACCTGACAGGATGGAGCAACCCCAGTGGGCTATGGGGGAGAGAAGTCGGATAGACCGTCACCAGGAGCTCAACAGCAAAAAGGGCAGTGCTCACAAAGGAAGAGGAGTGTTAAAACTGCAGAGCAACCCCTGTGGTCAGGCCGCATTATACAGACAAGGACTTCATTCGTCATCAGTATTTATTAGGCGCCTATTGCGTGCAAGGCACTATGCTAGGCGCTGGGGAAGATACAAAGATCTGACAAGACTGCCCTCAAAGAGCTTACAGTCTAGTATAGGAGCATACACCAGAGGAGATAGTTTAGGTGTAAATAACCTTCCCCCACCCCACCCACAGAAAGGAAAAAAAAAAAAAAAAAAGGAAAGAAAAAAGTTTACTAGACTTAGTTTCATCCATTTTCTTTTAGTTCAGCAGCTTCACATAAAAAGCGTAAATCCAAAAGTCTTTTAAAATGCATCCTTTTACTCGTAAACAAAATTCATTTTCTTTAGAAAAAATGCTGTTTATTGCAATTAAGAAAATCCTCAAACATGTCTTCAGTATTTTCATGAATTTTTTTTAATCAATCTGTTATTTGTGAAGTAAACAATTTCCCAAGTTGCATCAAAAGGTGCAACAACTTTTTGAAACATCTCTTTAAACTGCTGGCAGTCACACATGATGTACACAGGCTCTCTAAGAGGAAAAGCTTCTGAAAGGAGCAGGTGTTGTGTACGGTCAAAGTTCACAGCTTATGGTTTTTCTCTCTACACTCATTTCATGTCAGATTCAAAGTATTATAAAATAGCACCTCCAATAACCAACACCTCAGAGATCCAAAGCTTTAGGTCACACTAAGCTTTACGTAGAATAGTGAAAAAAAATGTCCATTGTAACCATACAGCCCACCTCAGCGCTATTACCAAGCTGGCCAGACCCACCCAAGGACGGTAAAACTCCAAAAAAGGAAATTTGAAATAACCCACCTTCCTTTACACCCTTAAGAACTTTCTCAAGTTTTCTATTATTTTCCTTTAAGCACAAAGAAACCGAATCTCATCAATCGGGGGAAAATAAACAGAACAGAGCTGCTTGTCCACTAAGGTTAACCTGCTACAGAAAAGGAGTATGTGAGCACATTTACAATTAGTTCACTTCTCACCCTAAGTATTTTAGATAAGCATTCTGCAATTGTTCCCCCCTCCCCGGTATCCTCTGGCTCAGGCATTTCTAGTAATACTTAAGTTTAAGTCTCAAGCCTGGGGTCTATATGGAGACTTTGTGAGACTTCTTGAAAACACTGACACTAAGGTAGATGCTACGCTCATCAAACTGGACACAAGGTCATCTGTTTTCACAGATGGTGGAATCATGGTCAACCAACAAAGCTGCGCGCACCCACAGAGGAGTTCCTGAGACAGAGGTTTCTTCTTCCTCTGTTGGAGCATTCATGTCCTGAGCGGTTTCCCATAGTTGAGTAAAAACAAAAAATTATTTAACCATTGTGCTGGTTGGGCCTTTCTGCTCCTCTTCCTCACCAAACTCCAAAAAAAGAGCAGGTGGGCTGGTCAAATAAACTATAACTCAAGTAAATTTCAACACTCACCACTCGCAAACTGAGAGACCCACTCACCACACAGAGGTATAAGGCGCTCCTACGCCAGCACCTGCACCTGACAAGGCCTGCAGGTCTACTGGGCTCGCCCTCCTGAGTGAACATACCCCATTTTGCAGCTTTGACATCTACAGAGACTAAGTTTCCATGTGGAATATTTGTACAAACTGTACAAGGTTAAGTTTTCTGGGTATAAAATCTAACAGGAACTAAGTCAAGTCGGCACGAACAGTTATGTTGGTCTTTCGGTCATCTTCTTGTCTTCAGGCCACTAAGGGGCTCATCTGTTCAATCTCTCTCGCAAACAGACACCACTTATAGACTTGTGTGGTTTAAGTCAATGAGTCCAACTCTGGCATTTTACAGATAAAGAAACTGAGACCCTGAACAGTTTAATGAAAGTGCTGGGAGCCACACCCAGTCCAGTATTCATGATAGGACAGCTCTGACCTTTGACAGGAACACATGCTCTCACACACAAAAGCCGTTAAAACCAACGTAATAAAATGGTGATGCATTTCCTATGAGGTAAATACAACAACTGTTAGCTTAAACCTACTCTTAGAAAACATTAGCCCTTTTTGGTTACTGCTGATAGTGTAACTACAGTGTTTGGTCTTGCTTTTAAGGGTAATTGATCTGTAGTTGCTTCCTTGAGGGTTATTTGCTTACTGCAGAAAAAAATCATTTTAAATATGAGCATATATTCAACCGTGTATTATTCTGCATTTAATCTCTAAGTCATTTCTGTATATATTTGGGTTCTTCTACTTTTAACATATGTAAAATTTATGCAGCGAATGAAATGAGATATTATCTCTACAAAAGTTTTTGGCAGCTTGAGGGTGTCCAGGGTAACATAAAAAAAAAATTATGAAAACTCTAAGTGAATTTTGATTAGTCTGTAATCTGAGCTACAGGAGAAAGGACAGGCTTAAGAGAATTAATCTGAGTCAAGTTTTAACTCCCTTTCTTGGTAGCTATGCAATCTCAAAGCAATTCAATAAACTTCCGGGTTTCAGTTTCTTCATCTGCCAAGAGCTAACATTTGTGCTACTTACCTCATTATATTATCGAGGATAACACACAGTAAAATATAGGAGAGTGCTTGTAGGTGGAAAAGCGCACCGACAAATACTATTATTACCCCAGTAATTATTAAAATGTGGACCTACAGAAAATTTTAAATAATTACCACTCAGTGGCACTAGGCATGCTCACGAGAACAAATATAACTCAGAAGGTAAACCATGCAAACATTTTCAACTTTCAATGGCAATGCTAAAAATTCACACAAAGATATAATACAAAGGAGCATTTTTAGAGAAAGCACTGAGACACACATATTTGGTTGACTTACGAGACTTTAAAATGAGTTAGAATGATTTACAGCATATAAAGAGGTATTTAGTCTTTAAGTGGAGAAAGTTGCTAGTCCCCTGTAAGAAAAACAAGCATTATGGGGCATTCCTAAGACAAATGGAATAAAATTCCATCACTTTTGGCTATTTTATAAACCAGGTGTCATTTAAATTTTTCCAGTAATGAGACAAACCCTAAAAGAGAATGTCCACTTCTGAATCACATCTGATGAATGCAAGGCATAAAATACGGCTCTTAGAACTCCACAGGCACCTAAAAGTTCTAACTACTCTTCATGCTCACTTTATATTCCATAAAGAATCATGGACATACAGGGAATACCTCATATATTTTTTTTTTACAAAGCTTTATTATGTAGTTGTCTTATTTTTATAATACTCCCCTCTGGTGACCCTTCTGTGTGTGTTCTGTTTGTAAAATCAGGTTTACGTAGCACATTAGCCTTTCCCTTCAAATATGCCTTTTGATAATTAGTTCTTATACCAAACAAAACAAAACAAAACAAATGAAGATGCAAGGAAAGAGAAAAACAAGATATGATTCATTAAGTATAAAAATATGTTGTTTCAAATTCAGAATAATTTAATAACTCTTCGTTATTTCATATGTATCTGGAAATGGGACAGATACGTGACCTGATCCTGTCACAAGAGGTAGAATTCCAGCATTTGGTACAACGTTCCAAGATAGAGTTAAAGTGACGTTCCTGTTTCCCCTATAAAAAGATATAATAAACATTTTTATTAGATTTCGGCGGAAACATTTTTAATTGCTTAAAAACATTTTAACTCAAGCACTGGGGTTCAAATACTCTAAAACCAGTCCTCCCAAACCTTCTAAAACCCAGGAACAACGCTGGAAAACCAGCATGATCTCTGCAGGCACCCCATGATGACCTATCTAAACTCACTGAGTTACAGTGCTTAGAGTTATCGGCCAAAAAGCTTAAATGAGTAAAACACAGAGAATATATGAAGAGATCTGACCTACTCATCAGAAGGCGATGATTTGAAATCTAATTCTATCATTACCTAGACTGTGAACAAATCACTATCTCTCATGGCCACCATTTTTCATCTGCGAAACCACAAGTTTGGTTCCAACGGCTCTCCCCTCAATTCCTTTCCAATGTTTACTCACAAAGCTTAAGAACTACAAAATGACCTAAAATCTCATTCTAATTCCTTTGCTGGGCATGAAGGGAAACGGGGGTTCAGAGAAGTTAAGCACAGCTGGAACCCTCGGTGTCAACTCCTTAGACGGACACGCTATTTCCTAAATGGCTCCATGACAACTTCGCCTCACATTCCAGAAGAGCCCCTTTGCCAACTGCAGTCCTACTCCAGGTGGGCAGGCCCATGTCCCCTGCGTACGGCAGAGTGGAAGCAGCCGTGGGCCCTTCTTAGTGTGACTGGGCCATTTCACTTACTGCAAGAGAAATGAGTGCTCATCTTAGACCTGTTTCTATAAAAGTGTATTTCTACCCAATCTTCCAGTTCAGATCTGTACATCTTCTCTCTCAATATCCTTTTTACCCTCTGATCATTTTCTTTAAAACAAAAAATACATTACATCATTCTCTCCCCTGCACATTTAATTACATGTAAAGGATGACAAAGAATTGCTCACTTGAGGCCATTTCCATCGTCAAAGAAAAAATATTTTGTTTTCATGTCTTTCAACAGCAGCTTTGGATTATCACCTCGCAGAACAATCTTGTCCCAAAGGACAACTTGGTTCAGGGCCTACATTAAAATGAAAATTAATTAGATAACTCATCAGGAATTGCATCTTTGTCACTTCAAATTAAAAGCAGTGCTAGGCAAATAGTTTAACTTACACTAATGAATACAACTTTTGAGGGAATTGCTAAAATCCTAACGTATACAACAACAAAGCGGATAGATACAAGAAGTTGAACTTTTCTAGGACAAAAGATTATTTCCCTAAAGGAAATCCTTGCTTTTGTTAAAGCAACTGCACTACTTAGGGCCCTCCATGCTTACTATAAGGTCTTAGACCCCTGTGTGCTCCAGACTGAGGCCCTGGGACAAACAGAAGGGATAAGAATTCCTGGAAGAGAGCATTCTCCTAAATCACTTTTCCCTACAAAATTTCTGACACTCCAACTCACTGTGGGCTCTGCACAGAGTCAGGGAAACTGAGACAACTATTCAACTATTCCTGTCCCATCTCACTGTTAATACAGGTCTCTGCCGCCAGATTAGGTCAGAATACTTACGTAGTTCCAAGGTCTTTAAATTATCAAGGACTCACTACAGAAATGAAACCTTCTAAACCTTTTTCCTTTACGTTAATCATAGGTACATCATTGTTTTATTATGGAACATTCTAGAAGTCGATTCTTTTAAGCCACTATTTTGACATATAAAAAACAAGTTCTGTTTGGAAAATTAGGGACATAAAATGAAGGGAAAATGCATTTGTGACCACTATTAATCCCAAAAATCTGTTCTTATTAAGCTATCGCCCATGATTATTAGCCTTTGAGGCCAACTGCTCAGCATGTGGTGACTACATTCACTAGATTATTTCTAAGACGGTTCAAATCCTCACCATAAAGCTTCTTTCTAACATTAAACAGAAACATCAAAACTAAAGAATATAGATAATCAAAGATATGCCAAAGTGAAATGATTTTTTATGTACATTTATTCATTCACCAAAGCAATGATCTGTCAACTTCCAAGTTGTATTAACTTACTAGTCACACCAGGCTAAACCAGAATTATAAATATAATTTAGGTATGCCTGTTGCCAAGGTGACACATTAATCTGGATATTTTGAGACTTGTAGAATGATATGTACATATACAGTCATTACTCTTACCATCCAAAGAGCCTTTTCCATCTGCTCCTTTTAACATTTTGTTGATTCTCAAGGGCAGGGATCAAAACTTAACCCAATAATCCTATGCCTAACCAAATATTTGGCACAAAAGCATGCTCAAAATAAAGGTAAAATGAAGTACTAAAATCCAGTTAACTAATTGAACCAATCAAAAGATAAAGTTGATTAATTTTTCATCCCTTGAAAGTGAATACAGTTCAAATAAAATACAGAAGTAGACATATCTCTAACTACAAATTACCTCCAGAGTAATAACAAACAGGAGGGTGACTTAGGTAAAAACAACACAGAAGCACATTTTGATTCCATAGATTTCACCTTCATATTTTAATTCATTTATCACAATCATTCAGTTAACACTTTTAGGGGATTTCTGTTTTAGCAAGATTCTATAGAAAGAGCTCAACCCTCACTCTCATCGGCAACAAAAGCTCTAAATCAAACCATACCGATAAATTTCAATCACAAATAAATAATTTTACTAGTGTTTTAATCTAATAGCTTAGTAGCTTTTAATTACAAAACTTCTGATAAACTCTAGTTTGCGGTTAAAAAAAGACTACTTTTTGGGGATCCCTTGGGTGGCTCAGCGGTTTAGCGCTTGCCTTCAGCCCAATGCATGATCCTGGAGACCCACATCAGGCTCCCTGCATGGAGCCTGCTTCTTCTTCTGCCTGTGTCTCTGCCTCTGTGTGTGTGTGTGTGTGTGTCTCTCATGAATAAATAAAGAACATCTTAAAAAAAAAAAAAAAAAAAAAAAGACTACTTTTAAGTACCAAAATTGGTGAATCCCATACAACACCAAAGCAAAACAAAATATTTTCTCAACAGACAGAGATGCTAATTTTAGATATGTGGCTTAGCAAGACTATCAAAACAGCTCACGTCTAAAGAAAAATAAAAGTATTTAGACAGATTTTAAAATAATTGACATTCAAAAATTTGTTATTCTTACAGTTTTTGATTACATATATTCATGGGTAATGAGAGTTGTAAACACAGGTCACAGATTTTGTTGACTCAAATATCATGTCATCTTTTCTCCAAAGCTGTGGAAAGATGACTTTAGCTTAAAGAGTCCTACACCTGTGTAGCAATACCAGCTCCCCATTTCCTAGTACACTCATATTTCAACAATATCCTTTCTGATTTATCATTGGAAATGGTCTCCACAAAGATTTTTAATCACAAATAATCTTGAGCACAAACCCCCCCAAAATATGCATTTTACTTACACATTATGTGCACAGTACACTTTAGTATTTTCATTAGATGACATATCACTGTTAGGGAATGTAAATTTGCATTTCTTTTTCCTGTTTTTAAAGATTTTATTTATTCGAGATACAGAGAGAGGCAGGGACATAGGCAGACTCCCTACGGGGAGCCTGATGCAGGACTGGATCCCGGGACCCCCAGGATCAAGGCCTGAGCAAAGGCAGATGCTCAGCCACTGAGCCACCCAGGTGCCCCTTGCATTTCAAATAGTATCCCTGACCAATGTTGAATTTTCTCAGCCAGCCTTTGATTGGATCTTTCTAGGCTCTCTTTTTCTAATCCATTAATACGGTGCACAGCTCCAAAGAGGAACAAACACATCTGCTCTGTTGCTTTCCTGTTGCTCACGTGTGGTTGAACCATTTGCATGATTTTCAGTGTGTAATTTCTTGGCAGGAATCTTTATAAGCCTCTGTTCCATTTTGTGAGGAATAGTTTATTTAAAACCAGGTAATATAAACCCCCTTAACTGGATTATACTGCACAACTTTACAAAATTCTGAACGTGAATGAATGAACCGTGCATGTAGTACGGTCAACCTTCCGGCCTGCAGAACTCCTCCTCTTCTCCAGAGCATCTGCATGTTGTAGGGGACATCTGACCACCTGACTATGGGACCAGGTGTGAGTGCCAATGTCAGTCCCTATCACAACTACTAGTAAGGTTTAACTTCTTTCCCTTTTATTTTAAAGGGAGAAATACATAGCTCTGTGTCCAGTACAGCATGTAAGGAGCTTGGAAGCTGCCGCTCCATCTTAACATCAAGAAAAAAAAGCTAATGAACTTAAAATGTGGCAACTCTTCCTAGCTCTGAGTGGTTTTCCTTATACATTTATGGACTGCCCTGCATGCACCTCATTCTAGGGACCACAGGACTAGCTGCAGAAACAGAAATAAGACAGAGACTACCAAAGGAGATATTTTCTTGGTAGTCACCCCTCTGGAAATTTGTGATTTTTACCAAACTACTCAGGTCAGACATTTTAAATATATACTATTCATATTCTTTCATAAACAATGAGGTTTTAAATATCTATTAAAATACATCTATATATACTTACATTATTTTTTGTTGAATATTCTGCTGATAAATAAAGAAACAACTGCTTAACATTCCAATCAAATATATTCTCTAGATGTAAACAAATTAAGGAATATATAAATCATAAAGCAGCATACAACTTTTAAACCAATCTTATTCTTAATTATCCACAGCAATACTAATAGAAAAAAAAAAAGGCGAGGTGGCCCAGAAACAGTCTGAACACTAAATCAATAAGAATATACAGAAGATATACTATAAAGTCCAGCTCATTTCAAAATCAAAAACATATATATGTTTAAGTTTATATATGTTTATATATGTGTGTGTGTGTACATGTGCACATATATCAGTGAGATCATGAGCATCATCCCCTGTGCCTCTAAACATTATTAGCTGAGACAGTTTGGTTAATAAGAAAATAACAGAGCAACACAAAATTTAGCTTTCTGTAACATCGACTAAGTCTAAAAGGATTTAATCTTTCAAACACATTCAATTCCATGGAAGTTCTAGAATAGAACCAATCATCACAATTTAAATTTACTGGTAAGCAAACATGAACTAGCTCACGTAATTAAACCAAGTATAATAAATTGTTCAGGTTGCTTTTGGACACATGCCAGTAAAAATCAAAATGTCTCAGTCCACGAAGTGCTTTGGTAAGAATATGCCACTGAACGTCAATTTGACTTCATCAGCTTACGAGAGAGGGAATAAAATAAAAAGCTCTCAAGGATTAATTTATAAGACCAGTGGCACTGAGAAACAGAGTTAGCGTTTTATTTTTATTTTATTTATATTTTATTAAGTATTTTTATTTTATCTTATTTTATTAAGTATTACACATAAGTGTATTAAGTATTACACGTAAATAGCTACATCATTTTATTATATGCATTTATATGCACTGATAGCAACATGTTCATTATTTTCTTTTAGATATGTGTATCTGCTAAGAATTACTGTTGTAGAATTGAGAAGTCTAGGATAGTTCTTTCTAAAAACAGGCACAATTTCAAGTTTCAGCAGCAGCATTAGGAAA